>NW_028321910.1:600105-1200211 GCF_036245765.1 Copidosoma floridanum | reverse complement strand
GTGCCGTAGATAAGAAGCTGAACTCTCTTTTATTTTTAAATAGTAACTAAATTCATTTTTCGGAAAGAAAGCGCAGGCAATAAGAAACTCAACTGATTTATAGTTATAAATGATAATTCAAAGAATTCTAGGACAAGTAAGTGCTGGTGACGACTACATACATTTTTTTTGTAAATAGTAAATAAATTAATGGTTGGGTAAATAAGCTTTGTAGACGAGGTGCTCAACTCTCTTTTAGTTAGAAAAAAATAAATAAATTTTTTAGGGATTACACATAGGGAAACAGATGCTCAACTATGTTTCTTATTTATACGAAAAAATATGTCATTCTTAGGAAATAAGCACTTTGAATGACTGAATCAACTTTTTTTTATAACAATCAATGAACAATTTGATGCTTGGCGTGCAAGCGCTGTGTATGAGGTTTGGATTATAAATAATGACTAAATTAATTTTTCGGAAAGCAAGCATAGGGGATGAGAATCTGAACTGCTTTTCAGTTATAAATAATAATAATAATAATAATAATAATAATAATAATAATAATAAGAACAAATTTAGTTTGATATTTATAACGAAAACATGTATTTATATCTAAAAATGCAATAATATCGATTAGAACCAAGATAAAATTAATTTATTTATCATACATAACTGAAAAACAGTAAAATTTATTATCACCTTTGCCTGTATCTCTGAATATTAATTTTGTTCTTATAGTTATTATTTATGAATCAAAGAAAGTTGAGCTCTTTTCTTGTGGCGCTTGCTCGCCCAAGCATTTATTAATTTGATATTTATCCCAAAAGAAAAATTTAATTCAGTCGCCACTGTCACTTACTTTAAAAAAAATTCGTTTATTTACTATTTATAAAAAAAAAAACAGATAAGCTTCTCACTACCTGAGCTTAATTAATCCTCGAAAAATAAATTGAGATACTATTTATAACTCAAAAAAAGTTAGACTCCTTATCTATGGCGGCGCTTGCTTGCCAAAGCTTAAATTTGTTTATTATTTATAAATAAAAAAAGTCTATGCAGTTGTCACCAGATCTGACTTTGTTAAGAATCAATTTAATTGTTATTCATGGTTAAAAAACCGTGAAGCTTCTCATTATCTGCGCTTGTTCTCCAAGAAATAAATTTAGTTATTATTTATAACTCAAAGAGAGTTAGACTTCTCATCCACGGCGCTTGCTCACCAAAGCATTAATTTTTTAAATATTTTCAATAAGAAAAATAATATGTGGTCGCCACCAGCGCTTACTTTCTTAAAAATCACTTTTATTATAATTTGTAACTGAAAAACAGTTCAGCTTCCACCGCATCTGCGCTTGTTCCTCAGTCAATAAATTCAACTTTTATTTATAAAAAAAAGATAGTTGAGATCCTCATCTGCGGTAGTAGCTTATCTGAGCATTAAATATACATCATTTATAATAAATAAACAGTTCATTTATTTATCCACGTACTTACTTGCATAAGCAATTAATTATTTAAATTATATAACTAATCTTCGTTTGCACTTATTTTCCAAAAACTAATTTAGTTATCATTTATGACTATAACAGATTGGAGCACTTCTCATGTGGCACTTGCTCCCTTCATTATTAATTTGTTAATTACTTATAATGAAAATAATTAAGTTGATTATTTAGTTGTCGCAAGCGCTTACTTTCTTAAAAATTCGTTCAATTATTATTTATAAATAAAAAACAGTTAAGGTTCTTATCGCCTAAGCGCGTTCCCCGAAAAATTAATCTAGTTATTACTTATAACTCAAAGAGAGTTGAGATTCTCTTCTGCGGAGCTTGCTCACCCAAGCGTTAATTTATTTATTATTTATCATTAGAGAAAGTTCATGTAGTCGTCATACTAGCGCGTTCTTGCTTAAAAATTCTTTTAATAGGTATTCATAAATGAAAGACAGTTAAGCTTCTTGTCACCTGCCCTTGTTTCCCAAAAAACTAATGTAGTGATAAATCGATAGTAAAAGATTGTTAAGCTCCTCATCCACGGCGCTTGCTCGCCAAAGCATTAATTTATTAAATATTCATAATAAGAAAAATAAGTGTGTAGTCAACACCAGCGCTTACTGTCTTAAAAATTATTTTAATAATTATTCATAAATGAAAACAGTTAAGCTGCTCATCACCTGATCTTGTTTTCCGAAAAATTAAAGAAGTGATTATTCAAAAGTAAAAGAGAATTGAGCTCCTCCGCATCTACGGCACTATCTCGCCCGTGCATTAATTTGTTTATTATTTATAATTAGAAAAAAATTTATTGAATCATCACCAGCACTTGCTTTCGTAAAAATTTATTTAATGATTGTTTATAAATGGAACAAGTTAAGCTTCTTATCATTACCTAAGCTCGATCTTCGAAAAATGAATTTATTTATTACTTATAACTCAATAAAAGTTGAACATCATTTCTGTGACACGTGCTTGCCTTAGCATTTATTAATTAATAATTTTTAACAAAACAAAAACATGTTTTTTTAGTCGTCACTAGCACTTACTTTCTTAAAAATTCATTGAATTAATATTCATAAATGAAAAATAGTTAAGCTTCTCATCACCTACCCTTGTTTCCCAAAAAACTAATGTCGTTATTATTTATAAGAAAAAAAGAGTCAGACTCCTCATCTATGGCACTTGATTGCCCAAGCATTGATTTTTTTTTCATTTATGACTAGAAAAAATTTATTCAGTCATCCCCAGCGCTTACTTTTTAAAAATAACTTCAGTTATTGTTCATGATAAAAAAACCGTAAAGCTTCTCATTATCTGCGCTTGTTCCCCAAAAAATAAAGTTATTTATTATTTATAACTGAAAGAGAGTTGGACTCCTCATCCACGGCGTTTGCTCGCCAAAGCATTCATTTGTTAAATATTCATAATAAAAAAATAATTATGTAGTCATCATCAGCGCTTACTTTCTTAAAAATTATTTTAATAATTATTTATAAATGAAAAACAGTTAAGCTTCTTATTACCTGAGCTTGTTCCCATGAATTGAGTTATTATTTATAACTCAGAGAGAGATAAGATTCTCTTCTGCGGAGCTTGCTCACCCAAGCATTAATTTATTTGTTATTTATCATTACAGAAAGTTTATTTAGTCGTCATAATACCGGTCACTTTCTTAAAAATTAATTTTATTATTATTCATGATTGAAAAACAGTTAAGCTTCTTTATTACCTGAGCTTGTTTTCGGAAAAATGAATTGAGTTGTTATTTATAACATAAGGAGAGTTCGCTTTTCATCTGCGGCGCTGGCTCGACCAACCATTGATTAAAATTAATTTAATTATGATTTATAATTGAAATATAATTAAGCTTTTGACTGTCTGCGCTTGTTTCCTGAAAATGAAATTATTTTTTTTTACGCTAAAAGAGAGCAGAGCTCTTCAACTCTAGCGCTTGCTAACCCAAGCTTCAATGTATTGCAAAAAAAGCAATAACATCGACCACGAATTAAGTTCAAAGCTAGAAGATTCAACTAATATAAAAAGTTCTAAGTATTCCTGTAAAATAATAGAAGATCACAGGGTCCTAAATGTTATAAAGGCAAATGTTCTATGCTTGATGACATCTTGCATCTCGAAGTATTAAGCAGTCTCTCTGATCTCTTTCTCACTTATTCCGATGAAATGGATACCTTGAATCCAGACCTGTCATATGAACTAAAAGTCATAAATCAAATTTCAGAATAAAATTAATGGAAAAAATAATTAGTTCTAATTAGTTGTAACTAGAAGCATAACTAGTTCTAATATCAGAGATTAGTCAGCCAACGATAAAGAATAACTTATTCAATATCCATTCAAAAAGAAGCCAAAAATGTCTCTAGCCAGCCTAATTGTTTATGAACATTTTAAACTTGTTGTAAATGTTTTTGATTTGATTGCTGTTCAAAATAACAGCTAGTACAACTAAGAACTTATCATTCATTGTTATTTTGCTCAAGTATTAAAAAAAAATTTTTAAGTTTATTTCACTTCAAAATACTTAAAGGCTGAATTGTGGAAAAAAATTGTCACAATTTTATAATTGAAAGTTTTGTTCTGCATCCTGCTCTCAATTGACTGAATTTAGTATAGAAGCAATATTCAATCATCGATAGTTAACATCTTGCATCTCCAGGTATATAGATCAGACCCTGTCAATCCGCTGAAGCTGATCATCTGAATAAACTGAACTCAGACTTTCAGTATTAATTAAAAACCACGAACCACATATACGGCTTAAGTGGATGAGAAAAAAAAAGAGCATTTCTAGTTGTAATTGCAGAGATTTATCAGTCAACAATTAAGAATATCACTACATTTAAAAATGGCCCAAAGATATTTATAGCATGACTTAAAGTTTGAAAATACTTTGATGCATAATTGGGCAAAACAAAGTCATAATTTCCTCGATAGTGTCCCTTCTCCATCCAGTTTATGATTCATAAGGATGACTCTAGAAGTTGCCAATACTCTTCGACAGGTAACATCTTGCATCTCCAGATGGTTAACAGTCCCTGTCCCTCCGATAAAGTTGATCTTCTAAAGAAACTTAATCCTGAGTACTAGTATACTGAAGTCGAAGTCACCATCAACATTTGGGGCCTCAGTGGATAAACCAAATGAGCATTTTTGGGTATAGTGACAGATGAAAAAGTCATTAAGTGAAAAGTATCTAAATTTAAAAAAAAAATCAAAGATTGATCCAGCCTGCTTGCTTGTTTCTAAAAACACTTTATAATTCATCCCACTCAAAAATACTTTGATGCAGAATTGAGGAAAAAAGTCACAATTTTATAGATTTTTCTTCTCCATTCAACTAATGATTCATTAGAATCAGTCCAGAAGTTGCCAATACTCTTCGACAGATGACATCTTGCATTTCCAAGTGGTTAGCAGTTCCAGTCCTTCCGACAAAGTTGATCCTCTTAATAAACTGAATCCTGAGTTGTAGTATACTGTAGTAGAAGTCAATATCAACATTTGAGGCCTAAGTGGGTAAACGAAATGAGCATTGTTTGGTATAATGACAGATAAATCAGTTAATAATTGAAAAGTGTCCAAATTAAAAGAATAATAAGATATTTACCCGGCCTGGTTGTTTGTTTACCAAAACACTTTATAATCCATTCCACTGAACATTACTTTGATGCAGGATTGAGGGAAAAAGTAACAGTTTCATAAGTGATATTTCTTTTCCAATCAACTTACGATTCATTAGAATCAGTCCAGAAGTTGCCAATACTCTTCGACAGATGACATCTTGCATCTCCAGGTGGTTAACATGCTCTGTCTTTCCAATAAAGTTGATCCTCTAAATAAACTTAATCCGGAGTTGTAGTATACAGTAGTAAAAGTCACTATCAACATTTGAGGCCTAAGTGTATGGAAAAAATAAGAATTTGTAGGTGCATAAGAGCTAGAGCAATTTATTAAACAGCCTTAATATCCATTGCACTTTTGCTCAAAAAAAGAGTATTTAGAATTAGCTTTACTGATGATGTTGTTTCTTTTTCAATCAGCTCTTGATTGATTAAGAAGCTGCAATTATCCTTCATTAGGTGACATTTTGGATTTTCTGGTATTGAGCATTCTTCAATTCTTGCTTGGATGAAATTTACTTTTTAATTGAACAACTAAATCCACAATTTCAGTGCAAACAGTAGCCGTACTTGAGCACTCCCTTGAGAAAACTGCAGTTGATGTGGAAAGTACTGTTGCACATTACACCTGAAATGATAATTTTGAACAAAGTAAATAGAGCTTAAAATGAAAAGATGACTTGTCTTTTAAGAGGATAAAATGTTTATTGTGTAAAGCAATGTTTTTACTTATCTGACATACTATAGGTTAATCCATATTAACCCTGTCAAGCATCGAGTATACTAGGCACTAACTCTTCGATGACCGTATGAAACTAATAAGTTTTTATTCTCATATTATATTTAATATAAATGAGTACAAATCAAAAGATTCGGTTTTAATACCGCAACACTTGCCGAAAACGTAAATAAACGTAAAGCGCGTTTTCCACTGCCCTACTTCAGCTGTCTGCTGGCTTGCGAGATGCTGCCAACTTTCGAGCAGCAAAATTGATGTGTCACATATATAGATATACTCCAGTACATGTTTTGTATGAGCATGAAATCTTGCAATATAACATTAATTTATTAATAAATAAATCATACCTTTTATCACCATGATGATCAATAATGATTTTAGAAACTTATTATAACTTTGCAAGGCCCGAGCTTATTGAAATATTGGGAAAATATTCGTTTACCTGAGGTAACATTAAATTGCCATTTATTGCTTAAATAATGGCTTAAAAATTATTTTATCACTGTAATTATGCTTATTCTAGTTTATTATGATTTTTAAATGCCTAAATTAAATTTTTTTTTAATATCACTTTTTTTCACTTTTTTGTAATTTTGAATTTCGCGGCTGATATTATGCCACAATGTACAACACTGGTGAGTACATCCACATGAGAAAAACAATTGCTAGCATTACTGCACACATTAGCGTTCCTCTTACTTCCTCGAAGTTTTCCTCCATTAACTATGTGAAGAACGTCATTAAGTCAAAAATCACTTCAATCACGAATGAAAAAGTTGTAAAAGAAGAAAACACAATAAAAATCAATTATTGCATTTGTACAGTACAAAAAATTTTTTTTTAATTTTTGAATGAATTAATATACATTAAGTAAAAATTAACATAAAAAATAAGTAACGTACTACACCATAACATGCAGTAATCGAATTTCTAATTTTGGGACCATTCGTAGCAGAGTAGGTAAGGGCCTTGACTAGTGTGCAGAAAATCCGGGCTTTAAATCTCTGTGGAAACTTTTTTTATTTTTTTTAAGAAATAAAATTCAAAATGTGTGGCGTGGTGATGTGATGTGGAGTAGAGGGTAACCGGAACTACGTCATGGGGGAAGGGGGGAAGAATCAAGCAAAATTCACTTCTGTCACTTTTTCTCAAGGTCAAAATCTGAAATTTCTGATTTACCCTAGCGCATAACGCGCCTCTAGAAGTATAACTTTAAAAATTACTACCTCGGGCAATAAAAAGTACTAAATAAATAAAAAAATAAAACTGACTGTTTTACCACTACAAAATATGAGAAAAATTTCTTAGTTTCTCAGTTAGTGTTTTTTTTTGACCGAGGCGTCAATTAAATTAAATAGTTTAGATGGCAATTTTACATTTATAAGGGTAAGTATAGGTGAGAATTTAATCAATGAAAAAATCTTTTATTGAATTTTTATTTTTATGTAAAAACGCGTACTCCTCAATTTCTTTCTCGCATAAAAGTAAGTGATTATGATTGTACAGATTAAGTTTAATTTATATGTTATGAATAAATAGATCTAATTAACCATTACTGAAGGTGGGTTATTATGCTTACATTAATTATTGGTATGGACGTACAATTATTTTTTATAAATGAGCAATATGTGAGCGCACGAGACTGTCAATATCCTATATTCATCTTCTCATGTTACATTAAATCTAACATCAATTAAATTAGTTTTTGAAATTAAAAAAAAGTCTTATTTACTCTATGAAATAAACTTCTTATTATAAATAGAGTATTTGAATTGAGGTCCATAAAATTATACACAAATAAATAGAATATTACCACAGACTGTCTAATTTTCTCAGGATAATAGTGATTTCAATGAAACACCAAAATCATCGTCACATGTCTTCAAGCTCCCATACGCTTTCAAATATTCCAACGGAGATTCAGAATTGCAACCCAAAGAACAAGCGTCAATATCCATCTGCAACTGTTTGCCCGATGAGTCTGGACAGCATCGTGCTAAATCCTCCGCGTATCCCTCAAGAAGAAAACAACCGGCAACTACAGGTGAAAAAACAGAAGAAAAACGGCCACTCAAAAAGAGCTCGTCCATGAATCTTCTTGAGTCATCAAGTACCAAGTTTCTACTCAAACGCAGTCAAAGTGAGTTAAATTTATTTGGTCTGAACGAAAAGGCGGCTCAGAGGCCTATATTCCATTCGTCATCGTCGATAGCTACGGTGGTGAATAATCACCACAAGCCGACTACGTGTGACAAATTCATACAGACGAGCATGAGGGCCTGCGATCGGGAGTCCATTGGTATTCAGGTCTCTGTACTTACAGTAAGTTTATTCCTTAAATAATTTTATTTATTTCTTTTGATTAAAGTTCTTCAGCTCAATATTCTTTTGATTTCGTATAAGTTTATTCTAAATAAACCTTTTAATACATTTTTGGCGTTAATTTGCTTTATTTGATTCAATGAATACATTTTTAGTTTAATAATTTTTAAGCTAAAGAGTATTATTTTCAGGAGGAAGAAAAGCTGCCACCATTGACACGAGCGACGAGCTTAGCCCCACGATCGGTAAAACCGATCGTTAAAAGTGCATATAATATACTACATCCAAAAGCACCGTGCGTCAGAAAAAAGTCAGAAGAAGAGGATCAAAATAAAAAGGAAACGGATAGTAGTTTTGATTCTTCTAGAACCGTTTCATTGACACCTCACGCTGATAATACAGAAAACGTAACAGGCCAAGCAAACAGTTTCGAGTATTTTCCAGGTAAATTTTGTCCTATTCAAGTGACTTCAAGCTTTGTTAATAAGACTAATGATGTGTCCCTCTTTTTTGCATTACGCTCAGGTCACATTTATGAAAATGTACCTAATGTTAGCTCGAGTCACGTGTCAACGATTGACACCAGGCGTTCCAATTCGACAATGCCAAACACAAGCTCGAGCATAGATGAAAAACTTTGGGGTGACTCGGACAGCCTTGTACGTGATCTCGAGCGAAGCGTCAGTATACTAAAGAGCCTTCTAGATGCGAACAAGTTTAACAAACCGGTCAAAAGTCGGCTAATTCATCATGTAGTCAAACGGTTACGTAACGCTCAGTACGCGGAAAATGACACAATTGAACACAATTTGGAAGACAATGTACCTTGGAATCCAGATGACGCTAGAAGTAAGGTTTATAGAGCGGAGATCATACAGGCATTAGTGAAAAACACGACGGATTCGTCGGATGATTGGAAACCAGCAAGGGAACAGAAGAAGAAAAACTTAAAGAAGCTCGCGCCGACCAAAGAGGCGCGGGACATGAAAGAAATTATAAATATGTCTGGTGAGTTTTTTTTTGTGTTGTTTTAAATTTCTTTTTACTTGATTACTTACAATACTATATTACACACCTAGTGAGCAAGGTTAACAATGTCTTAGATTTTATGTGAAAAAACGCCAGAGATGAAGCCAAGGGTAGATAAGGTGGCTTGGGCATTTGGTGCCGTTCCAAGCGAGGGTCTTTTCAAGGTTCTATAGATTATGAAAATTTTCTTTGTTCATTGTCATGATAATTGAATATCCAAATCACGTGTTCAAATTCAAGAATTTTATTGGCCTAAAAAGTTATTAAATATCGATAAAAACAATTACTTATTAATTTTAATTTGCGCGTGCGCAAAAGACAGTAAATCGCTTTTCTCATAATTTTCTTGAAACCCACGCGGCTTACATATAATTTTCACAATTCTAACAGATTATACATAAATGAAAAAGGTACAAATGCATTTTTCATTTGTAGAGGTTTGTGAGTTACGTACAGAGTTAGTCGTTTTATGTATAAGATTGCTATAAGATTGCTTGTTAAATTAGTTAGTTTTTCGTAACGATTTTCAGAAAAATAAAGTGGCTGACTCTAGTATTTTTTCTATTCCAAATTAATTGGGCATACTTTATTTACACAATTTCAAAATTTCAAAGATTTTTATCATTCCTGTAAAAATCACCCAAGCCACCTTAACATTAAATCTAATGCATTTTTTAACCTCCGAACGTGGTAGTCAGCAGGCCCAAGCAACTTTTTTTCAGTCATTACCTACAAGCTGATACTTCGCTGCAGATGCCTTCATCTTGAGGAGTCGCAACAACTTTTTTTTGTTGCAAAAAGTCTTAAATATGTAGCGTTTTCACACCTTCAGCCCTCAAACTTGTCGATTTAGCGAGTATACCTTCTTTTATTATCAACCACTTGATTTTAATTGTAATCGTAAGATTTTGATAGTTAAAAGAAGGAAACAAACTTAGTCGACCAAATGGCCACTGCAATTGAAGCTTGTAGATGATAAAAAAACGATACTATCGAAATTACAACATATTGCGCCTGTCCGGCGCTTCAATTGCAGTGGCCATTTGGTCGACTAAGTTTGTTTCCTTCTTTTAACTATCAAAATCTTACGATTACAATTAAAATCAAGTGGTTGGTAATAAAAGAAGGTATACTCGCTAAATCGACAAGTTTGAGGGCTGAAGGTGTGAAAACGCTACATATTTAAGACTTTTTGCAACAAAAAAAGTTGTTGCGACTCCTCAAGATGAAGGCATCTGCAGCAAAGTATCAGCTTGTAGGTAATAACTGAAAAAAAGGTGCCTGGCCCCGCCAACTATGGTGTGTATACTATTTTTCACCAATCCAGCGCCGGGTGGCCTCCAATCGGCGCTGTATGGTGAAAAAAAAAAAATTATTAATAATAATAAAAAATACAAGCAGTTTATTGATTTTCTATTTTTTTTTTTTTCTTTGGTTTGTTGGCTTTTTTTTTGAAGCTACAATTGAAAGTAGCAATAGCGACAATTTTGATAGAAATATAGATCAAACTGAAATGGATGGGAGAAAAGCTAGAATGGGGTTGAGAACAGATGACTGCTCTAGACGGGGTAGGTTTAATACACCAACTAACAAGAGTGAGAGTTCAGAGTGTTTTTTGCCTCAACGTGGACGCAAAAAAAATAAAATGCTTAAAGACGTATTCATTACTTCTACATCAAATAGCTCAGCGCAAGATCAGAATAGGGTTCTTTTGGACGCTGTTGTTAATAACAGGTAAAAAAATTTCAATATTGTTACTTGGTTCTTCGAAATTGTAAGATCGATTAAACTTTTTAACAATTGTTGCCATTAATTTTATTACTAGGCAAAGTCCAATTGAATCGAGTAGCGAAGCAGGCAATAGTGTGAACTGGCGTCTTCCAGTCACGGCGTCTGAACGCAAATATGAGATACGACAACGCGACATTAGTACTTTAGATTCAATTGACAGCAAGGTCGTCAACTATGTTGAAATGGAAAAACGCAACCAGCTGATTTGGATAACTAACGAGATCACCCATTTGTCCAACCTTAAAAAACTCCTTGAGCAAGAGCCTAAAAGTAAAACCGAGCGCTCGTCGAATTCTTCAACACCTAAAAGCAAGCCATCTGACTTAAAGCCACTAAAATCTCTACCTGCATCTCGTGATCACTATTATTTGCAAAACGTCAATGAAAGCCAGCTAAATAGGAATTGGTCATCGCATTGTAATCTGATAAAATGTCCACTTTCGGCAATGAGCGCTAATGTAAGGCGGTTAAAAAAACGCAACAGCTGCACGCAAACTGACTCCGACAATTCGTTTGCCTACTCAAAATCTAGTAGTGAAATCGTGTCGGCTAGAATTCAGAACCCCAACACAAAACTAACTAACGTTTGCGTGCAGACTTCAGGAATCCTGCCGCAGGTGAGCACAGTCTGCCAAGTTTACCAATTTCAACCAAATTATCCTTGTGTGGGTAGTGAGCGAGCTTGTCCACAATGTCTGTTTAAGAATCCACCAGTACCACTGTATCAATTACACAGTAGTAACAATGCTGAGTGTATGAAAAATGACTTAGAAGGCGCCAAGGAGGTATTCAATCATTCCAGTGCTCGACAACTCAAGTGTGCTTGCAAAACTGACTGTGAGAGTAAAACAGATGGAATCCCTAATTACACTACAGCTGCAAATGAAACTTGCAACCACCATTATTGTGAAGACTCTACGTGTTCGTGCAGCAGGTGTCGACTAACTGGATCCTTGGAGACGAGTCAGTCGCAAAAAGACTGCGATTGCGAGGACAAAAAAATTGTTCATAATTTCGAGTGTATGCATATCAAAAAACTGCCAATGAAGGAGCTACTGGATAAAGCTACTGGTACGACGGACCTCGTTTGCCAGTGTACAAAATCGAAAGGGGCGCAGATGTCGCAAAGATTAGATTGTAGCTATCACTCAAACAAAAAGTCTTCTCCGTACTTTTTGAATGTTCCCAGTGAAGAAGTCAAGAACCATCAGGAAATACACAACTGTAGAATCAACCCAAAAGATCGTGAAAAATCATCTCTCAGGTAAAAACTGGTTAATGCACATGTATGTATATTACGGTTCATGTAAATTTTTGTCAGTGATATATAAAAAAAATTAAGTATATCAACGAACCTCAGATCATATTTACTTAAAAGTAAATGATATTAGATGGGTAAATTCAGCATATAATAAGGAATTTTCTGCGACTACAACGAAAATTGTTGGAATCGCTTTGTTTCGTGATAAAAATACATGAAATAATCGTTTTAGGGTATAATCGTGCAGAATTTTTTTATTGTACAATTAGCGAAAATTGATCGAATTTTTTCTTCAACTTACGCTTATAACTTTTTTTTGGGGCATCGTATTAAAAAAATAGCTAAGAATACTTTGCTTCTACACTAGGCATTAGATTCCTCAACTTTTGTCAGATTAGCGGCAGATATTTTTTGCCTCATCTGTACCCCAGCTCTTGGCCTAACATTCATTTAGCCCACCGTTCGGAAAACAGTATAGCACGTCAAAGTGTTCGACTAGAATTTTTTTTTTTTTATTGTTAATCTATGTAAAAAGTATTAACTTATTACATACATACATATAAAAAATATTATAATACTCAAAAGCTTTATTTAGGAATAATTGTTTGATAAATTAAATCTACAGGAATATTTATTTAATAAATTATAGATTTTTTTGTTAAAGAATCTGTAACATAAAATTTGATTAAAATTCTTGTATACAGTTTCATGTTCATTTAATTAACGTAACAGCTTAGTAATCTTGGGAACTTAAGGAAATACAGTAATAAATATTCTAAAATTTTTAACAGAAATAATAATAAAATTTATTCATTACGGAATGGAAGGGAAAACAAACTTTAAAATAAAACCAAACGAAATTCGGCACCCGCCTTCCTTTTTACAATACAATAATATTACGACTGTATCGAAACTATTGGAACATAGTAATATAAAAAAATACTTTTATTTAAGAATTTTAATGATTTAATTTTACTAGTTTGGGATGCGTTTTAATACGTGACGAACTTCTAGATGTATTTTCGAGTCTTGCGCGTCTCGAGATTTCCACTGAAGAAAATAACAAACATGAAGTCTTACTTTATCAAGTACTCTATGTGTTCCGAACACCTTAGATCAAGTAAATGTGGTTTAATCTATTGCCAATATTCTTTTTTAAACATTCTCTTAAGATGCAACCGTTATTTTTATCAGTTTTGTCAGCTGCAAATTCTACTACAAAAATTTTGTAATCAGTTAAAATGATGGAATCTGATAGCACTTTTAAATTTCTCAACTCTATGTCACGACCCACACGGTATGCTTTAAGGGATATTAATAAGTCACTATTATCTTGCAGCACTTTATCCCCTCGAGTTGAACTTTTTAAACAAATTTCACAGTTAAATTTTATATCGCATTTTGTAAATTAAGTATCCAACCACATACTTCATCTCACATTTTTAGAGGGTAAAATTTTTACGGATATCAGTTTTATTAATACTATCATCGTTTATATTTTCACAATCATCATTACCACCGCCATCATCCGAAAAACTAGCATCTAAGTAAAAAAAATCGTTAACATTACAAGAATCAGCAGGTACCTCGACATCGCGTTCATCAATTTGTTTGTCTTTGTTCAATTCCGATATTTTAGTCAATAAGTTGATTGATTCATCCGGCTCACAGTTTGCTCCGGGAGTTGGGTGAAGCAAAGTTGGGCGAATACCTCACTGCAGAAAACTGATTCTTTAAAGTATGTTGATTTAGTTTTTATGTCAGCAAGTAGCGTCGATCTTTTTTTTTTTTTTTTTTTTTTTTCTTCAATCATCTCATAACATGAGGAAACAGTTTATAGCTAAAGCTAAATTTACGAAACAATCTAAAACTATTGACCTATGATCGTTTAGTTGCGTAATTTTACTAATGTAAGACAAGTCGTCGCGTTAAGTTAGCTCTACTCTTGTATTATAATCACTTAAGCCACGTTTCAAGGGGTTGGGACCGTTCGGATAACGCGCATTCATACAATCAAATAAATCGTTCATCATTAGCAAAAAATTTGCTGTCGACACCCACATACGATTTTTTACTTCACCCGTACTCCATCCTGTCAACAATGCTTTTACAACAGACGCGCTCAAAACTTGTACAGCTATTTTAACACTCGTTCGTTCAAAGTTATTAAGATTGAGATGTTTATCAGTCGATTTCGGTACTTCTTTACAAGATTTTCCACGTTTGAGTGCCCTGAGTTCTCGAATAGCACTCCAAGAAATGATTTCAAACTCAATAACGTAATCATGACTAATCAAGTTGTCTTGCTAACATTTAAACGGATAATGATAATCGACAGCAAAATAAATTCTTCGTTCAAACATTTGAAGATACGGTTTATCTGAAGTTATTCTAAGCATCTGTGCCGTGCTTTGATTACCAGATATTTGATCGTACACCATTGAGGATTCTCTATGAGGATCCGTTTCCCTCGGATGTGTAACGACTTCGTATATACATGTTTTTTAGCTATATATAGAGCAATTTTTGATAGTCGAAATACTCTGGACACATAATACATTGTTAAAGTTTACTGATTCGTAGAAAATTTTGTATACAGTGGTTTTTAAGGTTGCTGATCACGAATCTGAGGTCGGATTCGTCAATTTCAAGATGACGGGTCCAAGATGGCGGACGAAACTTTAAAAAATCAATCGAATCGTACCAAACTTAGTATACGGGGGTTTTTGGGGTCGCTGATTACGAATCTAAAGTTAAATTTGCCAACTTAAAAATGGCGGATCCAATATGGTGGATAAAATTTTCAAAAATTAACCCATTTCAACCAAACTTGGTATACGTTGGATTTTGGGGTCGGTTATCACGAATCTAAAGTTAAATTTTCCAAAGTAAAAATAGTGGATCCCAGATGTCGGACAAAATTTAAAGCTTATTGTATCAGTATGTAAAACGAATATTTATTACCTGCTAGTATCCATTACATATCTGTTTATTTATGTTATTATTTATGTTTGCATATGTGAATTTAAGCTTATTCCAAGTGTGATTTTTGTTACATTGAATTAAAAAGTTTAAAGAGTGTGAGAATATCAAATTATTGTTCTTTTGACGCTTCTTTTTTTGAGAGTTATAATTGAGCGTATTAGTTTATCATTACTTATTTCATGTAAATATACATAACCACTTCAATATTTACGTATATGTGGTGCATTATTGAGTATGTGCTGATCTGCAAAACTATAGGAAACTTATCTCTTGAATAATATATTTATTATATTTTTTGCCATAATTTTCGACACAACAGTTTATTTATGTGCATTAATAATTATGTCAAAATAAATGTTGATAAATATACATATTGGTAAAATGTTTTTATTTTTCCTCATTCTTGTTATAACTATTTAACAAAACAGATTAAAGCCGGTTTATTCCGATAATGAATCATCACTCTCATCCTCTACTGAGCTATCAGTCTCGTAATCCTCCATTAATGCCTCAATGATATTTTCCTGATGAAGGGAGTCACTCCTATACTTTCAATATCTAATATTAGCAGAGCTTTTATTTCATTTGTTAAAATGTGGCTTATTTTTGGTATATCTCGAGATAACGAGAGATATGGATCAGAATTAAGTAGCAACCTGTTAAATACATCTGTGTTTGTTGTGATCCTTCAATTATACAAATATTATCATGTAAATGCTTGCACTTATCTAAAGTTAGTCTTAAATTCAATTTTACCTTTACGTTTTTCGTGAAACTATGCTAAACATAAAATTAATAAATTTATAATAACTTACAATTCGAACTGTAATATGACTTTATAGAGATTTCCGTACCCGTTATCCTCGAAATCTCATCTACATTACCGAAAAACTTTCTTGCGGTGTTACCGCTGCTTGTATTTCCTGATTCTTGGGTTGGAGCATCTACCAATGTACTAAGCTCTTTTCGAAGATTATCTTGGATCTCTTTTTTTATTTTTTCTTCATCATCTTTTTTAACCTATTATAAGAAATATTATCTAAATATTTATTGTTGAATCAAGATAATATTTAACCAAATTATTATTATTATTTAAACAATAATTAATTTGGGAAAAATTTCTATGTACACAATTTGTTCCAGTAAAAGATATGTTCTACGTTATGGAATAAGGTAAAGGGCCCATCTATGAGACAATTTTAAAATCGGTACCTATGCATGAGACACCCAGTTTAATTTATATACGTAATACTTAAACATGAAAAGAAATTTTTTTTAATATCATTATAATATAATCTTTTGAATAAACAAATATTTTAAAGAACTTCAAACGTTATTAAATAATAAAGAATTTTATTGTAAGACCCTGTCTCATACATAGGTACAATGTGAAAACATAACCTCAAACATGTGTTGTCCCTATTAAGAGACACTCAAGACGCATTTAAATAACATGGGTGTCTCATAGTAACGGACGTGTGTCTCATACACAGGGCCCTACAGATTCAATGTGTCTCATTAATAGGTGCATTTCCATCCTGTTTATATTTGTTTATAAAATTATTTTTTAACGTTTTATTTGAATTTAAAAATTATAATATTATTCGTAATGATCTAATGCTTTCATTGATACCAAAACTTGATATATTTCCGCTCATAGAGAGTGTACATTAATTTAATAGCAAAAAAAGTGGTAAAAAACTGTCTCATAGATGGGCCCTTTACCTTATGTGGTATACGATCATGAACTCTTGTACACATTATGAAACCATTATGTTACAAATCATGAGTTTAAAATAAGTTTCAAGTGTCGTACAAAAGATAAAATGTAGGTAATTGCTTATTAATATTTCTCTACTTACTGACCAAACTTGCAGTTCTATTCGATATGAAATATGAAGAACTACTTCCATCAATCGAATATTCGCATGAAGCACCGAGAATCTATAATTTAGTGCTTTTACGTCTACTGCTACTTCAGTAATTCTATCAATATCGTTAAAATGGGAAATTGTTTTTGTAAAAATAAAACACCGTTGACTCGATGAGTCGTTTAAAGCACCACACACCTGAAAATAGATAATAATAAAAAAATGTAATTTTGAATCACCCTAACAATGTATATAATCATCTATATACATATGAATATATATACATTTTCCAAGTAACATATACACTCATAGAAAATTGTTGCTTCTCAGAAAGGCCTTTAATCAGTGTATTTATCTATTAATATTGCAAACCTTGCCATCAACCATAGTTAGGAGCATATTTATAGTGACTACAAATCCATTAATAGAAATTTTTTGGAATTCATTTATTTGTTGCAACATACTTTGTTCGACTTCTTTACACAGTTCAACAGTTTCCTTCGCGTATTTAATCATAATAGGCCGACAAAATTTGGTGAAGATGGTTTTGGATTTTGCCATAAAATAGTACCCTTTGTTTTGTGCATGAGCTTTAACGGCACAAGTGATACACAAAAAAGATATTGTGTGACTGCACTCTCAATTTCAGTCTTTTGTCTGTATCCATTCACATGACTACCATCAAATACATACTTCAAATACAACACGAGCTCCTCATTATCATTTGACTTTATACATAAAAATTTACACAGCCTCTGCACTGTGTGTTATAGTAGCCTCTGCAGTGTAACCTCACATGTACTCTCCGAAATACTAATGTCTTCTGTATAAGCTTCATTTTTGGCTTGTAAAACCTGAGGAAAATAGATTGATGAACAATAATTGTGTCTTCTTACATGAAATTACACGTACATTCACCATGTATGAATGTTATGTGTAAAATCTACTTATATTATTTTAAGTAAGATGTATATTCCAAGAAAAATCTGATGAAAAGTTTCGAAAGTAATAAAATTATTCTTCCGTTATGAGTTGTCATGTGTTTTTGAAGTAGCATTATTCGTAGTAGCGTGTTACCCTTTTTATACGATGGGTATATATTATGTCTAACTTGTAATTCTGTAAGCCTGACCCTTAAGTACGCTGTTTTGGTTAAATTTGCACCCAGTATCAGTAGAACAGCCTCTTCCGGTGCTATTGCTCTGCTTTCAGGTTATTGTCTTTTTTTAATTTTTTCCTTGCAAGTGCAAAGCATTCATCATTGTCAACGCTATCATTAGGAGCCAAAACTTGTCTTTCACGGCTTCTCTGTGGTGATTCTGAATAGGTAGTGCAAGGTCGACCCGCTGTACCATCTATACATTATTTCTTATTATTACATTATACAACGCCAGAGATACAAGTAATTCTCATTTTACACATAATTTGTGATTGTCCATATTTAACGTGATTACTTTATGAAAACAGCCATTTTATCTAATTACATGCAACTACAAGAAGTATGGGATGCTGTGAGAGGGGTACATTTTCAGACATTGGTATATTTCAAATTACAAGTCGTCGAAAATAATTATACAGCTCCTCAAAAGTGTTATTTTACATCAGCCAATGTCAGTTATCTAAGACACTTTACGCATAAAAAAACTTATTTACATCTTCAATTAAGACTTTCGGAACAACACTAGTCGTGTTACTTTTGACCGTGTACTCATGGACAAATCTGAATGACTATTGCAATAAGCCTCTAAATTTAAATTGTAGTTAGTATGATCAATCAAAGAATAAAATTGTATTTGCACTTAATTACAATAGATATGATATATAAATCTTGGCGAATGTAGACAAGAAATTATTACATGCAAATTAACGTATATTTTACCACTGCAAGGGAAAGATCTGAGCAGGGAACTGTTTGACTGTCTCCATAAATCGATTGTGTAAATAATAAGAATGTAACAGATAACAATTTATTATTAAATTAAACAGCATTTTTTTCATTATTAATAATTCAAAAGTAGATAGTAAGAAATTGACGAACTAATGTAATAAATCGATCGGGAATTTCGCACATGTGTTCTTCGATGATTGTATTTGCACTTCTAAAAGTTTCGTTGCTTTTTGGATTCCAACGATGTAGGAAACAACTGCAACAATAACTAATTCATACACTGTGGAAATGCATACATTTATATACAGTGCAATATTGATCGATCCGAAAAATTTTTGCATGTACACGAAATAATCGATTGTAAATTATTTTTGCTGCTCGATGGATTCGGAGATGTAAATATAGGCCTCTAATAATATATACAGCAAAAAACGACAGCTTCGTTGTTAAAAAATCACAAGTATATATCAATTATTCAATGGGCCGTATGTATTATTTTAACGACATATATTTCTCTAAGAACCTTTATAAATTTTATTGAATTCTTACGTGTTCGTAGACGTGCACTTTTTTCTCTGTGACTATGTTCATTGAAAGTAAATAGTCCATTAGCCCAATTCTCGTATCTATATAGTACATCCAAACAAGTTTTTTTGTTTTTTGGCAACTTATCCAATCTCTTTCATAAGTTGTTATAAAACTTATGGCGTAGCTGATTCTCCAGCTCTTGTCGCAAAAAAACACTGTCAACAAGGCCCCACTTTTTTATCAAATACTCGACGATACAAGTGTTTCGTTCTTCCCATGACAAACCCTTGCTATGATGCAATTCTGTAAAAATATCCTTAACAGTTAAACTTAAAACACTCATGATTTTATTATAGTCCCTAATTAATTCAGTTAAAGCATATTTTAGCTGCGCTTTACTACCGGGACTAGTATTCATCACATGCATAACTCTCCCATGTACATAAGAAACATGAAATAGTTTTTAAAATTACTAGTGTGGTGTCAGTTCCGGTGTATGGTTGTTGATGAAAGAAAACATATACGTTATTAAACAACAATAGTATTTTTTGTAATTAGCAAATAGCATTAAACAGAATGAAATGTACTGCCGTGAAAGTATATATAAATACGTGTCTATATATGTATATATATAGAACTATGCATATATAAACACACACATATATAATTAAGAACTTACCTTCAAATAATTATGATGAGTATAAGAGAACAATATCCCAATTTTTATACTCTATATGTTTCTTTAATCATAAGTTCAAGAAAATAAGACGATGAGGCTTAACCTTGCTAAACCTATTGGTACAAATACATATATATGTCTACGAACACATAAAAATATAGTTGTTCAGATAATGTGTGCCCAATTGGCCTCGAGCGCAATTCCGGATCAGCGCCACCAAACGGGAGAGCCAAGAACGTTTGGCCTGGACGACCACACTATTATTATACCTATATATTCAGAACGACACATACATGTAAAAATGTATATATATCGTTCTAAATATATATAGGTATAATATTAGTATGGTCGACCAGCCCAAACGTTCTTGGCTCTCCCGTTTGGTAGCGCTGATCTGGAGTTGCGCTCAAGGCCAATGATGGAATTTGTTATTCACAATTAGGTGTTTTTGAATTTTTACATTTATTATAAGACACACCAGCTTATATGTATATACACATATATATATATACATATACATGTAAATTATAAAATTGACATAGGTACATTCTAAAAATAACAAATAGCATCAACAGTCAATATCCTACTAAGTTATAGTGTTTAAACTCTGATAATTAAAAAAAACAACGAAATTCGGTATTTCACAGAAACCTGACGCAACATATATAGTATATATATATTAATGCGATCGAGTAAAGGGAAACAGATTCTTGTCGGACATTATCTGACGAACAATATAAGCCCAAAATTAATTTTTATTTGTCAAAATCCAGGGGAACCACGAATTTTGAGCATTTTTTATGCTTTTCAGACCAAAATATGCGATCGTATCAAGCTTTAAGAATCTTAAAAATTTGTAAATTTTTTTTTTTTGAAAATGTCAATGTTATTCTAAAAATAGCAAGAAAAATTTCTTTTTTATAATTTCGTGTAGTATGCGATAATATTTTTTAAAATGTATATTCGTTAATTCCAAAATTTTCTGAAACCATCTTGGATCCGCTATTTTTACTTTGGAAAATTTAACTTTAGATTCGTGATGAGTGACCCCGAAATCCAACGTATACCAAGTCTGGTTAAAATGGGTTGATTTTTGAAAATTTCATCCGCCATCATGGATCCGCCATTTTGAAGTTGGCAAATTTAACTTTAGGTTCGTGATTAGCGTCCCCGAAATCCAACGTATACCAAGTCTGGTTAAAATGGGTTGATTTTTGAAAATTTCATCCGCCATCATGGATACGCCATTTTGAAGTTGGCAAATTTAACTTTAGGTTCGTGATTAGCGTCCCCGAAATCCAACGTATACCAAGTCTGGTTGAAATGGGTTGATTTTTGAAAATTTCATCCGCTATCTTGGATCCGCCATTTTGAAGTTGGCAAATTTAACTTTAGATTCGAGATGAGCGACCCCAAAACCTCAGTATTCAATATTTTTTACGAATCAGTAAATTTTAACAACGTATTATGTGTTCAGAGTATTTTGACTATCAAAATTCGCTCTATATATAGCTAAAACACATATATACTCGAAGTAGTTACATATACAAGGGAAACGGATCATCATGGAGAATCCTCTTACGAACAAAATAAGCCCAAAATCAATTTTTTTGAGTTAAAATCCAGGGGAAGCACGAGATTTGAGCATTTTTTCAGCTTTTGAGACCACTGTGCGCCGCCTACCTTATAGGGAAAATAACTGAAATATCGAAAGAAAAAGCTGCGGACGTGAAATATGCCGATTTGGCCTTCCATGCAAAAAGAGTATATTCTATATTCTCTGCCGTTGGCGTAGGCATTACCCGATGTACACCGTGAGAAGGTTGCACGGTTGAGTTAGTGATTTAGCTGTTATGAAGTACAATTTCAGGAGAAAAAGATAAAAAGAATTTTTATGTATAGAGCGGAAATCGTCATTAGATAAAGTTTAGCGACCCTAACATATATTAGACGTTGTCACATACCCATATCAAAAAAATTTTTCGCACATAGGTTATAGAGTCTTGTGATTACGTAGGTTATATAATTATGTAAATGAACGTATAAGGTCATTTTAACATTGAATTAAGATTCCGTATTCTGAAGAACATATAGTCATCATTATCACAACCGCAGTTCTAGAAAAACATTTTCCCCCATAGGTTACACGGCCACGAGATAATGTTAGGAAGTTAACCCATCGTCTCAGTCGATTATGCTCCCAGCCGTTCACTGAAAAGCAAGCACCTTGCGCCGAGCTCGTGGCCAGAGCACGTGCCAAGATGCAGTTACTTTTATAATCTGTAATTAACTTTGCAATCAAGTTATATTTGTGTACTTAAATTTTATTACCGTTAATAACTAATCTTTAAGCTGACGAGTACGCGAGTATTTATTTCGCCTCTCAAGAATCCCGCTCCTAAAGCATCCAACAGATATGCTTCGTGCACGAATGAAATCCCGGAGCGAGCGACTAAGTACCGTAATAAATTGTTGTCAGCATCGACGAAACCAGTGAATTTCAAATGCCTTTTAGGTAACGTAGTGACCTCTTCGCTGCTTTCCAGTAAGATAGAAATCGTACTGGCTGAGTATGCTGACTGTATGAGATATGTCTGGACGTGTTCCTCTGGCCAGGTATAGCAGACTTTCGATGAGTTCTCGGTAAGGGGGTTTCTTCCTGTCTGACGATGACCATACACTACGTTTTCTCGGGTTAGCTGTATAACCAAAACCATGGAGGTTGTGACGAAGTAACAGTTCTCGATATTGTAATGTTTAAGGATAGCCATTATAAAATTCCCTTGGTTGATGCATATTCTGTCCTTTGTGATCTTGAAATTAAGTTCGAGGCAGCGCTTGATTTCGCTTAGGTCCTTGATCCTTGATGTGGCTCAGATGTGATTTGAGCTCTTCGATCGCGTTATAGTTTTTGATGAAGATAATCATGTCGTCCACGTCAAATAGGATGATCAATAAATGTTTGTTAGAGCCTTTTACATAAACGCAAGGATTGCTGGCAGTGGTTTTTGCTTCGAATTTCTCCAGCTTGCTATTTAGCCGCTTGTTCCGGACCCAGTCTGCTTGCTTCAGGCCGTAGAGAGCCTTTCTCATCTCAAGCACACATCTTTCCCAAGTCAGCTCTTTAAGCGATTATTTGGCCTGATTATGAGTCGACACGCCAAATCGCTTCGATTTCGTTACATATTATAAGATATCCTCTAAGTACTTAAAGGTCTGCATGAAAACGTTCTCTTGTAGAGTGCCGTTTAGAAATGCCGTAGTTATGTCGAGTTGCTTGATATGCATACCGTTCTGCACCGCAATGGCCATAGTTAGTCTGACTGAATCCATTCAAGCTACTAGAGTCTCGTGAAAGTCAACCGCGTATTGTCATTGTTGTTGGGTATAGCCTTTAGTCACTAGCCGAGCCTTGTGCTTCACAACCGTGTTATTGTCGCCGGCTTTGTTGTTAAGAATATAGCGGCTGCTGATCACAGCGTCACCTTCTCTTCTTACTCGAAGGTTCCAGATCTCGTTTCTCAAAATTGAGCTTACTTCCTCTGCTATAGCTTCCATCCAGTCGTCATAGTCTGGACCCATGATATCTTGCTTTTTCGGGATTTCCGCAAGAAATCTGCTGTCTCTGCGTGTAGGAGCCCGATAAACTATTCTTCTGGTTCGCTTAATACATCTAGATATTCTTCAGAGCTCGGGACGTCGCTGACGATGACGGTGATCACCTTGTTCTTGATGCATGTATTAATTGGTGATGCTGTCCTCTTTTGTAAGTCTTCATCTATGAATGGATTCTCGTATTCTTCGTTTTCGACTTTGGACTTCTGATAACTTCAGTTCAAGAAGAAATCGTCTCTTATACAACCACCCTTTGTTCTGTTGGTATCCATATGCGGTACGCCTTGCTTTGGTCAATGTAGCCGATGAATAGGCATTTTTAAGAGCGAGGTTCGAGTTTTTCCTTCTCCTATTTCCGATTCAAAATGTATACTAATGAGCCAAAGCGGACTAAATGAGATACATCAGGAGGTTTTCCGTGCTACATTTCGAATGGAGTGCGTCTATCAAGCTTTCTTGATGGAGTTCTGCTTTGAATGTAGTTGGCGGTGTTTATTGCTTCAACCCAAAAATTCTCCGGAAGATCTGATTCGATCAATAAGCACCTCGCTGCATTAATGAGGGGCCTGTTCTTTCGCTCGGCTTTCCCATTCTGTTCCGAATTGTATGGTGTCGTGAGCCGTCTCGAGATTTCGTAATTGCCCAGCAGTTCGTCGAAGAACTTATTCACGTATTCCAAACCGTTGTCCGATTGCATAAATTTTATGCTCTCTCCCTTCTAGTTGAGTATAAGTGCCTGGTACTTATAGACTTCCTGTGTGACTTCGGTATTTTGTTTGAGAAACTTAACCTCGCACCATCTGGATCGATCGTCGATGAATGCACATATATCGGGGCTTGCCAGCGATTCAACTCGCATCAGCTTGCACACACTTGAGTACACGATTTCATGCATCACTATTTCATGTTACGAGAGCTTTGAGAAAGGTTTTCTTGTCATCTGTCCCTGTGGACAAGTTGCTCTGAAATCTGTAGATCCGCTAACCCCTACCAATAGCCCTAATACTGTTTTGCATTCATCCAAGCCCGAAGGCCTGTGGGGCAAGGAAAAAACTCTGGAATCACTCTGAAGGAAAATTCCATGAAAAAACTTGCCTTGAAGTAGCCGGGGTTTCATAGGAACTTTTTCCGGTGAAAATAGTTTTTGAAAAAATCAGCTCTCACTGGGAATCGAACCCCCGATCGCTAGAAGACGTTGTATCAGTAACAAGCACGCTTACCACTGAGCTTACGCTGCTCCATATCCATTTCGATAATTCAATAAATTACACAAGTACAAATTAAATTATTTTTGTTACTTTAGTACAGGCTATTTACTTTACTCCTCTATCTATCTACAGATTACACATTATTTTTACGCATTACGCTAGAAAAATCCTTATTGTGCACATAGGAGTAAAAAATACGCACGTAACAGTATTAAAACCAATGACAGAGAGTATTACGTTGGCGTAACACATTCTGTCTTGCACACATATAAAAAAAACATTACGTGTGTATTTTTGATTCATGTGCACAAGGGGTTTTTTAGTATAAAGCGTACTTTATCTAACCTTCCTCCAGCAAAATGTTACGTTATACACGCAACGCTTTACGCTTTACGAGACTCCATGCGATAAAGTTCCAACTTTCCGTTCAAAATACATCAACACGTGTTCTACCTCACATAAACCAGAATTTAGAAAAGCCTTACTTGAAATCTGACGAAAGACAAAATAATTCCGGACAGATGTTATCATCCGTTAAAAAGTTCTAGGAATATACTCCATTTATACGTTTCTCAAAACTTAAGGCTCTATTTATCAGTATTTCTGGCAACTCATCAAAAAATGTTCATCTTCTAAGAATGTCTTTTCTATTTAATGATTCTTAGTTGTCTCTATACACTCATCAGACTTGTGAGTGACACTCATTCTTATTTCGGGGGATCGCAAATATTGTTGACCAGAGTATTGGCTTCGTGCAGCAATTCGGAATAGCACCACCTTCAGGGGATAATATGTCTATACTAACTGATAAGGATACACAGTCTCTTATGGACAATTATCTGTTACAATCGTTTATTTTAATAATAATGTATTGTTTACAACTGTCGTAATTTCTATAGGTATTGATTATACTTTCGAGCTAAAAAATACTTATTTAACAGTGCATTAATAAAAACAAAATTTGTATTGTAAATGAGTATCACAATTTCCCTCGAATATCAGTTCATTTCATGGAGTACTTCCAAGTCAAGACAATAAAAACTATTTATTATGCTCACTCATACATTATATACATTTGTTACAAGAAATTTGCTTTTTTCCATCAAATTATAAAAAAAGTATTTTTTACTACAAGCACGGTACTTAGGACTGAAAAAACTTATGTTAGTTGTCAGAGATACATTAGTGTTAAAATAAACGCTTGTTACAGATCATTGTTCATAACCGGAGGTATATTCTTGTTAGTATCGACACCTTTTCCTCAGCAAGTGGAATTAATTCAAATTACTGCACGGAGCGAATAGGTCAAAGCAAGAAATCTATACACGTATAAGTGACAGCAACCAAGGCAAGATGATAGAAAACGAAACAACAATAAAAATATCATTTAGATTCCATTGGCATGCCAGACTAGACGTTGACATTTACCTCTTTCATAGGCAGTCTAAAGGTAAGTGTCTGACCAGCGCTTCGAGAGATCGAGAGCTAGATCGTGAGCCGCCTGCCCCCGCTTTCCCCGCTAAGCCTATCTTTTACGTAACCCCACCTTGAGTAAATGGTGTTAAATCTCAAAGTGTATTATTGTGTACAACCAATCAGGTTTCTCATTCGAAATAACACACTCATGACGCCATGTTGTCCGATCCGCCAAACATAACAAAGAAGGTTATATTCAAAAATTCAAATAAATGTTAATTTAAAAATTTATAAACTAAACACTTTTATTAGTAGTTAATTGAAAAATAAATGAATAAAAATTAAAAAAGAACATGTTTTTATATTACTAACTATTAAATCATGTATGCAATTTTAGATTTTTGATGATTTAGCAGCAATCCTTATTGAATAAAACTGTCGACGTAGTAACTGACTAGATTGAGGGCTGGGATTGGTCAGGGGATACAGGTTAAATGGATTGAACCCGCAGTTCTTAAGTATTTACATTGATATGGTATATTTATTACAAACTCAATAAGTGCCGAGTCTCACGACACGATAGCCAGTTGGTTGAATGTATATGAAGTTGGCCGCGATTATCAATTTACGTTAATACTAGATTGGTTAATATACGCAGAAATTAAAGAAAAGTCAAATTCAGAGTTGAGTAAGATTTGCACTCATGATATAACTTTTATGGGTTGACAGATATATCTTCCTATATTATATAGTCGTAAGAGTTAGAGCGAGGTTTTGCTCCCCCTCCACCTCCCCCCGCTCCCCACCAGCTCCCCCCAAATAAGGTAGTTATTCTTTCATTTTCTTACATTTTTCGAGTAATCCTACTTTTTTAATAGCTCCCCCCCGCTCCCCCTCAGCCCCCCCCCATTTTCCCCATATATATTGTGAATATATTAGTAAAGCCTTGTATATTAACTGTTACAAGTGGTCTAATTTTCACATATAATTTTATTTGACCATAACAACAAATTTTGTTACAATTATCTTACTTACGATGTTTATTTTGATTACATACTCTAAAATGTCTTTTTAGGTGCTCTGCTTTTAGGGGTAAACGCACCATCTACCGTACACCCGTGAATTCACTGTATTTTGTTACCATGATTGTAAGACAGTTTGATACTAAATATTGACTCAGTAAATTTTAAATTGTCATTTAGGATCTCAAGAGAGCACCGAAATTTTTTTGAGGTGTTAGAGCTTGTTAAATTGATTTTATAACAAAAATAAAAAATTAAGTTAACCCTACATAACCTTTTCCACAATTTTGACAAATACTTTTTTGAACGTTTTTTTCATGACTTTTCAAATGTCTCTGTAAGTGATGATTTCTTTTTAAACTTTTTTCGCATTTAATACTCTTTAAAATTTTTTGAATGTTTTGGCATTCCTTTGTGTGACGCAAATAGTTTTTCTTGTTTAATATTATAATGCTACACAGATCACATACAAAAAATTTTTTTTTGTGAATTTTTTCGTGCGATGATAGACACTCTTGATTTGAAAATTTTGAGTCACATTTATCACACTGATAAAATTTTTCATCCATGATGGTGTATCTGAAAACATGTAACAAAAAACGGATTGTTTATGATTACATAAATCTGGGTACTAGACGGTACTGAAATTTGCTTTTTTGATGAAAGATAAAATTTGCAAGAAAGTATAAAAATAGTAATGAACTATAGAATAGTTTTTTTGTCACTCTAAAATTTCATTCTAAACAATATTTTTAATTTCAAATTTGTTTTCTGATTCAATTGGGATAAAAATTTTTTTTTGGTTTCAACATCTAGACAGTGCAACATATAATTGCCCATTAGAAAATAATGGTTTTCTAAAGTACAACCCTAAGGCATCAAAACTTTGACCTTAAGATTTATTGATAGCCATAGGAAGAGTTAAGATAAATGGAAATCGTTTTCTGTACAATATAAATGGTAGTGAAGAAGAATTGTTTGTATTGAGTGCTATACTTAGACTAAAGACTTTATTTCCTTTTTTTTAGCTGAGATTATTCTAGCTTCGATGTTGTATTTAAATAAATTTGTAATTCATAATCTTGTACCATTGCAAAGTCCTTCAGATATGTTTAAAATTCGTATTAACATAACAATAGCGTTAATTTTCAAATTCAATTCATGTGGAGAAAGATCTTCTTTAATAGTATTTAAATATTCTGTAGGGAAATTAATATAAATATTATCGTCTGATTTATCTACTCCTTTGTGAGTTGCTTTATCAATACTATAGTACGTTACTAATATTCCTACCATATTATTTTAAATTTTTTTGTTCAAAAAGTAAGTGTATTTATTATGAGATGTTAATATAGATTTACTTACAGCTTTTTTACTACTGGGAGAATTTGACGAAAGTCTCCACCTAAAATTATTATTTTATTTTCAAAAGGTTTATTACCACAAGATAAATCTTTTAAAGTCCTATCAACGATTTCTAACGCTTTTTTCGGTACCATAGAAGCTTCATCCCAAATAATTACTTTTACATTACGTAATTTTTGTTTATCTGGCTTAAACTGGAAGAATGCACTTTCTATAGTGCTTAATTCCCAAGGAAGTCTGAAAGTTCAGTAAGTGGTTATTCCCTATGGAAGCAGAATAGAAGCAATACCTGTCCAAGCTATTGTAAGAATTTTTTTTCAATTGATATGAAATAATAAATTAATCTTTTCTATAGAAAAGTTTTTCCAGATCCACCAGGACCATCGATGAAAAAAATTTTTTTTTTTAATTTTATTATTTCTTGAAAAATTCTACATTGATCATTGATGATTGAGTTGTAAAAACATTTCATGGAATTTATGTTTACAAAATATTCTTTCATCATTGTCAGTATCAATATTTTTTTTTATCGTTTCTGTTGGTTCTGGTAAACTGAAATCTTTACAAGACATATTTTCAGAATTAAGAATTTCGTTTAAATGTAAAAGAGCTTTATTTTGATCATCTTCACAATTTTTAATGAAAAATTTTTTGTATTTGTTCTAAATAATATTACCAAAAAAATTTTCAGACATTATAAACCATGCGAAAAATTTTCGTAGTTGAAAAGGCAGCATAACGTTACATGCTTCTTCAAAAATTATATTGTTCTGAAAATCGTGTTCTACTAATCCCATAAAAATAGCTGTTATTAGTGAGGGAAAATAAAAAGTGATTGTTAAAAATTCATGTAATTAATTATGATCAATATACATTTATTACATATATAAATTTTAAGTAACAATTAATATAATTCGGGGATTTTTCCATACTTCGTAAATCTAATTTGCAATTACGGGGGTTGGTGTGCAGAGCGCGCAGTGGGCATATATAGTTATAAGAGCTCAGAAATATCTATTGACACATACAGGATAGACAGCTCATTTAAAAAAGGGAGCCACTAGAAGAAATAATAAATCTCACCAACAAAAATTCAAGGGCACATCTCTCTGTCTATATAAACTTTACCACTTTTATTTGAAATTAGCAGCTTGTTCTTCATATTTTTTTAAAAACAGACCAGCAATCATACCGCAGCGTAGAAAATTTATTCCCGAGCATTTTCGAAAAATGCCATAGTCTTCCGGATTCTGTAAAATATACTTCAACATATTATTTTCATACCAACAATTAATTTTATCATTTTTTAAGGCCTTAAAAAATATTAATACAAGCCTTATTTTGAAAAAATTACACTTATAACACAATAAAAGGGGAGGGTTGGCGCGCGGAGCCCCACTAATATATATAAATATACATAGTACTATTTAATACAGTATGAATGATCCCGTAAACGACATTGCCCCCATATTGCCACGCAATCCACGCTTTACGGGACATGTCGTTTGCGGGGTCATTCGTACTATATTGAATAGTTGGACACGAAGAGCCATATAAAAGAGTATGATAGAAAGCCAGGTGTATTGTGTATTTAGGATATGGTGGAGCCCTGGCCGTAACTAGTTTTTTTTTTTACATTTTAATAAACCAACAAAAAACTATATTTTTCGAATGAAAACAAGTTAAAGTGTACTGTCACCTTTGAGTCGAAAAAAATGATGTTCATATCAGTTTTATCGCATGAAAAATGTTTGAAAAAATCTAAAAACTGCATTTTTGATGCGTGAAATATAAAATGTAATGTTAGCTTAATTTTTATTAAAAATTTTTGTAAAAATTTCAACACGTTTTTTTAAAATTGATAAATTTTTTGAAAAAGGGGCAATCGGAACGGTTTTCGTGAGGCAATTGGAGTGGTTTCGTAGTGCTTGTTTCGTCTGCTCTAACATCAAAAAAAGAAATGCATCCATGATGAAACACAACTTGTTTCTTATTTACAAAAACTGCGTTTGTATTATTTATCCACCAAATTATTTGTAATTTAGTAATCAAGAATGTAATGTGATTTTCCATGTAAAGTTGTTGAAAAAAAAAAAGGAAAATCAACTATAAAACTGCTCCGAGTGCCCCACGCAAACTGCTCCGATTTTCCCATTTTTTCTAACCTGGCAGTCACTTCGGTTTAAAATTTTTTTAAGTATGTTGAAGTTCAGGTGGAAGAATAAAACATTTTTTTATTTATTTGTAAGTTATTTAGACTTTATTTGTATTTTTTTTAGTATCATAAATAAAATATCTTTGCAGTAATAGTGTTAAAAAAATGAGGCTGCGAAAAAGTGCTCCGATTGCCCCACCCTATCCAATATTTGCGTTCTTAGAGCATATACTCCTGAAGGTAGCATAGTAATACTTGACAGTGTGACGCGGCGGACCAAGTTTTAGCAGTAACGATCCCTCTCTAGCTGGAATACGATTAGTAGAGACGTTTCATTTCATCAGCGACACCCAATTGTTTTTTAACTAGAGTGAGATAGCTACTATGCGTCAACCAACTGGTATTGCTAGAAAGAGATAGCAGCTTATAAAAATTGGTCTGTCTCATCACGCTGTAAAGCATTATTATACTACCTCCAGGAATATATGATCTAAGTCTGCGTTAGCTCGTTTCGTGGGTTCACTCCTTATATCTGGCGTGTTTAATTAAATTTTACTTCAAAAGTATCATACAATTTCTTATAAACTCTATAAATATAGGTGTGAGTGTGAAATTAATATTGTACTGTTTTCATGTCCATGAAAGACATGTTGTGATCTATGATTTCGTGAAGTCTTCTGTCTCTATAGGAATGTTAATTGGACTACAGTTTAGAACAAAAAGCGCCAAGAAAGGGATAGACTTCAGTCAATCAGAACCATGACACTGAGGGTCCTGATTGGCTGGAGCCTATCTTCTCCCTGGTGCTCTCTTATCGGTCCAGTTTTGTTAGTTGCCCTTTCTATAGGAGCACCACGCAATCTTCATGGTTACGAAACTTACATACTAGGTAGTTATTAATACTAGAAACTGACTTCAAAGGCTTTTGAAAAATCTAGATAAAACTTGCTGATTTTTAGAACCTTACTAAAATAAGGAGTAATAAAATTAAAGTACATGAGTTGTCAAAAAAAAAAAAACTTAGTTGCATTTACAAGTTTTATGTATAAAAAAAGCTATTCGAGTTGTAGAGAAGAACAGACTCTTTAATATATAACATAAGTAACGAAAACGTTATTTTTTAAATAAAATATACTCTTGTTTTTAGTCCGAAACCTAGTTCTTTGACGAAAAGCTTAACATTACCAAACAGTCAAGTCTGTCGAGTTTGTGGAACGCTTTACCAAAATAAGCAAAATTGCCACTGTATAAGCAAGAGCTATCCGAAAGGAGTGGCTTACGAACTGTCGTTTATCAATGATGGAAAGGCGAATATTGAAATCAACGGCATGAACAGAAATAACGAAGCTCGGGCTGGACCAAGGTGTGAGTGCACTTGCAGTGGTTTTCAGATGAGATATTGTAACTGTAAAAAAAAAAAAGCAAAGCAATACAGTCTTAAAAGAAAGCATACCTTGCAGGTCAGTTGCTGCTACTTTAATACAAGCACATAAAATAGGTTTTATTTTCAAAAATTTTTCAGTTACATTATTCTTTTGCAGGAGTATTTAATTTCTAACAATCCAACATTTGCTGACAACGTTGAGATCCGTCGCCACTATGTTTCAGAAATACAACGCATGCGGGAGCTTAGGAAAGAAAGAAAAGTACAATTATTGGCAATGGCAACGACGACTAACATTTTTACGTCACCTCGTCTAACTAGAAGTAAGAGATAATATTTTTATTTAAAAAGTTTTAGTTATTTACCGATGGCCCATACGAAAAAAAGTACAACTCTTGCATTCAACCAAAATCATAGCATTCAGACAATATTAGTACAACTCGCTGCCTCAAGTAAAGCGTTTTCGTGTGTATCCGTCTTATGAGTAAAAATTGGAGAAAAAATTAATACTATTCCTATTGAGATTCATGTAGAAGTAAACTTACAGACAATACACCGTGTATCGAAAATGAGTGAGGAAAACTATACTACGCGATAAAGCTCGTCAAGACTGATAGAAAAGCTCTTTACAAAATTTTGATTTGATGCGCATTCTCCGAGGTATTGACAAATTAACATTAATAATTTCGGCCAATCACAGAGCGCTTAGCGTCGGGGGGCGGGCTCTCAGTGCCGGCAGTGTAATCAACTCTTTATGGAGGGTGCGGTGGTAAGGAAGTGCCTAGGGAAAAAAAAGGTTAGTACGCAGAGTGTAGCTTTATCGACTGCAGAGAATCAATGAGTCTCCGAACCGGGGGGTAATGCAAACACTGCCGAAATGAATGAGGATGTAGCAATAATAAAAGGGATAATAAAAGAATGCTCTTGGTAATCATGATCTGAATAACCAATTCGCTTTTCTCCAAATTAATAGCACATCTCTGAAAAAAAACTCCACAGAAAGAAAAAGGAGTCATAAAAGGACGCTGGCAAAGTGGTATAAACACTTTACTCAAATTGTCAGTCTTTGAGTATGGAGAGGCAAAATAATAATTTCTTACCTTTGAGCACACTCAGTGGTAACAGTTCAGTAAACTCCAAAAATTAAGACTAACTGACCAGTTGGCTTATTGCAAATCCCCACACATTTAGTTATGCACTGAACTGACTGCTCCGTCATGCTGGTAGATCATAGCTAAACGAATGTTCAGCGGGATATCTTTCAGCAAGGGCGGTAGTGTATCTCTCAGAAAATGCAAATAAGCTGCTGCGTTCAGTCTGGGTGGCAAGAATACTGGTCCAATCTGTGTTCAAATTGAACAAGTATTTAATTAGTTATGCTAAATATTAGGATTTCCAATTATTGACGTGTAGACTATACTTTAAGGCTCGACATGTTTAAATAATAATTATAAACTTACAACTCGATCACCGATGATTCCAGCCCAAAAATTAATATTCCAACGGTATTGGAATAGTGTAGGTCGTGTAAGCCGCGGATTTTCTTCAGCCCAATAATGGTAATTATGCTGGTTAATCATACCATTTTTCGTAAACGTGCACTCGTCACTCCACAAAATGTGGTTCACAAATTCAGCATTGACGCCCCAACAAAAAAAGTTAGTGTGAAATAACGTAGCAAACCGTAACTTTCTGTGATGTAATGTACAGTTTGGTTGGATTTCGGAGCACAGTTACAGTTTGTTACCTTTTGTTACGTTTGATTATAGTCAACTACAACCCAACACATTGTCTTACGATTGGTTACCTTTTTATTATAATTCTAAAAAGACACTTGAATCTCGTGAAAAAGCCACTGTAGTGAACTCTAATAAACTGTAAGGAAGTGTTGTCATCTGTAATGTTTTATAACAGCTCACAGTTTTTTGCAGTTTATTACATTTTTTTACATTTTTATTATGAAAAAGTATAAGTGTGACAGCATGTGGAAAATCATATTAAAACGTAAGAAAATGTAAAAAAACGTAACACAACATAATAAAGAGTAAGAAACGTCCGAAATCCATGAGACTATTACAGTTCCTTACATTTTCTTACATTTTCTTGCGGGTTACGGCATATTATTACACATGTTCACTTTTTCTAACATTTTGTTACGTTTTCAAATTTCCGCAGGGGCGCGCACTTAAGCTAACAAACCCGTACAAAAGTTGACTCGCGGTTGCCGATCACACTCTAGCAGTTCCTGCACACGAAGGTAATGATAAGGATGCTTACCGCTATCAGCCATTACCGCTTGGACTCGTCCTTGGGAAACTCCCATATGATGAGCAACTACACGTATCGATGTCGTTGGATAATTATCGAAAGCATCCAGGATCGCCTTTTCCATATCAGGATTAAGAATCTCACGGGGGCGACCTCAACCAGCATCGTCACGAACAGGTAAAACACTTCCTGTTTCAAAGAATCTGCGATGAACAGCCCCAATGGTTCAAGGATCCGGATGCCGACGATTCCGCCAAAGACCTCGATACAAACGTGCAGCTTCATCTAGGTTTCCCTGCGCCAGGTAATAGAAGTGCACCATTTGCGCGTAGTCTTCAATAGTATAATTTGCGCGATTACCGCGAGGCTCGATAGTCAAAATAACGGTTATTAAAAAACTGACACGAAGGCTGTAGCACAATACTTTATAGAGAGTGATCGCAAACAAGTCAAATAGTTAGCAGACAAAATCACAAAACAAACGAGTACAAAAAAAAAAAAAAAAAAAACTACTACTACTGTAATTTCCTGAAGTAAAATGTGTATTAGCGGATTTGTGGCTCTATTTTCTTCCCAATTAATGTTCGCTTGCATCTCAAAAAATTTGAATAAGTAGAGGTACATCGTCAGTTCTTTGTCGTCTGCACCTTTACCGTCATGAGAGACGCGCTTGGCGTGTTAACAAAGATGAGACTCCGGAAAAGCCTGATACCTACCCAGACACCGGCCGCGCCGTCACAGCAGCTTGCGCCTGCAGGTAATGATGTGGGCTAATCATCAAAAGTTGTGTGTTATGGTACCAAACATCGTTTGCGTAAATCTTGCTACGTCAGATACGTATACATTATGTACCCATACATTTACATTGATTTTTTACAATGCGTGGTTCTTCGTAGTTTCCTTCATTTTAGATAATGCTGCACATGCAATACAGTATTTTTACCTAAACAATAGCTGGTCCACAGTTTTGTGTATTTGTGGTTAACCTCAAGCGTTCATTTTGAGAGATGATCTGAAAATGAAGAGGTATTCTAGTTTAACAATTCAGAGCACCTGCGCCAAGTACACTTCTGATGGTACTAAAAGGATCCTGCAAACCTTGTCATTTTTGTTCATGCCCTAGCTTGTAATCAGATTTTCTTTTTTTAGTTATGCACTGAACTGACTGGCAAGAAGGTTTCAGTTGTGCTAGTATACGGAGTAGTCAACAGTAAGTGTCCGAACAGCCTTCCAGTGGATTAGTACTGAAAGTTACAGTAACACTCAAAGTTCTTGCATTTGCCCTAGTGTGTACTCTAATTATCTTTGTTTTTAGTTGTGTAGTGGATTAACTGGTCAGTTGGTCTCAGTTGAGTAATCTTACTTGTGTTTCACCAGTGAGTATGCGAGGAAGTGGAAAGTCATAAAATGGACTGCTCCTCTTAGTGGAACCATCTTCTGGCACTTGAAAATTATGCGCTTGCTCCAATCCATACATTGATTGGTTTTCAGATTTGCAATAAGCCAACTGGTCAGTTAGTCTTAATTTTTGGAGTTTACTGAACTGTTACCACTGAGTGTGCTCAAAGGTAAGAAATTATTATTTTGCCTCTCCATACTCAAAGACTGACAATTTGAGTAAAGTGTTTATACCACTTTGCCAGCGTCCTTTTATGACTCCTTTTTCTTTCAGTGGAGTTTTTTTTCAGAGATGTGCTATAAATTTGGAGAAAAGCGAATTGGTTATTCAGATCATGATTACCAAGAGCATTCTTTTATTATCCCTTTTATTATTGCTACATCCTCATTCATTTCGGCAGTTTTTGCATTACCCCCCGGTTCGACGACTCATTGATTCTCTGCAGTCGATGAAGCTACACTCTGCATACCAACCTTCTTTTCCCCTAAGCACCTTCCCACCACCGCACCCTCCATCAAGAGTCAATTACACTACCGGCACTGAGAGCCCGCCCCCCAACGCTAAGCGCTCTGTGATTGGCCGTAATTATTAATGTTAATTTGTCAATACCCCGGAGAATGCGCATCAAATCAAAGTTTTGTAAAGAGCTTTTCTATCAGTCTTGACGAGCTTTATTGCGTAGTATAGTTTTCCTCACTCATTTTCGATACACGGTGTATATACGAGTTGAACTTTTAAAAAAGGGAATATTGTATGTTGATTTGTAAAACAAGTATTATACTTGGAATAAACGCCTATTTTACGTGAGCCACAAAAATAGTAATTAATTTTTAAAGAAAGGATGAAAAATAAGTTACATATGTTTCTGAAAAATGAGTCTAGTCCCGTACGTCAACTTAGGTAGCGCTACTTTAAATTGCGTCTTGGTGAAAATTATAGATAGCGATTAAGTAGAGATGTTTATATAAGGTATTAAAATCTAGTTAAAATCATAATTAAGGGAATTCAGTTAATTGGTTGGAGTTTCTACTTTACCGACTACCTCAGCTTAGTAAATTTCTATTATCAATTAATCAAAATGTTTTTACGTGGAATAACGAGAATATCCGCCATCCTGGCCAAAAAAAAATCACGTTATTTATTACGTGACGTTATCGAATTGTAACAAATCACGTAAATAATCACGTTATGTGCAAAAATCACGCTATTTATCACGTAATAATTAACGTGACATTATCGATTTTTAGCTGGGATGCTTATGGTGAAATCAATCAAGCTGAAATTTCTTGTAATCCATTGTAAATGAAAAGAGAAAAGTTATATCTTGCAACAGTAAAATAGTACTAAGATACCTATCATATGAAATGTAACTTTTCTTCTAATGTAATGCATTGAATGATCTGAAGTTTGTGTTTACTTTCCAAATTATAAGACAAACGCAGATTTTCTCATAATTTCCTCTTTAAATTTCAGGCCATTCAATGCATTACTTTTTGAGGAAAGTTACATTTCATATAATAGGTATCTTCTAGTACTCTTTCATGATTACAAAATGTAACTTTTCTTTTCGAATTCGCAATAAATGTAGGCTCTGTAGGTTTCTAAAAGTATTAGCTTGGCAAGTTTTTCCGTTATTGTGCGTATACATTTTTTTTTAATTAATAAACATTAGAAATTTATTAAAATGAGGTAATCCGTGAAGTAGAAACTTTGGTCAATATACGGAATGTCCTTAAGATATATTTCAAATTTAAAATAATTTATTTACAAAATTCATTTGTGATGTTGCACTTGCCAGCCCTATCGACGTTTTCATGACGACGAGAACTGGTTTCGATGTAACGCACTAAAACACTTCTGAACACATTGTACACCACCTAAAACGCCAAAGTACTTTCACCCCATACACTCTTCCATACCACTGCTTGGCTCAGCTCTGCTCTCACGATGAAAACTCTTTACCTAGAGGAGGCTCTGCCACGGACTGTCCGTTGGGATGTAGACAGTTGCCAATGGAAATGACTAGCATACACATATTAGATACGTATAAAAAAATACACATAACACAGGATTCACTTTAAGATTGACTCCTTTATTCATTTACAAAAGATTAAAACCTCCAAGAAAATTGACTCCGGCACCAACTCGCAGTACTCGCAGAATTATACACGCACACCTGCACCCGTAAAGCCACACCCCCCCGCCTGGTTTGCCTATTCTCGGACGACACTGCAAACTCGCACACACATTGTCGTAGGGAGCTCTACCGTCGGCCTAACCAGCCGGTTTGCCGAGTCTCACACGACGCTGTGAACTCACACACACACATATACTCTATGACGTCCTACCGCAATGGTCAGCTGGCCCTTCGCCGACTGCCAAGACTCGGAGAACACTCTGAATACACACAAATTACGTCCTACCGCTACTTCGAGACTCAAACAACACTACCTCGAATTTTCACTACACTACAATACGCCTCTGCAATGTGCAGTGCTGCCGCTTGTAATCGTCCCGGATGCATCGGCTTGCCCGTAATTCAAGACTACACGCCCGCCAAGCTCTCTTTCCCTATCTGAACGTCTTTCTCTCTGACAACCTGATCCGCGCCCTCACGCACGCGTCTCAGTTCTTTCGACTTCACTCTCTGTCTCTCTCTCTCTCTCTCTTTCTCTCTAGAGTTAAAATATTGCTTCACCAAAGTGCACGCTGAAAAGATTATTATAGTACACAACTTGAAGCACATTAATACAGACGAGCTCAACCAGAAACTTCGTGACCGCCTTAATCGGCTCGAAGATGGATTGCTGACTGTCTTTTGCACATAGATAACTTAATTTCTTCGATGAACTGCATTATCCTTGCACTTATCAATTAATTTGCACCTATTCATAAAATTAAGCTGCCAAAGAAACGTAAACCAAGGGTCACTGTGGAAATTAAAAAGCAAATGCGGAAAAGGGACAGGGCGTACAAGAAAGCCAGGAGTACAGATCGCGTGGAGGACTTCGAGAGGTTTAGGAGATTAAGGGCTGCCGTGTCAAATGCAATAAGTACTGCCAAGAACTAATACGTCTCTGATGCCATTAACAATGCACCTGACTCTAAATCTAAGTAGGTGGCTTTCAAAAAACTGGGCCTGTCGTCGTCAGCTATGCCCTTTCCACTGGATATTTTTCAGCCACAAGATCTGATCAGGGCTTATGATTGTGGCGCTCCTATTCAGCCGGCAGAATCGAAATCGTTGATCAATAGTACTGCCTCGGTTAATTCAATGCACCTGGTAATGAATTTTCAGTATACAAATGAAAGCGACGTTTATTCCACACTGATACGGTTTAGCTTGGTCTCTTTAGATATGGACGGTACTTCCCCGATGATGATAAAGATGGCTGCACAAGCACTTACGCCTATCCTGGTTCGTCTTTTCAACATATGATTGATCAGAACCGTTTTCCTGCCTAATGGAGAACTGCATTGTTTATGCCACTGGCGAAGAGCAAAAACATGGTAACACCTGGTGATACACGACCGATAGTGCTGCTCCCATTATTGGCAAAACTGTTTGAGAGAATCCTTTATCAATAGATGGTGCAGTACATTGAGAAGCATGAATTGCTTGATCCATTCCAGACTGTATTTCGCCGTGGACACAGTACCCAAACTACACTTCTTAAGGTCTTGGACAATGCTCGACTGGATATAGATAAAAGAATGATTACCATTTTCACGCTTTACGATTTTTCCAAAGCCTTTCATTTGGTGCCACATGTCAAACTATTGAAAAAGCTACGTGCTTATGAGTTCAGACGGAACGCAGTCCAGCTGCTGGCGTCCTACCTTGAGGACAGAAAACAAGCAGTTGGAAGGGATGAGTGCGTCCTCTCTGAGTTCATGACTGTCGCTGTGGGCGTGCCATAAGGTAGTGTATTTGGCCCACTGTTATTTTCTTTATACATAAACGATCTGCACCTCTCACTGCGGCATAGCAAACATGTAAATTATGCCGATGTTCAGATCTACTTGCATTGCTTTCTGAAGGACTTGAACTTGGACATTAAGAAAGGCGCACAGGATGCTACAGCAGTGTCTACATGGGCTGTCAACAATAGATTCATACTTAAGGCTGTATAGGACACCCCTTTTACACTAAAGTGCACGTTTTAAATAAAATTTTTTATCAAGTCTTCTAAATACTTAACAATAACATTGTTAATAAATTATAAACACATAAATGGCTAAATCGAGAAAAATTTTTTTGAACAAATCGCTCAATTATTTATAACAATAGAAGTAGCCATTTAAAAAAATATGCTTTGGGCTTGTTAACTCATATAATTGTTTTTCAATTTCGATCCAAAACCTCTCAGTTTCTTAAAAAATTAATTTTCTACAATCGCAACTTATTTTGATTGTAAAATATTGATCATTTATGTCAAAAAAATTACTTTTTAGAAAAATTATTATAAACAACTATTTTTTTATCATAAATAATCAATATTTTACAGTAAAAAAAGTTACGATTGCAGATAATTGACTTCTCAAGAGACTGAAAGGTTTTGGATTGAAATCGGAAAAAAATATATGAGTTAACAAGCGTTAAGTAGACTTTTTTTAAATGGCTATATTGTTTTAAATAATTGAGCGATTTGTTCAAACAAAATTTTTCCTTGATTTAGCCATACTATATGTTTGTAATTTATTAACAATGTTATCGTTAAGTATTTAGAAGACGTGATAAAAAATTTCATTTGAAACGTGCACTCTAGTATAAAAGAGGTGTCCTGTATAACCTCAATGTGCCAAAGACAAAAGCCATCATAATTGGCAGTCAATAGTATGTTACCAAAACTGATTATAACAGCATAATACCTATTAAAGCCCAAAATGAACCAATACCATACGTCAGTGAAGTCAAGAATCTCGGAGTCGTCATAAATTCGATTTTAGATTGGACAAGGCAGATGAATGGGGTGTTACAGAGGGTGCACTGTTTCCTTCGCTCCCTTCGATTTCACAGGCACTCATTCTCTCTCTCTCTCTTTCTCTCTTTCTCTCTCTCTCTCTCTCTCTCTCTCTCTCTGCGCAAAATCGTGGTTGGGAGTCTGATTTTCGTTTTATATTTATACCATCCCATAGAACACAAATATACAAATATCTTTTCAAACACAAGCTGCATATTTTCTTGTACACTGGAGTTTATAGAATTTGAGGACCAAGTGAAAACATTTAAGTGCAAATTATATGAAAAGTTTTATGACTGAAACAAAAGGAATGGAGCGCCAGGGGTTTGAGAATGGATTAATGTTAATTGATTTCCTGAGGTCATAGTAATATTTCATAGTACCGGACCATTACTGTGTGTTCCCTTTCACCCGATTAAAATCCATGTACATAGCACATCTCGACATTGAACCCCTGCCTTTCCTCCGACATTTGCCGAGTCTTAGTTGTCTACATCTGGCTGTAAATACTGTCTTTTTATGCTATGCTGTTTCCATGCTGTGCCTTAAAAATTTTTTAATTTAAAATCTTAGTACTGCACACTTAGTCTTAAGTCAGTCCGAGTATTAATGCTGTGATGCACTTGTAGCGTATCAAAATAGGGTTTTATCCAATTTAAATACCTTATTATAATAGTCATACGTCAACCACTTATACCAATGGTATTATCAAGCTAGTAAAATAGTCTCACGAAATTCATATCGTGTGCCTGAACATAATATGTAATGTCTTGCATTCCAAAACACTGATAAAACTTGTGCATAATACCACTGCCTCTCGTAGGTTGCCATGAGCTTCTGGACGGAAAAAGGTTGGATGATATCTCGATGGCACACACAGTCTACATCCTTCCCTCTCGAAGGCCTGCCAAGGAGTCATTCGACTTAGCTCCCACAAGGCTCATTTTTCCCCCAATTACACGTATATATACAAACACACTCATGATTACCGGCGCAATACGATTTTCAAAAGGCACTGTAATACAATCAATAATTCTGATAATCGCTATAAATCAACAACCCATGTTTACTCCTACTTTCCTACCAATTCACACTAAAATATACACATATACTTGCTCGCACAGTTATAATATTATCATCACTTAAAGTCCTTTAGTACACATTTCTTCTTCTTACTCTTGTTTTTCACTATCGCTCTTCTTTTGCTCGTCTCACCGGTTGTATTTCTCTGTCTTACTCTCATCTTCTCTCGCATGAAACATAACAAAAAGGCAAACTCACGTAAGCTGGAATTAAAAACAAGACTCAGGTATCACAATTTGTATCGAGTCGAGTTTTGGTGTTTTTGGTTCAAAGAGAAAAATGACTTCCGTCATCCAGTTATGCTCGTCTTTTCTAAAACATTGTACTAGTCAACTCTTTAGTACAAGAGTTGTACTGCTTTTTGTCTAGATGCAAAAACTGTGCTTTTTTTATGTCTAAGCTGTACTTTTCTTCGTCTGAACGTACAAATTATATTTTTTTATGTGCTTATTTAAAAAAAAAAATTTTTTTTTTAGCATGACTGCTCACAGGGTCTTTATCACGATATGCAATACGTCGCAAAACAGTGTAGTTTCGAGACGTCCTTGCAAAAGAGTCCACATTTACAATAGGTTAAGCTTAAGTCACATTATGTTGACGTTACAATACATTACATGTCGTGATGAGACTTGAATAGTAAATAGTATGTTTTACCAGAGAAAAAATTTTTACCGCACCAAAATCGTTTTGTAAAAAGCAAACGACATTGATCTTAGCATTTATCCAACTTTCACATATAGTCACTCTTATATGTGGGCATAATCGAACCACCTTTACGACATTCAGTATCATCTGAAATTTCTACTCTACCGGCTTCCCTATTATGAAAAAATATTGCGATAAAATAAAAATAATAACTAATTATCTAGCTGTTTAAACTTTAAATAACGAAAAGAATCCCCAAACTTTAACTTTGAGAAATCAATTAAACCTAAATTCAATGCAATCTGTTGCAAATCGAAAGAGATAAGTAACGTTTTGAGATCATAAAAGAGTATGAAATTAAAACTGGGCCTCTCAAATAAAAAGACAAACACCGGTCCTCTCATGGGTTTTGAAAGTATACAGTTGGAAATATGAACTCACTCAACATGTGCAGATTTATCGGTTATGTTGTGCTGTTCCCAATAAAAATCAATTTCATGAACTCAATAATTACAAAACTATAAAAAGAGCTACGTTTGCCTTTGTATTTAAGAAGCTCTGTTCAAATTTCAAGTAATTCAATCAATGCCTTACTTTTTGAAAAAAGGTACGTATCAGATTATAAACATTAACACTGTTTTATGATCACAAAATGTAAATTTTCTCTCTCAATGAGGAATATATGGTGAAAACTAAATTCAGAGGACGCCAGGGACACTTGGTCCTGATTTATGGATGTATTAGTGTATCCGTGTGAGTGTGTGTTATTGTGTGTAGGGCGACTCTGTGGATGAACTTGATGATCCACGTTTTTAACTAATAGTATGTATAGTATGAGGTACTTACACAGATACACTTATACATTAATAAATCAGGACCGAGTGGCCCTGGTACCCACTGAGTTAAGCTTTCACTATACATCCCTCATTCACAATAGATTATATTGAATTTAAGCTAAATTGATTCCTTAAAATACCACCTTAGAGATCCTTCTCGTTATTTCAACAGTTAGATAATTAGTTATTACCAATCATTTTTTATGATAGGTCAGTTGGAAAAGTAGAAATTCTAGATGATATATTAAATTCCCTTTGTATGAAGTAATTAGAATAGTACCTAGTGTTAGCATTTAGGTATGTATGTACAGAGAAATGTAAATAGCTATCTTAAAACGTTTACGTTCGATACTCTTAACCCGTTGTGGTCACCTGTGGTCCAGTGGACCCCACGAAATTTCAAACCACTGTAAGTCCCAGGTATCGATTCAAAAAACGGTACTAGTAGCACCATCTACTGTTGTTGGGACCCTCAACTATGATGTAGACTAGTTAGGGAAGCTACTTTAGCGTCAGTGCGTCGGCAGATCTTGCTTAGTGAAGGTGTTTTTTTGTGGGGTCTGATAGACCCCGTGTGACCACAGCGTCGAAAACGTTGCCAAATTTTTTTTTTCAATCAAGTCAAATTTGTGCTCGAAGTCTACAACTAGACGTAAGTATACGTGTACAAGTACCTTAAATTTTTTTCCTAACCTAAAATTAATTATTTGGGATATATTCAGTCTGCTCTAAAGAGCTTCCCGGCTCCAAGTTCTGCCACACAAAAGGAATGACACTTGTGTCGTTCACGCAAAAAAAAAAAAAAAATTGTATTGTTGCTTACCAGTGAAAAGAACACGACTGCTATCACAGAAGGAAAACCAGACATAGTACTCCACTATAATTCAACTAAAGGTGGTACCGACTGCTTTGATTGGCTATGTCATTCCTACACTGTTGCTACAAAAACCTATCGGTGGCCGTTTCGTGTATTCTTGGGTATGCTTGACATGGCTGCCGTTAACTCTCGCATACTTGTAAAGTGTTATAATGTTAATAATACAGTAAACTCTGAAGTACGCATGAAAAAGTGTTTGGATGCATTGTGCTTACATTTAGCTACGCCGTTTTTGACAAAACGTCTCACCGAGTTACGGCTTCGAGCTGGCCTACGAGGTGCAATTAGAACCACGCTTAATTTGAAAGCTGCTACTGTAGAAAATAATGAATCGTGACATTGGATAAGAGAAAGAGGTGTGGGCTGTGTAAAAGAACAGAGGATCACAAAACGAGATACCTCTGCCCAAGCTGCGAAAGGCCTATGTGCGAGAAGCATCGTGCACCTATTTGTATGGACTGTATTGGTCGAAACTAATTTTCTCGGTCTATTTTACTTACGAGTACTTTACGAGTAAAACCCAATTTGAGTTTTTGCGATATTTCAAAAATTGAAGTAAGTAGAATTTTTTAACTGAAAATTGTCGAAATTTTCAAAAAAAAAATTAAAAACGCAAATATTTACATAATAATTTCAAAAATCTTCATAACAATCGACAGTATTACCAAAAGGGAACTTCAAACTTCCTTCCCGAACAAAATTTGCCGACGGAAACCCAATAAAACAAAAATTACAAGTATTTTTGTGCGTGGGGTCCGTTGGACCCCGTGTGACCACAACGTTATTATTTGGGAGTGTGACCACAACGGGTTAAATTCAGTCAATAGTTTCGTTTTTGCACTATATACGAACGACTTTTAAACCAGACAGTTTTATCGCAGAGAGACAAGGAATAAATGCTGAATCTGTGAAACTCTCATATAAAACAATTTGCATGTAACTTATGAAGTTGAAGTTTTTAAATCACGTAAGTCAAAAAAAGTTAAGGACTTCGAAAAAGATAACTTCTCACTTTTCTTTGTAAGTTAACTAGCGGCCCCCGTCAGCTTCGCCCAAGACTCACTAAATGGAACACCGTAGTGTGTAAACATGAAACGTAAAACAGTTTCAGCTAAAAATCTTACATCTACTCCTGACATTTCTTCGATCAAAAATCTTCTTGTTAAAAACATATTTGTTCGGAATCCATACAGTTTATTTGGTCAAAAGTGAAAAAAATGTAATTATGTTGAAAAGTACCGTGGGTTCCTTATACCATAAAATAATCGTTGGCCCTTAAGGGCCGTTGATTTGCAGTTGATTTGCATGAAGGATATTTTTTAAAGCTGTAAAAATTTAAAACTCACAAAAAATATATAATTTAAAAATAAAATTTTCTTTCATTTCAGAACTTTACCAGAGCAACAAAGTCCTGGAGCTTAATCTCTAAATTTTTTATCACCACAAAAATACAAATACATATTCTACTTATGTATAAATCTGGAAAATTTAAGAGACTACTGTGAGGGTACTATGAAAAGCTGATTTCTCACGCAATAGATTCTTTATCGATTTGACGCTGCTGTTTCAATCTTGATGAATGTTCTGCGTCAGCTTCTTAACGCCTAAAATTGTATTCATTAGATGCATTTGAAGTTTTCCTTCCAATTCGCCCTCTTTCGACTTTTGGCAAGCTTAAGAATTTTGTGAGCCTTAAAGGCTGTCTTTTGCCAACTTTGTTGAGATCTAATTTATTTGTCGGCAAAATAGTTCAACGTCCGATTGCCCTGAAAAGGACCGTTCATCTTCTTAAGTAAACTTTTTCTTGACTGAAGTTAGTTGTAAAGCTCTTTCCCAACGTCTCCTGATATTACGCCGAAGACGTTAGTGTCTAAAACACCTTACTTTTTTGCAGACTTAGTTATTTTTGTGGTCTAAGGTGGGGAGATTGGTTCGTGATTCTTGCCCGTTGGAGACTGTCCCGTTTGCTCAAGTTTATTTTTCCTTCATAGCTGTTAGGTTCTCCCAGTGCAGAACCTTAGAGGATCGGTGATTCCTGGTTGAATGCTTAGAGTCGAAAAGGTAATGTAGGATTATCGGTCACTCGGGTTCCCAGCCTTGCGACAAACAACTCCGCTCGTGACGTCTGCCAGTGAATGACTGACTTGGTTTAATAGTGGCCAGCTTTGTATGGTCTTTTAGTCGACAAATCGTTTCTGAAAATGGTAGTAAAAATGTATTTGTTAGCAAGGTAGTTTAAACTAAGGTGGCCCTTACAAGAACCGATAAGATTGATGGTTAAGTAGCGAATGTAAATACTTATAGTGTCCCTAAAAAGGGCCAGTGGTAAAACTTCCAGCTATTCCTTATTATTATTCTTGATGGTGGAGAGTTGGTTGCAAGTAGTTTGACTCTTACTCTTGAAGTCTCTGTGTACGGAGACCGAGCTGGAGGGAGGTACGCCACTGACCAAAGAATATTTCGTCTTTGGATTGATCCCCGGATAACCAACCACTTATCGTTAGACGGAAAAGTGGGCCTGGAGAATACCTTCTCTGTGGGTATGCCATTGAGACGACCACTAAGAAAAAAGCCTTTGCGGCTGCCCATACTCCTCAGGGCTATCTTCCTAGGCTTGCATTTGTAATAAAAATTCTTTGACGGCACCAGGTCGGATGGTTGAACGGCCACAAAACTTTGAAGTGTTGGTGCGGGTTGTGCTCTGGCTAGATACGTCTCCTGGTATTCCGCCGGAGACGCTCTCGTTTAAAATCTTTTTTTTTTTATTGATGGCACTCGTCAATCCTGATGGTTCAAGGTGGAATTAGAGATAGGTCGTTTGCGCACTGGAGAAAAATGTCGTCGGTAGCGGTATACCCAGCTGCACGACTAACAACTCTATTCTTGATGTCCTGCCAGTGGACGACTATGACAATCGCTGAGACGCTTAGACCTGTTGTAACCACACTCATTTAATTCTATTGCAGGTAGTTTCGATTTTACGTCTATGCCTCCTAGCGGATCCTACTGAACTAACGTAAAAAGCCAGAGTATTTTTGAAAAACTTTGAGCTTATTTGTTGCTACTGTTATTAATTTTTTTAAGCAAGCAAAACTTTTTTGAAACAAGCAAAACTTTTAAATATTAAAAAATACACCATTTTCTATTTTCATGTTTATTTCGTTCAGAATCCTTCTATTAGTATTTTGCATATTTATTCGCTTAGAACTGATTCCACTACAGCTGACGCAGATAAACCGTTCTGACTCAGCTCAAATGGAAGTTTAGATGATATTGTATTATTGCAAAAAATATTTGTTTAATTGAGTACCACTGATTGAATACTATGGAAGAAATGTAACAATCCATATAAATGACATTTTATAGGTATTTACCGAAAATCCATTATAAATTTTCAAGCCGATGTTACTTTTGACTGGTGACACTCAATTAAGAAAAGAAAAGAATTTAATTTATAGGGATTCGATTAGGCTTTCATGTAAGCTAAGTCATAAAAAATTAATATATTTTATTACCTAACTACTATAACTATGACATTTTGTATATAATATGAGACAAACACTGATATGTATATTTTTTAAATATATTATATATATTTTTTTAATATATATACAGAAAAATCATTTTGTCAAGAATCGTTACACAAAAAAGAAGTCCGAGCATATGAAATATCCATCTTCAGAATTACAAAAAAACAACAAAATTGTTTAAAATCATCGTGAAGTTTAAAAAAAAAGCATTTTTCTTAAATAACTGAAAACTAAAGAAAGTTTATAAAAATAATAAATATGAAAAATACAGCTATTAAAAAGACCTACAAAACCCTGCAAAAAATTTTAAAATTGATTTATGTATATACCTGCAAAGTTGAAAAAACTGTCGAAGTAGCTTAGTATTTTAATTTTTAATAACTGATAATATATACTGTTGGGGCTCCGCTCCGTGCATTGTTCGCGCTCTAACCCACTACTTTAAGTTACGGTAAGAATCTTCCAATTTAATATATAAAACAGTAACTTATGTGCTATTTGAATTTTTGTTGTGCTATATACTTTATGAATCAATATAAATGCATGTTAATAGTTCAATTTTGTCAAGTTTTTAACAGTAAATACAATGCTTACAATCAGTATAAATCAGAATATGTTTATCACACTTATAGTTTTTACAAGTTTTCGTGGTTCTACCCAAATATCCCAAAGGAACGCTAACGGATGTACCATTGGGTCTACAAATCATGATAACTTATGTTACGTTGGCGTGACGTATTATTCGAGTCTAAGCTTGCGCTTAATAACTCGGGATTCGCTCTGGGCGCGTAGGTGGGACGTGGGGCTAAAAGGTAGCTAAATCACTTGACAGGGCGTCTTGAAGGGGGGAAGCCTGACTGTCCTGATCAAATTGAAGCTGTTGTCACTCGTTCGCGGTGCACCTCTGATTCGTCAGAAATACCCGACGTGATGGTGTCAAACTAGTGTCCCATCCGCGATCTAGAGGTCAAAGGTAGTTAAGCCCTAGAGGTTACGCAAAGGGAAAAATAGTTTGAGTTCGCGACCTATCTGTGAACCACCAATACCATCTGGAGTAAATGTGATTGCTCTGGATTTACGTAAAGGAAGGAAGTAGAAGGTTAAGTTCGCGACTGGTCTAAGGGCCACCAATACCATCTGCAGTAAAAGGTGATTGCCCCAGATTTACGCGACGTATGAGTTTGAGTTCGCGATCGATCTATGAACCACCAATACCATCCGGAGTAAATGTGATTACTCTAGATTCACGAAAAACACTCGATTACTTGTTCTCGCGGTTTTAGAACTTATCGATGCCGTAGTAGGCAATCATCAAGACTTCGCGACGAAAGAGAAAAACACAGTTAACTATTTTAATACTTTAGAAAAACTTACTTTTATTTTAAGTATTAGAATGTACACGCGGAGAACCAGCGCGAAGTGTCCGAGGTTAAAACTTTTGAAACCGCACTCGTGAAGGACTGTGGGATGGCAGAGACGGACTCTAACTATCCAGTCAACCGTTCGAGGGTAAAATTTGAACTGTACTGTGCCTCGATTCGCAGTAGACTGAGTTGCAGCAGAGGCGGACTCTTACTACTTAGTCTACCTTGAAGGGTTATCGTCGAGTCGAATATTTTTCTCGGGGCCTTCGGGCCTTTTTATAAGGAGTAGCGGACCTCTGCGACGCGCTGGTTCGGGACGACGCAGGAAAATTTTGCCTGGAAAATCTTGGAGGGACAATAGCCAAAAATCTAATTGGCTAGAGATGCTCTAGTTCAGCCTCTCAAAAATTGGCACATCCCACATCTGGCTCATTCTCCTCCGTGCGTCAAGAGAAGGGAAGGTGATTCACTTACTCATGCCCTTCCTTTCTCCTTTACATCCAAGTTTTACAAAAACTTTAATTTGACTTAATATTACTGTTAGATAGAATATTGTGAATATTTACTAATGTTGGACACTCTTCGTTTATTCAACTAAACTTGTTGTAGAAAGAACGGAGAGAATTGCTTAGTACTTAAATTAATGCTTGAGTGAATAAACGATCGGTGTGCTACGGTACATCAACTAATACTTAAACAAAAATAACGTTGACCGTCGTTATAACAACTTATAATGATAACATAAGTTTAATAGGATGATAATAATAACAATAATGATAATAATAATAGTAATTATAGTAATAGTAGTTATAATTATGAAAGTAAGGGTAGTGGTAACAATAGAAGTACCTTGCCTTTTGCGAGTTAACATAATTAAACTTACGGGTAGTTTTGACTGATTACAGTATTGCAAAGATAATTCGGAATTTCGGTAAAATTTTAGTTAATATGTTATTCGCTTCTAGTCATTGGAGAGGGAGTCGGCACGTGATGCTCTGGGGATTTGAAATTCCGTTACTTATATTGGAGCAGCCGCATGGACTCTTTCCCGACACATATGAGTCCAGGAAAGGGGAAAGAGCTATTGTTAATGAACAGCTCGGTTTTCCTGTTTTCTCTTACATGTTAAACGAGCTCACAAATTTAGGCTATTGCCGATGGTATATGAAAATATTCGGGAATGTAATAAAAGAAAGTGTAGCTTGGCGAGTTATGCATCTATAAAAACCAAATGAAAAGTTGATGATGTTGTAGTATGTATTATTATTTGTCTATACGTATTAACTCTACGTTATTCCAATTTTTAACATCGTATCTAGTTGTGCCAGCATTTAGTATTGTACCCCAGTTTAACTGCTCCCAGTTGGACTTTTTGCCTCTATTAGTTTTTAAAGTTATTTCATTTCTCTGTATTGAAAGTATTTTATTATCTTATTTACTTTTCGTTTCCGGTCAGCATAGGCCAACGTGCGTTGGCATGAATCATAGTTGGTCGATGTGCTACAGCTACGAATAGAGTTTGCAGGTGATTCATCTCTTTTCAAATGAACGTTGGTCCCTGTTCGAAAGTACTTTTAAGTCGACATGGAAAATTCCAAAGAAACAAGCGGAGGAAAAAATAGTATTAGTAATTTTAGTTTACCGACGTTACACTTATCTAAGTATGTTTGATTTGAAATATTAATTGGCTCATCATTTGATCATTTGCTTAAAATTTTTAGTCATTTCAGATTTTGAAACTATTATTATGCTTCATTTACTTGTCAGTTTTTTTTATTTTATCTTTGTTCAAAATTTTTTTGACGTAGAAAATACATGTTTATATATTTTTGTAATTTATTATGATTGTGCATGGCTTTTTGCTATTAGATATTTTTTTTAATTTTTTTTTTAAATTTTAACGTGATGTTTAATTGTTTTTTTAAATAAAAATTTAAGGTTTTTTTTAATGGCTATAATATATCGTCATAAGTTGCACAAATAAATTGTTACTTTGAATTACTGAAGTAAAAGAACTAACATGACAGTCTTGCCCATGTTAATTTAAACTGTCAATTTTTTTTTTCTTGCAATACCTTCGAATTAAATATTACAAAACCAAAAAATCTATCATATAACTTAATTAACTGTTGAAATGTTCCATCCTAAAATAATGGGTGCCAAATAGATTTGTTGTATTAACCTAAAGGTGGCTACATCATCTTACCTTTGCAACGACAATTACTCTTAATTTTTTCTTGACTATAATAAACTGCTGAACAATAAGATTTTTTGTATATGATGAAGTAAAGAAAAAGAACATGCATAATTTAAGTTACTGAAATAATTGAATACACATTGATTGGAAAGATTGGTTTTGTTGTTTGTATATTTGTAAATTTTTGTTAAACTTTATTATTCGAATTCGAATCATTCTTACGTTTTTCAAATATTAGGATAGAATAAAATCTGTATCTTCAGCCTCTTGGCCCTGAAAAAGACTTGGTTTACAGTGACATAAATTTTACATGTAATTAAAGAACATAAAAATGTCTTACATAGCTGTACGCTTTAGTCACGTCGATCAAATAATACTTCTACGTCATTAACTATAAAAATTAATAATCCATAAGTACTTACTTCATTTATCGGTTTCATACTAAACTTATGGTCTCTACAAAAACATTGTCCAATCATTTCATATTCAAATTACCGCACATTGAATCGAACTTACAATACCTCTACAACCGCTTTTCAATATCAAAGTATACACATCACTACACGTATAATCAATACATATAAATGCCTTAAATATCTTAATACCTTAACTACACCGCTTATAATATTAATCTATTACATAAAACCTATACCTTAATCTACTTTTTAAATTATTTTCATACTTAATGTTTCTATAACGATTTCTGCTCAAACTTTCCCATTTCGAATTTCCCGTACGTCGGACCTAACCTAAGACACTTATACTGTCACTTCTCTATCACATATTCAATGCTAGCCTTACTAAAATAAGACAATATACGATCAACTCCCCCATGACAACACTCTTTTATTAACCTCAACGCCTTGCACCACCAACGTAACTCTCTTCTTTTCTTTATATAGGTACCTACAGGCTGCATGATTCCACTTGCTCTCTGTTCACAGATCTTGTTTACGTGCCAAGCCTCTTTTTCTCGTAACACGACATTGAATTCACCCATCAATACGCACCCTACACTTACCGTACCCATACCATCTTTCTTCAGTTTATATCTCTTTTGCAAAATCTTTTTTTTCTCCTCATTGTAAATATACCTCACACCACCACAAATCACGTACTTGTATCCTACCCTCACGTTTCCTTCCGCTTTACCTTATATATTTTCACCGCCACTCTCTGTATCATTCTTTCCCTCGTCACACCATTTTCGATAAATATACCACTGTCTAAGAACTTTTTTCTTGCCATCTCTTTCTTTTTATCCTCCCTAGTCAATTTCACTAGTGCCATGCATCGGCCCTTACACTTTCCCTTTAATTCAAACACACCAAGTGCATATACCTTCACGTTCAAACTGTTCTTGATAAACAATTCCGACTCCTTCTTTAAATCATCTCCTTTCAAGTTCTTGCCTTTAATAATAATATTATTTCTTATTTTCCCCTTCTCGTCCCTCTCACGAATAGCCTCCAGCCCTCTCGTCTTCAGCCACAGCTCTTCCATTTCGTGATTAAGTATTCTCTCTCTTTCCTCACTTTCTTCTTTCTCTTTCTGACGTGTACTTTCCCACTCTTGTGTCTACTTTTCCACCTTCCTTTTTGTTTCGCTTTCAATTCTCTTGATTTCGTTAGCCATTTCCTTTTTTATCCTTTCAATTTCAAATTCCAAAGTTCCTTCTAGCACATTCTTTCTTCTCGTCTTGAGCGGCATTCTACCCTCACTATTCATCACGCTTTCAAGGAAACGATTTGCAACACTTTTCGATAACAAAGGTGCCTCCCTGTCATCACCACGTGAACTTCACTTTTTTCTCTTACTTTTTAACTGTAAATCTTCCGCTTATTATGCCTTAAAACTTTTTAAAAAGCCCTTTGGCCTACACACCTCTCTTAACGCGTGTGTACTCGACCAGTGCCACCAATCAAGTCCGTTTTTTTAAATATTATATGTATTTTCGAATAGTAATAGAATGAACAAATTTAAACATCTATTACTCTTGAATGATACAGGTTATACAGACATACACAAATAACTTCAAACAAATATTCAGGAGAAGAATGAAAATTTTCGATAAACATCTCATTAATGATTAACCAAAATTATTTAGTTTGTATTTTTGACACGTTTAATAATCTTCTTTTTTATACCGAGCAACTTATACTGTTATTCAATTATATTATTTTAAACATAAAAAAATCTGTGAGAAAAGCGATGGGGCTACATAATAATGGTAATAATTATGTTGATCATAATAACAATAGAAGTAGTACTGATAATTTTTTTAGTAATGTGTAATGATGATAATAATAATGATAACTATAATAAAGATAATGATAGTAATAATGATAATAATTATCAGGATGATAATGATAATGATAACTGCGATAATGATGATAATGAGAATTTTAAAATCATTTCTTTTAAAATGATTTTCTACATATTCTCATTATTTCAATTACAGTAACTATTACTCTTATGGGATACGAGGTATCAATTAAAATGTGTTTCAATTTTTAATAACAATTGACAAATAATGTACCTGTAACTTCGGTAAACTAAAATTTCTAATAATTTTTTCCCCGCTCATTCCTTAGGAATTTTTCGTGTTGTTTTGAAAGTATTTTAAGCAAGAACCAACGTGCATCGAAAAAGAGGTAAATCACCTGCAAGTTACTCGTACCTGCAGCACAATGATGATTCATGTACATGCATGCTGGCCCATGCTGACTGGAAATGAAAAACAAACAAAACATTTTTCGATACATAAAAATGAAATAACCGTAGATGCAAAAGTTTAACTGAGAACAGTTAAACTGAGATGTAATATTGAGTGATAATATAACTTTAGATTAAGACTAATTGATTAAAATGACTTAAAGTTAATACATACAGATTAAGCGAAAATACTAGTAAAAGCCAGAATCGATACACATAGTTTGAAACAACCAGTACACACCACTATCAAGCAACTATATTACATGTTAACTATGGCAAACCTAGTAAACAACTTTATTAACTTTTGAGGAACTACCCGACTTTTACCATTCAAGTTTGCAAGCTCATGATTTACGGAGTAACCCTTTTGTATCGCGTTAATAATTTCATAAACATACTGCAATAGTCTAATTTGTAATTTAATTAAATTCTAACACTTTTCCAAGTGTTAAGAAAAACGGGAAGGTTAACCCTTCCCCTTTTCATGACTCAGAGATGTCGAGAGAGAGAGAGAGAGAGAGAGAGAGAGAGAGAGATAGTCTGTACTCCTACCTCCAACACAGGTAACTAATTTCCGATTCCCCAGGGCATCACGACCTCTCCAACTACTAGCAGCGAAAAACATGTTGTCTAAAATTCTACCAAAATTCTGTATTATTTTTGCAACATTATGAACAGTCAAAACTACCTGTAAACTTAATTATGTTAACTCGCAACAGACAAAGTACTATTATCCTTACTACTAAAATCATTACTATTATTACTATTATTATTATTATTATTATTATTATTATTATTATTTTTATTATTATTATTATTATTATTGTTGAATATGCATCCTAGATGCGTGCGCCGCCCGTCGCTGACCTCAGATCCCCCCCAACGGAGTGCTGCAGTACTTCTCTGCCGTCTTTCGTCGCGAGTGGTTGTGCCTGCCTATACCCATTATACTTTGCCTACTTGTTACAAGTATTATTCTATTTTGTCCACTTATATCCGATGTATATTTAAATAAACCCTTTATTCAAATAAAAGCCTTCGATCGGTGCTGCTTTCTTTCCCGACGAGTTCTTTCCACCCTGAATCAAAACCACGCTTTGCTACAATTATTATTATTATTATTATTATTATTATTATTATTATTATTATTATAATTATTGTTATTATCACAACTACTACCACAAATATTATAATATCAAGTTATTATGGCAAAGGCCACCAACACTGCTGTTTAAGTATTAGTGTTAATTGATATATCGTAACACACCAATCGTTTATTCACCCGAGCATTAATTGAATTGTTAAGCGATTTTTACCCCTTTTTTTGTAACGAGTTCAGTTTAGTAAACGAACGGTGTATAGCATTAGTAAATATTAATAATATTCTATCTTAAAGTTAATATTAAGTTATATTAAAATTTTGTAAAATTTGGATGTAAAAAAGAAAAGGACAGAAGTAGGTAAATCACCTCCCCTTCTTTTGACGCATGTAGGAGAGCAAGCCGGATGTGAGAGGGGCCAATTTCTGAGTGGCTGAACTGGAGCAGTTCTAGCCAATTAAATTTTCAGCTATTGTATTTTCTTCAAGATTTTCCTCCAGCAAGTTTTCCTCGTTCTCGTACCAGCGCGTCACCGAGTTCCGCTACTTTTTATAAAAAGGCCTGAAGGCTCTAAAACTGCAGACTCTCTTAATTTTCACCCCTCAAACGGTAAACTGAGTTGTAAGAGTCCGTCTCTGCTACTTGGTCTTCCACGAGCGTGGTTTTAATTTCAGATACGGACACCCGTGCTGGTTCGCCGCGTGCATAATTTAAAAGTACTAGTTACTGGCCACTTAGTAGCTGTTATCAAAAGAACATCGTATATTTTAAAGAGCTTTTAAAATTTTAACTGTTGTTAGGTATCGTTTAAAAGCTATGAATCTATTTTAAACCATACGATAAATAGAAGTCGCATATCCGACCGCAGGCAATAATTATTTGTAATTATCTGAGTATGTCAGATGCTTTAGTACATGGTTACTGAAAAGAAAGGTTGCTTTAGTGGCCCAAATTTAGGAGCGAGTAACTGGCCACCCTGTGCTAAACCCGTACATAACTTGAGGTGGCTGGCTACTAGTGCTCGCCATAAGTGAGGTTATGTACACACTTTATGTAAAAGTGCTCTAATACTTAGCCACCATTTAAAAAAATTTTTTTTAAGCGTTGAACTAATAAAACTAACTTCATTGCATTTTAAAATGAATTATTGATAAGTTTTTACAGTAATGTTATCCTGTCACGGATTAGTATTAAAGTTAATTGTTATAATTCGTGAAATAGTGTTGGTGGCCAGGTACTGGTCACGGCCAGTAACTAGTGCCTTTACCTTGAGTATTTTCGGTTTCGAATAAAATTAAGTGTTCAAAGTTTATCAAATTTTTAATTTCGTTTTCCCCTTTTCTTTCTGGTGCGGGCATAAACTTTAACGCGTACATCATTATTAGTGGTTTCCGCGGATCATTGGGAAATAATAAACTCTAATGCGCACACCATTACTCGCTACGGTATTGGTATCATCGGAACGCCGAGGAATAATTGAATTAACGTGCATACCATTACTCGCAACAGTATTGATACCCGAGGGCCTACGGGAATTTAATAACCGATTGAATCATCGTAAAAATCTAGAACAAACACCAATGCTTGTGACGGTATTGGTAGATTCTAGTCAGGTCGTGAGTTAAAATACCATCCCCCCTTTTTCGTAACCCCTAGAAACGATACCTTTACTCGTATTGGTACTGGTAGTTTCTAGGCCGCTTCGGGTGACTTCAACAAACCTTAGATGCGCCACATGTAACTTTATGGAATAATCACATACAGTTGCATGTATAAGGAAATAATCTTTAAGAATTTTCCAATTTTTTTTTAATGATAGATTACTATGAAATAAACTTAATAAACTAACAAACGGATCCACTAGTAGTTATTTTAATAAAATAAGATAAAATAAAATAACAAAGTTAAGTATACATAAAAGCGTATACATGAGTATTAGGGTGTCCCTTATTTACCAATACTTTTTTTTTCACCGTGCCGCCCCCTAGATCTCTTTTTTGTGCTGAAAAATGAAGATCGTACTTGAAAAAATCAAGAAAAAAATTGTTTAAACCGTGCCGAAACTACAAAACGTATTTTTAATTCACGTACACATTATATACTTGATCCCATATACTTTAATGCTCAACTATATTCGAAGTTAACCTGAAACGATTTACATATGTCTTTTTTCTTATGTAAAATTTGACGCAGAATCTGTATCTTTACTTATTTTGAGCCAAAACTTACATCTGATTATGTAAAATGCACTTTTACGTCAATTAAAGGCTGTTTTTTGATGATATTTTGCATAAAAGTTTCCTCTAAGCTCGCTTAGACTTTTTTAACTAAACAAAAATAGCAATCTTATGGTAAAATCTGGTGTAGTACCCGAATATTTACTTATTTTGCACCGGAATTTTGCATTCAGTAGCGTAGGAACCACTTTTATATCAATTAACTGCTGTTTTTTGGTGATTTTTACAATCAAAGTGCCTTCTTAGCTCTCATTATCTCTGCAACCGATGAAAAAAATTTGAAATCAATATGTGTATTTTTTGTACTTTTTACTAATTACAAAGAAAGAAGATAAAAGTAAAAAGGCTCAGCCTGAGTGACAAATCTCACCTAATAACTCCTATGAGATCTCAAATAAGATTTCAGATGAAACCTCAGATTTTAGCGAGACTCGTTAACAGAGAATTACTCATCTGTTCTGCATGCGTATGTACGAATTATTCTATTATAAAACCATTCTATTACAACAATAACTTTTTTTAAATAATACAAAGTGTGTAGATGTGGCCTTCCAAAACGATGCCGTTAATGCCAACCCAAAAAAATTTTACTAGGAGTTTCATACACGTAAAATTTCATTTGAAAATTTTTCAAGAAATGCACTCCAAAACGATGCCGTTAATGCCAACCCAAAAAAATTTTACTAGGAGTTTCATACACGTAAAATTTCATGTGACATGTGAATTCCATACACCTAAACTGTCACCACGCTAGTGAAATTAATTTATGTTCGAAACCGTCAGGCAGCGTCCATTAGTATCGTCGTTGAATTAATATATTTTAATTCTATACGTGTAGATATTTAAGTTTAAAATATGTACTTTTATATGGTATTGATAGTATTTTATGTGGTTGTAAATAATTGTAACTTTTTTTAATCTCTTTTTTCAAAAATCTATTTTGGAATTTTTTATTTTATTCACATGTTGAAAAGTTGTGCGCGTTTGAAAGCAACAAGAGCAATATTGTTATGTGTACTGTTAAACAAAAAACTTTAGGCCCCCAGGTATGGTGCTGTCATGCGGATAGTAACATCTAATGTTGTCAAATTGTTAATTAAATCTACTGAAAACATAATACTTTCTATATGGAATTTTTTGTCTAACAGATTGGGTCTTACTAATCGATTGGATTGCCAACATGCTTTAAAATTCCACATGTAATTTTTCATCGATTTTTTATGTAAAAAATACCATAGATTTTTACGAAGAACGTGGAATTCCTTGTGGAACTCTTCCTAAAAATAAAAGTTTAAGAGTGCATTTCTTGAAAAATTTTCACATGAAATTTTACGTGTATGAAACTCCTAGTAAAATTTTTTTGGGTTGGCATTAACGGCATCGTTTTGGAAGGCCACATCTACAAACTTTGTATTATTTAAAAAAAGTTATTGTTGTAATAGAATGGTTTTATAATAGAATAATTCGTATACATACCCACGCAAAACAGATGAGTAATTCTCTGTTAACGAGACTCGCTAAAATCTGAGGTTTCATCTGAAATCTTATTTGAGATCTCATAGGAGTTATTAGGTGAGATTTGTCACTCAGGCTGAGCCTTTTTTCTTTTATCTTCTTTCTTCGTAATTAGTAAAAAGTACAAAAAATACACATATTGATTTCAAATTTTTTTCATCGGTTGCAGAGATAATGAGAGCTAAGAAGGCACTTTGATTGTAAAAATCACCAAAAAACAGCAGTTAATTGATATAAAAGTGGTTCCTACGCTACTGAATGCAAAATTCCGGTGCAAAATAAGTAAATATTCGGGTACTACACCAGATTTTACCATAAGATTGCTATTTTTGTTTAGTTAAAAGAGTCTAAGCGAGCTTAGAGGAAACTTTTATGCAAAATATCATCAAAAAACAGCCTTTAATTGACGTAAAAGTGCATTTTACATAATCAGATGTAAGTTTTGGCTCAAAATAAGTAAAGATACAGATTCTGCGTCAAATTTTACATAAGAAAAAAGACATATGTAAATCATTACAGGTTAACTTCGAATATAGTTGAGCATTAAAGTATATGGGATCAAGTATATAATGTGTACGTGAATTAAAAATACGTTTTGTAGTTTCGGCACGGTTTAAAAAATTTTTTTCTTGATTTTTTCAAGTACGATCTTCATTTTTCAGCACAAAAAAGAGATCTAGGGGGCGGCACGGTGAAAAAAAAAGTATTGGTAAATAAGGGACACCCTAATGAGTATATTCATGAAATGAAAGTAATTGCCAGCGCTGCTGCATATTCGCGCTTCTCTCGTCACTCTAAGCATTTACCCTTCTAACTGTAATGAACCTTCTTAAGTAAAAAAATCACGTTAATTCTGGATAAAAAATTGAAGAATAAAACGAAATAAAAATCAGGTAATGGATAAACAGAATTTTGTATGAATGAACCATTAATAGAAAACATACGAAAAAATCATAATCTGCTTGAAATTTTTAAAAAAATTATTAAAAATGCAAAACTTGTTTAAACAAGTAATTATTTATTTTAAAAGTAATAAGTCAATAAAAATAAAGTAAATATTTATAAGTAAATAGAAAAGGAGCTAAAAAGAGATACTTGTTTCTGAGTTTTTGAAAAACCTATTTAATTAAATAAAAAAGAAAGAAATTGTTAATTACATGTATAATTTATTAAATGATAAATTGTACAATCAAATCTAATCAATTAGTAAACAGTACATAAATATTAAGATTAGAGATAAATTAGGATCTTCGCTATAACAAGAAGGAAGAGGTTTAGAAGAGGTACCTTGTAGTAGAGTGCATAGGGTACTTGGCTAGTGTACGAAAGATCGCTGGTTCGATTCTCGAACTAAGTGTTTTAAATTCGATGATGTGGGATTGTTGTGCTTAAGAAAATGTGTAAAGGAAGTGAATTATTTATTTTATTTCTCCGATCCTACCGTGCTACACCACGCCAGTAATGGTAAAGAAAATTTTAACACGGTGGAGATCTAGTCCCCCCACCACTCTCATACCAGATAAAGAGAAGTCGGGGGTCTACTTTTTCCCGAAGCTAACTTCAGAGTCTGTAGTTACTGCCCACAGTGCCGTAGCGTCATCTGCCACGAAAGTGGCTCTCAAAACTGAACAAGTGAAGAAAAGTCAAGGGCTGATAAAGTTTGACAAGTAAATGTACCTGAATCTCCGAAATCATCAAATGGCTGTGATTCTCCAATTGCTCCAGAAGCTGTAGTAAAAAGTTTTAAAATACTTATTGTTCGTAATGGAGGTACAGAAAAAAGTCACTCAACGTTCTCATGAAAACGTGGTGCAACGTGATGCTGATAACACAGTTGATAATAGAATAGAAGTTCAGACTTACTCAAAGTTAACAAGTGCGCAGCTCAGTACATTCCAAGCACACAATATAGCTGTGGTTGGTAATCTTTAGAATTATTCAAATCAAGTAAATTATGAAGGTGAAGGAATTGCATAAAACTGCAAATATGGCCTGGTCACCTCCAGTCCAGCAGCCCACAAACTTTCCAACTTTGCTGGCTGCAGGAATAGCTGATCAGCAGTTGGATGCCAGTTTTAGTACTGTAATGCCACTTGTACAGACTTGTATTCTCTCAACCTGGAGCAGCCAGGCTATGATGTGCAACTCAAGACCAGTGTGGCAAGGGGTCAAAGGTTTCGTCCTTTTTCTATTCATGCACAGCTAAAATATTCATAATATTGAGAAATTTAGTATGATGATTATAATTACCAATAAAATTTCACAAAATAATTTAGAGAGCTGGTTGGCTGAATTCAGCTGGCATTATTGTGAGTGCCTATGATTATGGGAAGATAAAAATTGACTTTGCTAACAAGATGTTAGAAAACGACAGCAACTGTTTGATTAGCAGTCCTGAAAAACACAAAGGTCCTGCAAGAGCACTGGACATTAATCCATTTCAGTCTTATTTGATAGCTACTGGTGCGATGGATATTAAAATAAAATCTAGTATCTTAATAGTACAAATAAGCCTATGTCTCTTGGTTCCAAAAAAATTTACTAGCTGAGGATGCGAAGTATAAAGCATGAAATAAACAAGGTGCGGTACTTAGCAACTTTTTTTACTAATTTATAACTTACAGTAGATCATTTTATTCTGTAACACATTCTTGCTTCAACATTTTCATAGCGTTGTGTCATTTGGAATTTGAAAGAAAACGAGGCCATGGTAAAACTCACCGATACCAATTCATGAGTAAGAGCCTCTATCAACATTATCATCAGAAGTTTTAATATATAAATTTTCATCATTATTTATATGTAGGTGAGATGGAAATCAGTACACTGACATCCTGATATAGCCACACAGCTATGTTTTGCTTCAGAATAGGATCTAACTCCAATTATTGAACTGTGGGATTTGAGATTTCCAACCATGCCATTAAAAATCTTCCAATATCAAAAGGGACGTACTGTCCATTGCCTGGCATCCTCATGATTCTGATCTTTTAAGTTATACAAAAGACATAAGAATTCTCTCTTGGAATCCTAATTTCGATATCCCAGTACAATGGTAGTTGAATTTTTCTTGCAGCTCTATTTTTTAATGTGTGATGCTCATTCTTTATTTTAAATCTTATGTTAGGGTAGTGATATTGTTGGCAAATTATCTCAGACAAATGGACGTTGAATGTGTCTTGGTGTTCAACATCACCTATCTTGGTTGTGAGTACTACTTCATATGGCCAGGCAATAGTATACTCTTTGTAAGGTGGAGCTGACCATTGATCTGCTGAAACGTCTAACAAAATTGTTGATTTCTTTCCTGGCGCAAATCCATTCGCACAAGTCCCTCTGACGATAAAACAGAAATAAATTATAAAAATGATGCTGTACAACCCCAAGTTTCTGGTTTAATAATAGCTACCTATCCAAAAAATATCACAGTTGAAAGTACACCTGTTGTTAAACAAACAATTAGAGTTTAAAATAGGAATAAATTATTAGCCTTACTAAATAATACACCAATTAGTTTAGATTATTTCAAAGTTTTTTTTTTTAATGGAGTGGGGAGAAGAAAATGTTCATAGACACCCCAGCTAATCCGGTGGTAGTGTTGGATTCACCTGGTGTGCCTACCGACTAAAAACTAACCTCCTCGCATGGGACAGGTCCATGTGGACCACTCCTCTAGAAAATAAAAGGGCATAAGAGAAAAAAAAAGAAGAAAAATAACCGAGAATTTTGGAGGCCAGCTCGCTCTCAAAGGAATGAGAGGAGTGGCACTCACGCATCTAGGCGAAGCTCGAATCTTGGCTTGCCCCGGAAAAGAGATATTTAAAAGGTAACAGTCCATCAAACATTGTAGATATAAAAGTAGTGTCATCCGTGTACTTAGGCAAAAGTTATTGCGCTTTAAAAACTAAGACTCCAGAAAGTTATTTTCGTCGTATTTTGCTTTTTATCTCCAAAAATGGAAAAATGCTGCGCAAAATTTATTGAAAATTGTATAGTGTTTATGGTAATGAGTTCTTAAGTAAACGCCAGTGTCGGAATCGGTTTTTTCGTTTACGTTCTGAAAATTTCGATGTTAGAAATGAACCTCGCCCTAGTCGGCCAATCGTTGAAAAAGTTGATGAGATTCTTCAAAAAATCAAAGTAGATGGACATATTTCATCTCGCGACGTAAGTATAAAACTAAAAAGCGGCCATAAAATAGTTTTGAAACATTTACGTAAGGCTGGATATCAAAAAAGCTTGATACTTGGATTCCACATGAACTAACAGAGAGAAATTTATTAGACCGAGTTTCTATTCGTGAATCGCTGTTTAAACGAACTTAAGCTATATTTGAAACGAATAATTACGAGTGATAAAAAGTGGATCATGTATGACACTCCTGTGCGAAAAAAAGCGTGGCCGAAGCCTGGAGAAGCTTCACAGACGGTTGCAAAGCCTGTATTGATGCCAAGGAAGAAGATGCTGAGTATTTGGTGGGACTGGAAAATAATTGTTCATCATAAGCTATTCGAACCTGGTCAAACAATTAATTTGACTCTCTTCTGTCAACAACTAATGCGATTACAGCAGGCAATGAAAAAAAAATGGCTGGAATTGATCAATTGTGAAGTAGTTGTTTTCCATCACAACAACGTTAGACAAAATGACTTTTTTTTTAATCCCAATTAAAGCAAAGTCTTAAAAACCGTTGTAATCGCTAACCGCGAAAACTACTCAACTGATATTGCTGGAATTTTGAATATCCATTCTTGACACTTCTGAGATGGTTTTTGCATAATTTATTCTACTATTGAGCTAGAAGCCCAATTACATCAGTATACAGAGAAAATTGGGTAAAGCGCTGGTTGCCCATATAAAATCAAGTTAATCCTAATAAGAATATTAATAAAACAAAAAATGACATTGTAAGTGTTTGTACATAGTAAGTAATAGTAAAGGTGAGACACTGATAGTTCTACACTGTGAAATCATAGTTAACACCAAGCTGTCTTTCACAGGGTGAAAACTCTTCAGGTTAGCGTGATATATTAGTTAAAATTATTAGCTGTTGTAAATGAGTAAACGTAAGTCCAGCTCAAACTGGCTGTTACAGTTGAATTCTGGTAGATGTTGTACTATTGAATTGGCCATTTTTTTTAGTTGTGGTATTGCAGAGAAAAATCAATAATTATTATTTGAGTAGTTGTACTAGGTTGTAGTTTTAAAATATCCTTGAATCATGTTATAAGGATGTTGGTTTGAGACGCATAGTTAAGACTGGACATTCAATAAGATTATGTGTAATTTTATACATAAAGAGACAGTCATAGTACTTATGGAGCAACTCAATGGGTTGCAACGAGAATTTAACTAAAAATGCAGAGTAATCATGGTCTGTATATGACATAAGGCTGGCAGTTTTACATGAGGCTATTTGAATAGTACGATGTAGAATACTGTTAAGTTGTGAAATACTATTTTTTGTTAATAGACTCCAGAGCACTGATGCATATGTAATAATAGGTGAATATAAGGTATTGTAAAAGTGAATAATCAAGTCTGGTTTGCTTAAATCCCGGGTTGGTTGTTGGATAAATCCTAACAAATTGAAGGACTTGGAGATAATTATGTTGATGTGTCTGTTGAAAATCCTGCTGGACTCCAATATTACTTCCAGGTCAGATAAATACTCCACTCTCTCAACTAAGTTGCCTGCTGTGTTGTAATGGAATAGAGACTGCTTCCTATATCGGTGAACTGAGAGGACTTCACATTTTATCTGGTGAATCATGAATCCACTTCCGAAGCACCATGCTACTGAGCGATCCAGGTCCGATTGTAGTTTTCGGGCATCGTCTGCAGTGTTAACTTTAGAGTAGATTTTAATATCATCTGCATGGATTAAATATGATGAGCGGTGCAACGAAGCGGAGAAACTATTCATTACGAGAAAGAAAAGCAGTGATCCAATGTGCTAGCTCTAAGGTACTCTATACGAGGCATGAAATTCATCTGAAGTAACTTCGGAGAGTCCTACTTTGAGCGTCCTATCACTAAGAAAAGATAATAGCCATTTTAGGAGTGTCCCTCCCATGCCACAGGAATCAGCTCAAGGTATTATAATTTTATAAGGTACACTATGAAATACTTTTGCCATATCAAGAAATATAATATCAACTTGGGAACCAACTTCAAAGGCCGATGTCACGAAGTGATTTAACGTAAGCAGATTAGTCACCTTAGACCTACCTTCGATGAACCCATGTTGTTCATGCCAAACAGCTGAAAAAATTTGTGTTAATAGTCTCTGTTGCATTATTTGTTCTAAGATCTTTAGTATCTTGTGGCACAGATTATTGATCTATAGTTAGTGACTAGCGGCCCCCCGTCTCGGCTTCGCCCGAGACTAACTAAATAGAACACCGTCGTGTGTTGAAATGTAATGTGAAACGTTTTCCTGACACTTCTTAGAACAAAAATCGTATAATTTACGAAAAGGACTATTTTTTTAAGCTGTTAAGATTTTAAACTCCCAAAAAATATATATTGAAAGAAAATTTTTTTCTCTTATCCCACAACTTTATTACCAGAGCAGCAAAGTCCTGAAGCTTAATCTTTACATTTTTTATTGTCCCAAAAATACAAATACATTTTCTACTTATTTAAAAATCTGAATTTAGATCTTTAAAGATTTAAGACATTACTGTGAGGGTACAATGAAAAGCTGATCTCTCACGTAATGAATTCTTTATTTGTCGATTTTGACGCTGCTGTTCCAATCTCAATAAATTTTCCTCGTCAGTTTCTTGACACCTGAAATTGGGTTTATTAGATACATTTGAAGTTTTTCTTCCAATTAACCCTCTTGCGACTTTTGGCATGCTCAAGACTTTTGTGACCCCTAAAAGCTGTTTTCTGTCAACTTTGTTAAGTTCTAATATATTTGTTGGTAAGGTAGTTCGACGACCGATTACCCTAAAAAAGACTGGTGAGCTTCTTAAGTAAACTCTTTCTTGACTGAAGTTTACAGCAATTGTGACTAGCTGAATACCTCAGGGTGATCTTCTCTGGCCTGCTGTTGAATCTCCAAACTGATCAGGAGAAAAATTACAAAGTCCAAAGCTTTGGAGCTAGTTGTAACTCTTTCCCAACGTCTCCTGGTATAACGTCGAAGACTTTGGTGTGTAAAGCACCTTTTTTCTGCAGACTCAGTTGTTTAGATGATCTAAGATGGAGAGATTGGTTCGTGATGCTTTCCCGTTTGAGACTCCCGTTGGCTCAAGTTTTTTTTTCCTTCTTTGGAGAGGATCGGTGATTCCTGGTTAAATGCTTAAAGTCAAGAGGGTAATATAGGGTCGTCACCGGGGTTCCCAGTCTTGCAACTGACGTCTGACAGTGAATGACTGACTTTGTTTCATAGTGGCCGGCTTTTCATAGTCTTTTAGTTGACGAATCGTCTCCAGAAATCGAAGTAAAAATGTATTTATTGGCAAGATAATTAAAACTTAGGTGGCCCTTAAAAGAACCGATGAGATTGATGGTTAAGTAGGGAGCGTAAATGCTTATATTGGCCCTGAAAAGAGCCAGTGGTGAAATTTCCAGTTATTCCTTATTATTCTTCTTGATAATAGACTCTTACCCTCGAAGTCTGTGTACGGAGACCGTACATAAGGGAGATATGCCGCTGACCAAAATATATCTCGTCTTCAGGTCGTTCCCTGGATAACCAACCGCTCATCGTTAGTCGGGAAAGTGGGCCTGGAGAATACATTCTCTGTGGGTATGCCGTTGGAACGACCACTAAGAAGTTGGCAGCTGTTGCTGCCCATACTCTTCAGGGCTGTCTTCCCTGGCTTACACTTGTAGTAAAAAAATTCTCTGACGGCACCAGGTCAAATCATGGTACAGTTACATAACTCTGAAGTGTTGGAGCAGGATATGCTCTGGCTAGACACGTCTCCTGGTATTCCGCCGGAGACGTCATCGGTTACAACAAATTTTTTATGGATGGCACTCGTCAATCCTGGAGGTTCAGCGTGAATGTAGACCTAGATCACTTGCCTATTGGAGAAGAGCGTCATCGGTAACCGGGGTACCCAGCTGTACGACTATCATTTACATTCTCGATGCAGCTCGGTGAACTGCCGGCAGACGATTGCAAAAATTTCCGCGACGCTCCGGCGTATTATAACCATGCTTATTTAATTCTGTTGCAGGTAGCTTCGATTTTATGTCGACGCCACCTAGTGGATCCTACTGAACTAAAGTGAAAATCTGGCATATTTTTTCAAAACTTTAAGCTTATTTATTGCTATTGTTATTAAATTTTTCAAGATAAAAACCATACCAAAACCATCTAAAAAGTGTTAAGAATCGGTATGCAAAATTTCAGCAAAATCGGTCTAGTAGTTTTTGCGGTTATCGATTACAACGGTTTTAGTGACTTTGCTTTATATATTAGTAAGACTAGGAATAGGTCACCTGACATACGTATTGGACAAACATAAGCTGGTTTCCATGCACATGAGAAAACACCTTTGCCGATGACTTAAAAAAGAGCAGAGCTATCGAGTAGGAGATCGAACTACAACAATTCTTCATTAAGGATCATTCATATCTGGGCGAGGTGTGTTAAAGAACTTTATCTGATGTATCATTGATGATATTTGATCTGTACCGAAGTTTAGATTGATATCGACGGTGCCGTTGTGCATCGGCAAATCCACTAGATTCGATTTCTTGAAAAATGTGAGGAAATATTTAGGAAACAGGTTATACTGGTCCTGTAGCTCCAAGGTTACCCGGTTATCAATCTGTACAAATTTGGGTATCTGACTAGTACTTTTATAAATCGATTTATTGTCTATTCTACAGTTATGTCAAAGAATGCACCTAAAAAATTTTATTTTGGCGTCAGATAGTAACCACGTATAGTTCAATTTTCAAACTCCTAAATTTCCGTTATATTCTCAAGACTATACGTTTTCTGTGAATATATTGGTAAGCCGATTCGTACAGAAAGTGATTACTAGCGTAAAAGTAAGAAAGCATTCGCTGACTACACTTCAAGTACATCTTCCAATGTATGACTTTTTCTATTATATAAAATATTTTAACTAGAATTTTTCTGTTGTGCTATCGTTTTTAATTAATTTCACTCAAAATTCAAATTGTTGCAGAATATTTTAGTATTGGATGGTTTCCATTTTATCTCAAAAATGAGGCTCACTTATTCAGTTAAATATTTTGTCCGGGAATTATTTATCGTCGTCACTTATTAGAACATAAGTTGCAGAACAGTATAAGCAAGTGCGCCATTATCACATGACTTCTCATTGCTCTCGAGTACTCTTAACACCTAAAATATTATTGACGAATCTGGTGGCAAATACACACTCAAATACTCGAATACGCTCAAAAAGTATTGCCGAATATTGTAAAGCTGATTGCTCCAAGGAAAGACATAGTGGTGCGAAGTCTGCCCAATATTAAAATCCTTAAACTTAATTGCTGTTAAATATCTGTGCTTTTTACGCCACTAGAGATTTCGAGGGACTTTTGATATTGTTACGTCGGCGCAACGTATTATTTGAGCCTAAGCTTTCGCTCAATAGCTCGGGATTCACACTGGGCGCGTAGGTGGGATGCGGGGTTAAAAGGGTAATTCAGCTTAAAGACGCGTTACTCAAAAAGGGGTACAATTGCTAAGACTGACTGCTGTGCAATATTCCGATGCACTTGCTCGCGGTTTTCTTTTGTCAAGAGCGGTGCATACCTCGTTCACGATCTAAAAACAGTTAACACCGTCACGAGTAAGGATATCGTATGTAATTTGACCTTGACACATTAATATCACGGTAGGCATTTGCCTTAACTCGATCGTTCGTTGTTATTCTAATAGTATTATTACCACGAAGGGCAACGGATTGTCCTTGGCTAATTTGATATTACCGATGACCGAAGGATGCCAATACTGTGGCGAGTAATGGCGTTCGCGAAAAACACTTTATACTGGAGATTAATTTGCTATTACCGGTGACCGAAGGGTGCCAATACTGTGGCGAGTAGTGGCGTTCGCGAAAAACACTTTAAACTTCCCGGTGATCCACGGGTGTTAATATGGCATTCGCGCAAACAAACACTTAATACTTCCCGGTGATCCACGGGTATTAATATGGTATTCGCGCAAACAAAACACTTTATACTTCCCGGTGATCCATGGGTATTAATATGGTATTCGCGCAAACAAAACACTTTATACTTCCCGGTGATCCACGGGTGCCAATACTATGGCGAGTAATGGCGTTCGCGCAAACAAAAACACTTTATACTTCCCGGTGATCCGCGGGTATTAATATGGCGTTCGCGCAAACGAAAACACTTTACACTTCCCGGTGATCCACGGGTACCAATACTAGGGCGAGTAATGGTATTCGCGCAAAAGGAAACACTTGGTCAAAAGAAAGAATATGATATGTTGTCACTTACTTTTATTTAAACGTGAAAGTTGCTATACAGACGTTGAACCAGCGTGAATGTAAGTCGCTCTCGAGGAAGATCAAGTGGCAGTAGAGACGGACTCTGGCAACCAGTTGATCGTTCGAGGGTGGTAGCGAAATTCGACAGTGTCCTTGCTTCGCAGTAGACTGGGTTGTAGCAGAGGCGGACTCTTACTACTCAGTCCACTTTGAAGGGCTATCTTCGAGCCGAGTCGAGTCGAGTCAAACTCTGAACTACGAACTGCAAACTAATTTTCCTCTGGGCCTACGGGCCTTTTTATTGCGAGAAGCGGACCTCGGTCACGCGCTGGCTCAAAAACGCAGGAAAAATTGCCGGGGGAAAATTTTGAAGAAAAGACAATTGCCGAAAATCTAATTGGCTAGAACTGCTCTAGTTTAGCCACTCAGAAATTGGCACATCCCACATCCGGCTTGTTCTCTTCTGTGCGTCAAGAGAAGGGAAGGTGATTCACTTACTCATGCCCTTCCTTTCTCTTTTACATCAAAAGTTGACAGAATTTCAATATATTTTAATCCTAACATTACGACCAGGTATTGTTAATATTTACTAATGCTACACATTGGTTGTTCGTTCAGCTAAGTTCATTGCAAAAAGAGCGGTGAAAATCGCTTAACAATTCGGTTGATGCTAGGGTGAACAAACGATTGGTGAGTTGTTAGTTAATACTACTACTTAAGCGCCAAAACGGTGGCTGCGGCCGTACTAACTTATAATTAGCGGTGGTATTTATAATAATAGTAGTAACAATAATAATAATAATAATAATAATAATAACAATAATAATAATCATAATAATGATAAGAAGAATAGCAGTTGTTAGAATACTAGTGCTTTGCTTGTTGTGAGTTAACACAATTTGTTTTACCGGTAGTTTGAATGTTTATAATGTTACGAAAATAATGCGGAATTTTGGTATAATTTTGGTAAACATGTTTTTCTGTTGCTAGTAGTTGGAGAGGGAGTCGTCTCGTGGTACCCTGGGGAATCAGGACTCTGTTACCCTTATTGGAGGCAGGCATACGGACTCTCTCTCCGAGTCAAGAAAATGGAAAGGGCTATTTTCCGTTTTTCCTTAACATTCGGGAAAAGGTGTTAGCAATCAACTAGATTACAAATTAGACTATTGCAGTATGTTTATGAAATTATTAGTTCGATGAAAAAATGGTTACTCTGTAAATTATGAGTTTGCTAACTTGAATGGTAAAAATCGGATAGTTCTTTGAAGGTTACTAAAGTTGTGTACCAAATTTGTTATAGTTAATATGTAATGTAGTTGTTTGCTAGTGGTGTAGTACGTACTGGTTGTTTGTGATGATTCTGGCTTGTAATAATATTTTCGCTTATTTCTATGCATTAATTCTAAGCTATCCTAATTTTCAACCTTATGTTTATCTTACATTATATCTGAATTTAATATTTCAGTTTAACTGTTCCCAGTTAAACTTTTGTATCGATGGTTGTAGAAAAATATTTTATTTTGCATTTCCGGTAAGCGTGGGCCAGCGTGCATGTAAGTGAGTCATGCATGGTCGTAGTACCTTAGCTACGAACATTCTTGTAGGTGATTCACCTCTTTGCAGATGCACATTGGCCCCTGCGTTTTGTATTTTAAAATCGGCACGGAAAGATTTGAAGCAAGAGGAAAAAAAAATTAATGTGGATACACCGATGTTACAATATAGTAACTGATTTGGTAATAGAAAATGTATTTCTTTGACGCATTGAAAATATTCTGTAGGATTATCCTTCACTATAACGCTGCTAAAATGAATAATAAAATTAAACGAAAACATTTCACTAAGTAAGATGTTATGGAAAAAATAGTCTATTTGTTCGTTATTTATTGTAATTATTGCAATTTTAATTTCATTTCTCTAATTAACACGTCGTAGTGTGTCGTAACACGTTTAGTGTGTTCTCAGTTGGAAAAATAGAGATCACACCTGGTGTGTACACTGAAAAAAAAATCAAGCAGCTGTAGCATGAGAATCTATACTGCGTTAGTATGACTATCGATTCACATGTGCAATGCTTGGATTTCAAGTTTAGATCGTATGAGATGCGCTCAAAGTAATATAGTATGGTCTGATAGCGTATACACTATGACACACACGGTCGTAGCACGTGGAGCCCACGCGCAAAGTGTTTCGCGTGTACGCACGCTGAATTCGAGTGGGAGCTATAGGCATACCCTATACATAACATACGCGGTCTGCAATACGCATTCATTACAGCTGATATACTAATGTGATATGTGTGATGCTCGTGTGATTTTATGTGTATAATGATGAATAACCAAGGTAATAGTTATTTCTTTAATGAGTACTAAATTAATGTGGCGATTGTTCATCATTAATTACTAATATTTTGTTCAAGTGTACTACATGTGAATTGTGCTCAACTTTGTTTGTCAACACCCTGCGCTGAATGCATTATATATATATATATATATATATATATATATATATATATATAGAGAGAGAGAGAGAGAGAGAGAGAGAGAGAGAGAGAGAGAGAGCGGAGACAATCACCGAAACAACATCAGTATACGTTACAATTTTGAAGGTTATACGGCAAAAGGTAAATTAATAAACACCTGTGCCAGCGCGAAAAGATTAAACAGTATGACAATGCCAATAGAAATATTCCTCATAGTTTTTGTAAAATTTTTAAAAATTACTTTAGGTAAATATAAAAATCATTTTTTGTTACCACTATGTGTTAAAATGATGGATTTAACTAATTATGTACAATGATGTCAATCACATCGGTTAATATCAGTAGAAGTTGGAACTACGTATTTATATCCAAAGAATTGTCTATTATTGAGTCTTGATTATATCAAATTATTAGGATTTTTCTGCCATATAAATATATTTTTTTTAAATATATTATAGTGCTTTACGTCCGGCTCCTATAAAGGGCACTACCGAGGGCACTTAGCACTTTAAGGAAGGAAGAAAAGAGGGATGGGAGGCCTCCCATTACTGGGAGAGGGGTAGGGGGGAGTTAGGCAATTATGCTGCGAGAAGGTCGCCTAAACCCTCCTTGAGGAGCATTGCGTGGTGAAAAAGCACATGTGAAAAATCACAGAGGTACTTCCCCGAAAAAAGTCGCACTAGCCGGGAATTGAACCACGGTCTCCCGCGTGCCAATCCACGACCTAGCCGACCGAGCCACCGCGCGCTCCATATAAATATACAAAAAAATTTTTTTACGTAATATTTTATCATAGGACAGCCATTGAATTTACAGTAATGTGTATTCTAATAGATTAAGTATACCTTAGTAAGCACAGTGAAAAATACCAACCCCATGATAGGCACGTAGAATACCTGAGATGCCTGTGCATCTCAAGCATGTCTCTCATTCAAAATCAGTATGAGTACACACGAAACACTTTGCGCGTGGGCTCCACGCGCTACGACCGTGTGTGTCACAGTGTATACGCTAGCAGACCATACTACATTCGTTTGAGCGCATCTCATACCGTCTATACCTGTATCGCACAGTGTTACTATGTGAACCGATGCGTTTAACCCAATACTTCTCTCACACTGCCGATATATAGATGGTATTCATGCTACAGATGCTTGATTTTTTTTTCCGTGATGTAACCAGGGCCAGCACAAGCAGTCTCTCAGGCCTGAATAATTGCCATGCCCCACCAAGTACGGAAACTATCACTCTTTTATGTTAATAATGGTATTATAGTAGTTTTTGTACCACGGGTGAAAAGTAAAAAAATCTCGCCCGAAGGGTGACGTTTTGGTTTGTTTGTGTCCCAGGTGCGAACGTTGTTTTCCTTTTCGAAGGTGCAAAGTCGTACTTCCCGAACAGAAATAAAAGTCGGTTGCCTCTCTAGTTCATGAGGCCCTACTTAGGCAGCCTACTGAGGGCACAAGTAGGCGCGTCAGGGGGCATGCGTGAGGTACTCATTAGGCAGCCTACATAACCTACCTTTATCTTACTTCTCGAATAGTATATACAGTTATATCAGCTACAGTTGCAGTGTAAACTGTAACGTAACATTACACACAGGTACACAAGTTACAAGTGTCTTTCATTGAGTCCTACACAAATGATTAATGAGTATTCTTATACATATATGAGACTGACAAAATTAATCGACTTAAATTTGTTGTCAACTAAACAAAGTTTTTCAAAGTACTGAATTAGAAATAATAATTGGTGCTTCAAAAAATTTCAACAAAAACTATTTAAAAACCGTACTAAGACTATGAAATTTAACAGCTTGAACACTGTCATTTAGATGTCCACCGTCAAATCAAGTTCATCTATCATTTAATTGAATCAATATGTTTTTGTATGAAAAAAAAGTAAACTGCAGTGTGATCATGTAATTTGTATTAATTCCTTAGTGATTATTTAATAGTTCCTCAGAATTAACTTACAAATCGCATGTTCATATTGTAACCTTGATATCAATTGTGAATGAGAGATATTTTTAAGGTGACATTTGTATCTTTATTTATTTAAGATTTTTATTCATCTTAATTTTATATTTTTGTAACTACACGTGATCAACAATGCCGTGATGAAAAATTTTCATGAAGAAATTAAATGTGATTCGTTTGAAATGAAGCATGACTATTGTTCAATTATAATACAATGTGTATTTTCATATGTACATATCTGTATTTATCGATTAAAAGGTGGTTATGTTACGTCAATGGAGGCAGCCTACTTAGGGCCTACCAAATGCGACCTGACGCTGCCAACGTAGAACCTCAGTTGGCAAGAGAGGCAGCCTAAGTAGGCCCTACTGATCGCCTAGTTACAATTTCCGTTCGGGTTCTACCCGTGAGCACACTTAGCACCCGAAGTACGGAAAAGTGATATAAGGTTGCAAAGTGAAACCTGACTTTGCAATCCTTGGTAAGAAATAGTAGTTTTCATACCTGGTAGCGTTTGTAACCAAGGCAAGCACTGGGCCCGAGGGACCTGCGAAACAAAGCCTGAGGGACTCCTTGTGCTTGCCCTGGATGGATGCGTACTAGGTGTTAACTGTATTTTTCCCACTGAAGGCGCAATAAACGTCCAAAAATGAAAAAAAGGACAAAACAGAAAAAAATATTCATACCAGTGTATTCAGCATGCACTCTCCTTCTTTTTCCACCGTTTCCTATGTGTTGAGTTCTCTCTCTTTCTCGCCACCCCCCCCTCTCCTCATTTCTCTGTAAATGTTATTTAAAGGATGTTGCACCTATTGTTGCACATTTCGCGTTTATTCAACACCTGCTTCAGTACTGGCGTCTATCTCGAGCTATGGTCACGATCTGCTCTTGTGCCTTTGTCCAAGATAAGGGTTCCAGGAGGCCCATCCAACATACGCTTTGTGGTTAACCTGACTCATTTTGCGAAGAGCCTTGATCATCTTCTTTTCGACCAAATATGTGGATCACTTGGAGTCTTAATCCGTCCTGTCACCCCTACAGTCTGATTTGCGTCATGGCTGTAGTACGCAGTCGGCACTCTTGCGTATTTCGGGTGATGCCTGGTAGGGTATGGTCAGAGGAATGGTCATTTTTTTTTTTTTTTTTTTTTTTCGATTTTAAAAATTCGTTTGAGACCGTTGACCAGACTAGACTTTGAAAAGCTCTGCAGCAAATGAATTTATCTGTTAAAGCCTTATACGTTTATGGCTATCGAGTGATGCCATGATAAGAGAGAAAATATTATTTGATGTTTCGTCCCGGGAGCACGCCAGGACTCATCAGTAAGGCTGATGACGTGCTCCCTGCCTTAGACACCTATATCGGTGGGGATACCCTAGCTCAATCTTAAACGCCCTTATATATTAACCAACATGAAATCCGGGCACTTGCGAGAAGGTCGAGTGACATGGTTAGACGCCTAGCGGATGGTTGGAGAAGGACGGAGAGCCGAAGTGTACGTACATGTGTGTGAGAGGGTCCCCACATACTCCCCCTCCAGTTACAACGCCGGATGAAGGAGTGGTGACGATATGTAAGAAATGCGCAGTGACGCATATGACGTGCATGACGTGGTGTATTAGCAGAAGGCAAGATAGGGGAGAAAGAAGTCGATAGTTGATAAAGTAGATCTCCGAATCCTCCACGCTCTTGTAGAGTCCTAGAGAGAGGCGAGCAGAAGCTCTAGCCGCGACCGAGACAGAGGTCAAGTCGGAGAAAGAGAGGGAAGCTAGTTGCTGTCTCGAGGCGTAGAGATTACGGAGATGCTATTAGAATAATTAGAAGAAGGTTGCGCATGTTCAAGTTTACGGGGTCACCAATATGGCTATCGAGTGATGCCATGATAAGAGAGAAAATATTATTTGATGTTTCGTCCCGGGAGCACGCCAGGACTCATCAGTAAGGCTGATGACGTGCTCCCTGCCTTAGACACCTATATCGGTGGGGATACCCTAGCTCAATCTTAAACGCCCTTATATATTAACCAACATGAAATCCGGGCACTTGCGAGAAGGTCGAGTGACATGGTTAGACGCCTAGCGGATGGTTGGAGAAGGACGGAGAGCCGAAGTGTACGTACATGTGTGTGAGAGGGTCCCCACACGTTTTTCTATTCAAACTGAAAATCGACTGGAAATCCATGTTGATTGCTGATCATGATAGACGCTGATGCTGTCATGTAGACGACCCGGTTTGTGACATATGATGTTCCCCAAGGTTCCTCTACGGACCTTATTCTGTTCCATACTTTTATTAACTCACTAATGTCATACTTTAATCACTGCAGAGCTATGCTCTTTGGAGTTGTCCTTCAAATACATATTAGGTGTAAGCCCTCTGATACGTTGGATACGATCCAGAAATAAAACGAAGATACAAATACCATGGTGCAATGGGCCGAGGAATAGAGACTCTCACTAAGATATAAAATAAATTTCACTGTCTTGTTCGCAACTACACAGTAGCAAATGCACATTGATCGAGAGCTGCCTCTGGCTATCGTCTTTTTCAATCAGATTGTACTCCTGAATTCTTCGTTAAAAAACTTGGGTTTTTTATTTAGCTAGAATCTTTCATAAAATGCAACGTATCTCAGGTTTGTTCTCTAAGCTTTGCATGGATTACGCTTTAAAGGGAGGTTACCTTGAAATAAAAAAAAATTATTTCCAGTGTCCTTATTCTTATGTCAATTATGCATCGCTAGTATACCTTTATCTTCCCAAGTACGTTGATTCTTGATGTTGAATTGCGCTGTCTTTGTAGTACCGTGGTTAGGCTTATATTTGGAATAGGCCATGGTGTTGAGCTGCATAAAAGGTGTATAAAAGGCTTGAACAATTGACGATTGCAGGTTATCGTAAATTTTTATTCGGGCAAACTGTTTACCGCCTCTTCACAACTAATAGACCTGAATATCTAAGAGACTTCTTTTCCATGACAGATTGTCTAAGGAAGACAGCTAGACGCATGAACTCAAGCCTGTTTTGCCCTTACGGTCTGACAGCCTGTGAACGTTCTTTTAGACCGTGGCATCAAAAACATGTTGTTAGTGTTGTTTCCCTTTTGTAAGCTCACGACTGCATTATGAGCTATTAGTAGCGACATCTGTATTTCAAGCATGCCAAATGTACAAGTATATACAAACTGTATGCGCTAGCGTTTAGTTAGTTCGTCACGAGCCTTGACGCACGGTACACAAGTCACTGTAAGACCTTGTAAATTCACTTGATCAAAAATTCACATTAAAGTTCATAGTTAATAAAAAAAGTTGTTTATTCTCTCCTGTCCACTCATATTATCCATAATTCACAACAGGTTATGGACTCAGTTTATTGCAGTGTGAGAGTTTAAATTAATTTTTCTGGTGAGTTACAAACCGAAAGTACCTAAAGTGAGTAAAAATGGCCGCTGAACTGTCCACAAGGCATGTAACCAACTTCGATGAAAATAACTTTTTTGCTTAAAAGTTTTAGCTGAAGGCTGTTTTGATCCTGCACGATCTGTTTAAAATTGTAAATTGCATTTTTTAAAAAGGTTGGAAAGTAATATATCTCAAGAAGCCAAGGCTTGTATTAAAAGTAATGCGCAAGCAATGTTTTTCATTTCATCATCCATAGAGGCAAAATAATTGCATTGTCTCCTCTCGTGTACAAGTGCAAAGCAAACGTAAGACAAATTGAGCGCCATACATGAGCGCAAGATAGCAACACATAAGCTGATGCAAAGATTCCACGAGCACAAAATTGATGCATTGGACAGTGTAGCGTAGCATGTATCTAAAGTGCAAAACATGGCTTTGCAATTAATAGATTTAGGTATTACATTTGATATTAATAATTTCTTAGGAGTTTTAAAATGTATAAATTACACTTATATTCCAAGAGATTATTTTATTATTATGTAATTACGAAATGGTCTTGCCAACAAGAAGTATCAACTTACCAAATTATTTTATACAATTAGCATTGAAAATATACTTTTCTTTTGACGTATAGGTAAAAAGTGTTTGCAACATTATTTACAAATTTAAATAAAACATAAATAAAAAAATTAAACCAGGATTGTAAATTGCATTAAAAAATATATATATATATGCCGACAGTTAGAATTGATCACAAGATTTCAAAACGATTCTAGAAGCGACATAAGCCTTAGTCATCGTAGCTATCGCGACTTCGGTCAACACGGATTTTGAAGTCACATATGCTCATTGATAAGCTCCGGGGCTTGTCCTACACTTTATAGCAATTATGATCTGCTAAGATATGGAACCGAACCCAAGATCGCAAAATGTCTGAACCATCTTAGCTGTCCGAAGGTTACAAGGATATGCTTTCGAAGTAACATATGTTCATTGAGAACCTCCAGAGCTTGTCCTACATTTCATAGCAGTTATGATGTGTAAACTGAACAAATTAGTGATTATAGCTGAACTGTCATTTTAAAAAAAGCTGAATATTATTTCAAAATAATACTGGATTTCAAGATGAGTATTAAAAGTACGGGAAAAATATATAAGAAATGTCGTGAAATCAAAAGTCTGTGTATATAATTATGAGCATTTAGTTCCGCGATTTAATTAAATAAGATTAATACATAACATTGAAGCAAGAGCGAGTGCAAGAGTCAGTTGAATATATAGTATACACTTGGTTACAGTCAAAAAGAAAGAAAAACTCGCGTCGTTGCTTGCTTTGGCTGTGGGCTCAGCTATATATCTATAGTCGACATTTTCACTCCTCTCTTCGTAGGCACACATTCGGTTTATCCCTTTCTCGTGTCTTCAAAATGTGCGCTTACACGGAAGATTGTTGTTACCAGAATAAGCTGTACCAAAAGTGATGAGCATAGAAAAATAACGTACAGGTCTTGAGATTTCTGCAACCAGTCTCACATTTCTACATACTTATCTGGATCACCGAAAAACCTGTGACTAGTCGGTTTTATAACTATACTAGTACAAGTTTTTCAATAGCTTTGATACAGGATTTTTCTGTACCATGGATATATAGTGGAGATATACATACATATATATATATATATATATATATATATATATATATATACATGTATGGGATTGTCAATCCATACAAATACACATAAGCGAGTTAATACACATACATTATATGCATGCACATATATATCCGAACATGTTGATGAATATTCATTACAAGTATACTTATATATATACAGCTCCCAGTCACATGATGGCTTTGTCGGTAGCGTGTCTGTCTACAGATCTTGATGGCCGGAGTTCAAATTCCACTCTGGACAAAAATTATTTATTAATAAATGAGGTTTTTTTCTGGGTGGAATTTGAGCTTCATTAAACCTACCCATTTCCCTACCGTTTCACATACCGTAAATTAACCAATGTATGGCTAAATACACTATACAGTATCAAAATAGCCATGTCTGAGCCCCTTATATATAAGGGGCGATGACGAAAAAAAAAAAAGTATACAGCTACGTATGTGTATATATATATATATATATATATATATATATATATATATATATATATATATATATACTGACATTCTGAATGCTCCCACTGGCCGACTAATTTTCTATACTGGTACAGGAAAAACCCGTACCACGTATCGGATTTTGACGTACTAAGCATAAGGTTTACCTATACTCAATAAGGTACTTTAAAGTATACTACCGTACCAAATATACCTGTACCAGTACACATTTTTCTTGTACAGAGTATCGAAAATACTTGTACTAACATATACAACCTGTTTTTCTGGTAACAATAATCTTCCGTGTATATGCTCATTTCGATACGATTCTCGCACTCTCAAAAAATGTGCACCTGGTTCGATGGCTGGCTAGCAATTAGTCGCCCCGATCTGTGCTAAAAAGTCGTCTTGCATCTTAGCATTGGCGTTAGCAATCCCTCTACTTATTTCTGCTCAAAGCCAGAGATCTGCCAGATTTTCATTGAGCTGAGGCAGTAAGTACTGTTTTGTATCTGCTAAACAGAACGTCTGTCAGCCCATTGAATAAAGACAAAACAGCATATGAAGAATACTTCAAAAAGAAGACCAATTTAAGTCACGTCAGGATTTTTGGCTGCATTTATTAATGTTCCGAAGCAACTAACCAAAAAGTTGGATTCCAATGCTAAGAAGGTTATAATGGTGTAGTACGAGAAAAACCGGAGTAATTATTGGCTTTATGATCCTGCTTCAAAAAAAGTGCAAATGTCTGATGATCATAATGATTACTTGTCGTTGCCAAAGAATACAACACCAAATCAGGAAAATAATCAACGAATCGAGGACCTACCGGATCATCAACCAGAAATACTAGAGGAACAAGAAGAAAAAGAAGCTCCAACAGTCCGTGAGGAGGTATCATTTAGCATGCAGTGACGTGACAGTCAAACTGAACAGACCAAATAGGTACGAGGTGAGTGTTGCTGTGTATCAGCCACCATGTACGTAACAGAAACAATAGTCTCCAAGTGGATATTTAAAGTAAACCCTGGAAGTGAGATTGATGTACCTGTGTTCAAAACTCGTCTCTGTGCCAGAGGTTTTCTGCAGCATGAGGGGCAAGATTTTACAAAAACCTTTTCACCGGTTGTGAGGTATGACGGTGACTCTTTGCGAGTACTCCTTGCTTACGTAGTACAGGAGGATTTAGAAGCTATCACCTTTAACTTCAAGTCAGCATTTTATACGAAGATCTCCACGAAAAAATATACATGAAAGTGCCAGAAGGTATAAAAGTGAGCAATATAGCCTCTAAAAAAATTACCAGTAGTGGTGTAGTTTGTCAGTTGCGTAAGTCATTATATGGGCTTAAACAATCACCAAGATGCTGGAACACTAAATTTGAGATTTTTTTTTTAACTTAATTTTGTTGAAAGTAAAGTCGATCAATGTATTTTTGTAGGTAAATGCAATGATTGCAAGGTATTTTTAGCGTTATTTGTTGACGATGATGTTACTTGGAATGTAAATCCAGTGAAATGCTTCGTTTCATTTTGTCTAAGTTGAAGGATAATTTTAATATTACAGTCGATGATGCCGAGTATTTTGTCACTCTAGAAACAGAGCGTGTGAGAAAAAAAAATCTTATTTATTAATCAAAAGTCCTATATTGCTCATGTAATTGATAAATTCGATATGACTGAATATAATGTAACAATGATGATGCTGGAAGTCGTATTATATTTGTTAGCAAGTTAGTTCGACATTCGATGACTCTGAAAAGGGCTGATTAGCTAAACTCTTTCTTGACTAAAGTTTCCAGAAAACATGACTGCCTGAATACCTATATGGGCCTGCTGTTATAGCATTATTATTAACCTAACTGATCGAGAAGAAAATCATAATGTTCTGAAGCGTTGGAGCTAGTTGTAGTGCTCTTTCCCAACGTCTCCTGGTGTTACACTGACGACGTTGATGTCCAAAGCACCTTCTTTTTTCGCAGAGCTCAGTTGTTGTGGTGATCCAACGTGGGAAGATTAGTTCGTGACGCTTATCTGTTGGAGGCTGTCCCATTTGCTCAAGTTTATTTCTTCTTTATAGCTTCATTGTTAGGTTAACCCAGTGCAGGCGTTAGAGAGAAACGATAATTCCTGGTTAAATGCTTAAAGTCGAGAGGGAAATGTATTGTAGTCAGAGTCCAGGGTTCCCAGCCTCGCGACGAACAACTCGCTTGTGACATCTGCCAGTGAATGACTAACTTGATTTTATAGTGGCCACCTAAAAATATTTCGGCAATTTGTTAGCAAGGTAGTTTTAAGTTAGACGGCTCTAAAACGAACCAATGAGATTAACGGTGGTTTAGTGAATGTTAAGAGTTATTATTGCCTTGAAAGGGCCAGTGGAGTAGTGATACTTACAGTCATTCCTTTTTTTTTTTTTTTTTTTTCTACCGGGTTACCACGACAGCCTATTGGCCTAGTCGCCGGGGCCACCCACTCACCACCTATGTGTGGGGGTGTATTGCCACACCCATTTCCAACCCTTTTACTGATATCATACCTGAATCTATGGGTACAGTGTGAGTATCTCCGGTGGAACACCTTGCCAGTTAAGCTGACACTCTCTGCACCAATGGTGTATCGGGTCCACTCGTCACTGTGTAGCCTTTCCCTGGAGAGGACTCCATATTCCAGGACGTCCACTCCTCACTGGATAAGCCGGCGCTCTCTGCTGAAGCATCGGATTCAGGCTAATTAACATCCCCGGAGAAGCCCCATGATTCAGGGACCACTCCTCGCCGGTAATGCCGGCGATTCCTGCCCGACGACTGGCATCGGATCCGCTAATCCCTACCTATAGCCCTAACACTGTTCCGCATTCACCCACACCCGAAGACCTGTGGGGCAAGAAACAAACCCTGGAATTACTCTGAAGGAAAATTCCACAGAAAAACCCGCCCCGAAACAGCTGGGGTTACATAGGAACTTTTCTCGATGAAAAACAGTTTTTGAAAAAATCTGCATTCACCGGGAACGAACCCACGACCCCTAGAACTGCGTTGTATCAGTAACAAGGACGCTTACCACTGAGCCAATGCCGCTCTAATCAGTCATTCCTTATTATTCTTCTCAATAATGGAGTCTGCTGCGGGTAGCTTGACTATTACCCTCGGAGTCTCAACGTACGTAGATCGTGCTCGAGGAAGGTACGCCTGGCCGTAGAATATCTCGTCTTCGGGTCGTTCTCCGTATCACCAACCGCTTACCGCTGATCAGGAAAGTGGACCTGACGAATACCTCCTCCGTTGGGACGACCCTCTGAGAAGGAGACTGATGAAATTTCCATGCCATGTGACTGCCCAAACTCCTTAGGGTTGTTTTCCCTGGGTTGCTGTTGTAGCAAAAAGTGTTCTGGTAGTAGCAGGTTGGTTGGAAGAAAGGACACGAAACCCTGAAGTGTTCGAACAAATTATGCTCTGGCTGGACGTCTTCTGGTATTATGCCGAAGATATTCGCGTTCATAAAGCCTGTTTTTTCGTGTCACTTGCTCATCTTGGTGTTTCAGGATTACATTCGACGTAAGTCACTTGTCCATTAGGATGTGAACACATAGAGCAGGAATCGGTGTGGCACGGCAAAATGACACCCAATCAGAGTAAAGCAGTGCGTGCAACCATGGCAAAACTGTGTGCCCTGTTCACATGCAGCATGGAACTGGTATTACAGACATGGAGAGGAAGAGAAAGGTCCGATATTCTGATCTCTCACTCGCTCTAACGTATTCAAATAGAGTGACGTGACGTCTTTCCTTTACATGTGAATAGGGCACACAATTTTTGACGTTGCGTTAGCACGATACGGCAGCGTGTCAAGTTTGGTTGGTATCGATCTATCACCTACGTTTGAATGCGCAAGAGCGAGTTGAAGGTCAGAGTGTCAGATCTCTCACTATCTCTCATGTCTGCAATACCAGTACTATGGTGCATGTGACCTGGGCACACAGCTCTGTCGCGGTTGCATGTGCTGCTTCACTGTGTTTAGACGTCATTTTGCCGTGCCGTGCAGATTCCTGCTCCATGTGTTAAATAAAAGTATTGTAGGTAGCCGGAATACCCAGCTACACGACTAATAACTGTTTTCTTGATGTGCTGCCAGCGGACGGCTATGGTAATCGACAATTTGCTCGGAGAAATTATAACCAGACCCACTCACTTCGATTTTTCGTTGATGCCACCTAACGGATTCTACTGAACTAAACTGAAAAGCTAGCACATTTTTTTAAAACTTTAAGCTTATTTATTACTATTGTTATTAATTTTTCAAGATAAAAATTATGCGAAAACAATCTAAAAAGTGTCAAGAATAGATATTCCAAATTCCAGCAGTATCGGTTGAGTAGTGTTCGCAATTAGCGATTACAACGGTTTTTAAGACTTTGCTTTTATTGGGATTTTAAAAAAAAGTCATTTCGGTTTTTTTCATGTTTTGCAAAGTGAATTCATTCATATAAATGTCAAACACTAATCAACGATGTACGTGCTATTTGGATCGATGATCTTTAGCCACTTTTCTAATAGAACCTTAATTTGGTCACTATAGAACTTTCTAACGTTTCTGGGCCAAAAACTGAATCAAGTTATTTTCACAAGCCTCTTTTGAAGCCAACTTTACATCACCAAGATAGTTCTGCAGAGACCAAAACAAATGGTAGTCGGACGGGGCAAGATTCGAGCTGTATGGAGGATGCATTAAAATTTCCCAGCCAAGCTCTCTCAATTTTTGGCCAAGTTACTGCAGATATATTTGGTCTAACGTTGTTGTGACGGAAAACGACTACTTTACAATTGATCAATTCCGGCCATTTTTTTTCATTGCCTGCTGTAATCGCAATAGTTGTTGACAGTAGAGAGTCAAATTAATTGTTTGACCAGGTTCGAATAGCTTATGATGAACAATTATTTTCCAGTCCCACCAAATACTCAGCATCATCTTCCTTGGCGTCAATACAGGCTTTGCAACCGTCTGTGAAGCTTCTCCAGGCTTCGGCCACGATTTTTTTCGCACAGGAGTGTCTTACATGATCCACTTTTTATCACTCGTAATTATTCGTTTCAAAAATAGCTTGAGTTCGTTTAAACAGCGATTCACGAATAGAAACCCGTTTTAATAAATTTCTCTCTGTTAGTTCATGTGGAACCCAAGTATCGAGCTTTTTTGGTATCCAGCCTTACGTAAATGTTTCAAAACTATTTTATGGCCGCTTTTTAGTTTTATACCTACATCGCGAGATGAAATATGTCCATCTACTTCGATTTTTTAAAGAATTTCATCAACTTTTTCAACGATTGGCCAACCAGGGCGAGGTTTATTTTTAACATCGAAATTTTCAGAACGAAAACGAAAAAACCGATTCCGACACTGGCGTTTACTTAAAAAAACATTACCATAAACACTACACAATTTTCAATAAATTTTGCGCAGCATTTTTTCATTATTGGAGATAAAAAAGCAAAATACGACGAAAATAACCTTCTGGAGTCTCAGTTTTCAAAGCGCAATAACTTTTGCCTCAGTACACGGATGACACTACTTTTATATCTACAATATTCTATGGACTGTTACCTTTCAAATACGCTATTGTATAGCTTCATTGAATAAATATTACTAATAATATGTGACTTTAACGCGGTCTATTGGGAAAAACCGAAATTCATTTTTCCCTAGCTCAATGTATTACTTAGGTGTAATATATCTAAACGGTGCGTTTGCTCGGTGTTCTGCTCTCTGTGTTGCTACCCGATCAGAAATTGAATCTTCGGCGCATATGCGGGCTGAAGCTGGTTCCAAAGGTTCCCAGAGTGGGCCGACTTTGGTGGCCGATACTGAAGATGGCCTGACTGTGGCGTGTGAGTAGGCGCAGTTTCGGTCCAGCTGTGGCTACCAAACGTGCAGCTTATTGATTAAGTAAATTATTTCCAAGCCTCTCATACACATATCCATAAAATTCTCATAAATTATCACTCATCAGTGAGTTGGTTATCATTCTTAATGCTTTCCGTTTGAAAATCTGAAAAGTATGACAAGGCTTTGTTAGAATTTAAGTCATAAAATATTACTGGTCTTATTCCATAGATCATAAAAAGTTTTATGTGATAAGCAAGAAGAATTAACATCACATTATGAAGTTAAAAGAACTTGGAAGTATCGCATTTTTTAACAGCATTTATAAAAAAATCAAGGTCGTAATATACCGACGTTTGGCTTTCAAAGTTGTTATGAACGTGTTATTACACTTGCAAAGATTTTGTACCCCAGTTCTTGTAATTGCTGAATTAGTATTTGTATTCTTCGGTTGTGAAATATCACTCTGACTGATAATGGTTGGTGCTAAAGGTTCTAAGCAATCATCCAACTGTCGGACTTGTAAATTCTTCGAAGTCTTCGAAGCTGCTTGAACGCGTATCTATCTTTCAGCCATATAAGCCTCGCTATCTTCGTACGAAGCTAATTTGTAACAATTGGAAACCTTTTAAGCTTATTTCTCAATTTGGATCTCATTAAAATGTGAACACTTACCCCATTATTTAATAATACTGCATTTGTAGGATTTCCGTTTTGGTGGGATTGGTAATTTTTTTTTAACAAATTCTTCTATTAGTCCCTTATTGTCTTCAGTGTATGGAGAAGCTAAATATTTAGTTTAAAATACTCCAGATGGCTGGAGGTTGTTTAAGTACACCACGGGAACAACAATATGTACGTCATTTTCGAAGAGCTCTGTCTCAATGAATTTCACAAAGATGAAGTCGCTCGCTGTCAGTTATACACTCTATCTAAAATGAATGTAATTATTTTAAAGATAAAGATTTTGTAAAATGGAGATGTGTATTTTTTTAAATTTTCAGTTACGACCAAAATCGGATTATTATCATAAGTAAATATTTCAAAAGTAAGGTTACGATAATAAATCATCTAAATTCTTTTAGTACAAATATAAATACATAATAAAAGTTTAAATAGTAATAAACAAGTAGACAAAATGATCATGAGATTACCTCCTTTATGTCTTTGTATAAGTAAAACTGTAATAGATTAAACTGGCACTTAATCGTAATGAACTGGAATGACTGACAACTATGTTTTTGTTTACATTCGTCAATAACATATAAATATATGGACTATTAGGGCAAAATTGTACTGAAGAGATAAAACAAAATTTTATGTACGTGTCAATATGACGTGAAAGTAAAATGCAATAATAGAAAAATAATTTTTTTAAATATTTAAAAAATTTCAATATTGCACAGTAAAGTTAAAATTTTTTTGTTTTTTGTAAAAATGTCTTTGTACACATCAACTATATTCAGATCTTATAGCTGTCGATGCATGTGTAATAGTGGTATTGTAATTGTTACCCAGGATCTGATTCAACTTCGATGATATTTAAAAAAATCATTTTAAATTTTACTTCAGATAACTGGACTTCCACATTCTTTTAAATCACTATTTCTTTTACTTCAAACATATTTAAAGCTTTAAAATTTACAGGATGCTGGAAAGCGCTATCCACCACTGTAATCTCGTTACCACTGACATATAGGTTTCATGTTGTAAAAAAATATTTCGGATTCTGATAATTATACTATTATTCAAGAGCACAACATTATTGGAATTGCTACAAGTTAATTCACAATACTTGTAGAACACCCGTTTTATTTTTGAACACAACTTAACTCAAAACTTTCACTTCTCCTGGAATTTTTTCTGCTGATATAGGTTGATTTAATTCATCAATTTGATAACAAAGTTGTTGGAGTGGCTTATATGTACTTTTCAAACACTTTCTAAGCTTTCCCAAAAAGCTGTCATTCGCAAAGGGACTAATAATGTCGTTTACTGTGCACTATTTCTTGATAACATCATCAGCTACATGCAGTAAAGCATGCAGGTTACTTGTATTTATATTTTCACCATACCGTTTCGCTGATTCCTTTACAAAAATCTTTAAATACATTATTGCATGGTCTAAATAATTCTTATAAATATCCTGATGGGGCTATATAGGTCAATCAGATGAGGCTGAATGAGCCAAGAAAAGTAGATAGCTCTTGTATGCATACATACATATGTTTACGTTTTAATCTGATTTAGTTTGGATGCCTACTCTGTTTCGATGTAAAAGTTAGTATTTGTAGTGAAATCGTGAGAAAATACAAGAAAAACACAGATAGGCAATCATAGACTGTCGAAGATATGAGAAAAGCTATAAATGCTGTTTCCACTGGAGAGAAGTACCGAAACGTAGCAAAGAAATTCAACATATTGCGTGAAAATTTGATAAGCAAGCTAAAAATTTCTATGAAAACTGTCAAAAATGATGGATATACGTTAAAACCAGGTATGTATTGTATAATAACCTACATTTATTAACCTTTTTTTGATAAATTTTGTAGTTATTTTATTTTGAAGTTATTCTAGTACTACAGGAAATTTATAATACTTTAATTTTGCTTACCAGTGTTAGGTCAGAAGGCTGTACTAAATAAGGAGCAAACTCAACATCTGTGTCATCAAATTTTTTTAAATGAACAAAAACTGCAAGGATTACTGCACTTAAAGTCAGAAAAATGGTGTACATGTATGCAAACGACTTAAAATTAAATCACAGATTTGATGATGTCAACCAATTAGCTGGTAAAGATTGGTTTTTTAAAAAGACATCCTTTGCTTTCTCTCCGAAAGCCAGAACCAACTTCATTGGCTATAGCCAATGGATTCAATTAAGATACTGTGGGAACATTTTATCTCTTATTGGACGACTTGTTAAAACAGTACGAATTTTAAGCTTAAGATATATATACCGTCGATAAGACAGGAGCGTCATGTAATCCAAAGACATACTTAAAAATTATTGCTCAGAAAGAGAAACGCCAAATTGGATGTAAAGTTTCGGCAAAAAAGGGACCACTGTCCCTACTTGTAGATGTTTTTCTAACTCTGGTAGATACAGGCCATCTTTTTTAATTTTTCCGCGCAAAACTGAAACCCCAAAGTATTATGAGGGAAAACAGGATGATGCATAGGCCATATTCAATGGAAGTGGATGGATGGACGAACTAAAATTTACCAAGTATCTAAAAAAGTTAATTGAATTTTCGAATGCAAGTAAGGACAAATCCGTTACGCTGATAAGTACTCGATGGATATACAACGCGTATAAAAAATTTGGAGGCTATCAAGTTGGCTAAAAATCATGACGTTGTGATGCTTTACTTGTCTCTGCATTGCACGAATAAATTTCAATCTCTTGATGTCTTCTGCATGACGCCTTTAAACAATTATTACTCTGCTAAAATTAATAAATAGGTCGCGAGACCTCCCGCACTCTACTATTCGACTCAAAGATATTTTTTCTATTTTCACACCTGCTTTTACAAAATCTTCTTCGATGGAGACAACTGTTAATAGCTTCCAAAAAATGGAGTTGTACCCATTCAATTCAAATATTTTTAGTGATGCTGATTTTTCTTTAATCAGCCAGCCAGCACTGAAACTCCGACTACTGCGTTGTACGAAAATATGATAAGTAAAAATTCATTGATTCGAAAAAGTACTACTATATTGTGTAATTGGTTTGCACGTATTTCAAATCAAATCTTAATCAACTTTTATGTCCATGGGTTATCCAAGAAGCACATCCAGAAGCGTGAAAGTATCTCTTGGCCAACCTTCAAGCTCTATGATAGAAACTATAACCTCTGTCGGTACAAATAGAGAAAATGCTGCTCAATCAAAAGAATTAAACTCTAACGTGAGAGCCATTATGAGTCCTTTTCCTGTTATTGCAACCTGCAGTAGTGATACTTCACACACGCATATTACAAGCATAGAAACAGTAACTGCAGCATCTTTGTCATCAATTGATACTTGCCCAAGAGTAGAGATGAACGGGCAAAGTTCAGTCTCTCGATCAAGCAATGCTTCTCATACTCGTAGTAATATTATTACTCCTAAAAACAAGATTATTGGAGCAGTAAAGAAAGCTGTTAATAAAGAGCTAAATCAATTATTTAATCAATTGTCTAATACAAACATTTAAGCAAAGCCAGTATTCACAAGTTTTTTCAACGAGTTGCATATTTTAAAAAAGTTACATAACAAAGCATTTTATTGTATTTAGGTTGCGAAAAAAAGAAGTATACGTGGAAAAACTGCAGCCATTACTTCAGATCAGTATGAAAATTGACTTACTTTAGCAACATAAAAACAAAAAACTACATCCAAAACCAAAAATAAAGCAAAAAAAAAAAAAAAAGTACTAAAAGACACATCAAATATTAAAGTGATGCAAGAATCTTCATTATTTTATGCATTGTTTTTGTTGATGAATCCGCAGTTCCGACAATGAGCCAGAATATTTCATTATCAAATGATATAAACGTGCTACAGCCAGTAAACCAGCAATCTTTTCAAAATCATCCATTACAGTATTTTTGTCTGCCTTAAAAAAACAATTTTACAAGTTTTGTTTCGTATTTCTAAGCATTTGCTTGAATATGATTGTAAAAGTTAATGTATCTAAAGAATTCAATTAAAATTTATAAATAATTTCAAATGAATAGTATATTACGTCACAAGGCAGGGAAGTAGTACATTCCCGTCTACGTGGATATTCATGGCAAATACGCGGACGGTGATGTGCTATTTTGCTGCCGAGTGGCGTATACGATTTTTCTTCATACCCGGCGGGAAGTTCGCGACTCAAATAAAGTTATTTGTTTTTTAATTTTATATAAAATCAACACGCAGTCGTTCCGTCGTTCATTGTGAACGCTTATTCATTTGTTTATATCTAGAGAAATAAGTGCAAGCGAGATAGAAAACACTGTATAGCGACTCCGATACTGTATGCAGCAGCCACGCTCGTAGAAGTAGTTCAATTCTATATGAAATTCGATTACACACAAAATTTATGTGAAAATCTTTTATACCGGCACTATGGGAATTATGTTAGTATATAAATCTACTTGGAAACAAAACAGACCTATAGGTATGTCACCAAGTACATAAGCTTCATTCATATACTCACAGAATTGCTTTCAGTACTCAGACGTACAGAGACTGAGTACTTGAATATTTTCAATTGTTGAGTATAACACTACTCACTGGCTAAAATCATTAATTTTACATTCTGCAATCTACATATTTGCACGGCATAAGTATTGAGGTTATGATCCGACTGTTTTGGCTTTCGTCAGCTGAGTATAGTACATTGTCAACTATAGTTATATACACATGAGTAGCTGACGACTGACATGAGAAATTAACTAGGAGAGAGCTGCGTGGTACCTTAGCGTGCAACAAAAAAGTTCTCGTCCTGGTCAAGAATGCCAAACTCCCCGGCCTTAAATCAGGACGGGAATGCGAACTTCCCGTCAGAGTATGATGAAAAAAATTTTACAATGAAAACATTTTATGAATCACTATAAATTAACACGAAGAGTCGAATCTGTGATTTAAAGTAACAAAGTTATTTCAACAAGAAATGTATATGTGCCAAAGTTTGTTGTTATGTCAATACTAAGTATAATAAATTAACCAATAGGTATTGTAATAAAAATAACTCAATACATGTACAATATTATTCAGATTTCAATCTGTAATTTGAGATTTCAACAATTGTTCCAATCAACCAATTCCATTATAATTTATGTGCACGGAACGGATCATTTTGTTAGTGAATGAAAATGTTGATAACTTAATAATTTTTTGTAATAGCAGTTAATAATAAAGATTTGAAAGACGTTTGTTTTGCAATATTTCATTTCCTATTTCTTAAAAGGATCATACATCTCTGTTATTTCTACCTACGTTAAATTCAAGGCACCCATAAGAAATGTACAGGCCCATTCAGTCTCAGTGTACGCCTCATGTCCGAGGTAAAATGAGTCTTTGGATGTTGCAGTCCTTAATCCCATATATTTAAAAATCAGTTGCGTTTGAAAGCCAAAAAAAATTTTAGTTATATTTCTGAAATGTTTTAGGATCTTATGTATGGATTATATGTAAATCTCATAAATATTAAATTTTTCAAACCAAAATTGAATGTACAGAAAATAATAAGAATGTTAGGTTTCAATTTAAGGTGGCTCATCACACCTGTACTACCTATTTACGTGACATCAGACTATCACACCCAAACGTATCGAGTTATGAAGTTGCCACGCTTCAAGTAACCTGTTTTTTTTTCATTAAGAGTCACCTAATTAATAAAATATTATACAATATTTCCTAGCAGACCTACATTTTCTTGATGTCATTGAAAAGCTCATTATTTGTTTTTTTATTACCTAGTTTTATCATAAAAGTCAAAGTATAATTTGGAAGATATTTAATCAAATATTATTAAGATTGAATGGCCTTTTGCAAGAAACCTTGGCACAGTTACTGGCTGCTAAATTTGGGCCACTAAAGCAACCTTTTTTTTCAGTGGCCATATACTAAAGCATCTGACATACTCAGATAATTATAAGTAATTATTGCCTGCGGTCGGATGTACGACTTCTATTTATTGTATAGTCTAAAATAGATTCATAGCTTTTAAATGATACCTAACAAAAGATAAAATTTTAAAAGCTGTTTAAAATATATGATGTTCTTTTAATAACAGCTACTAAGTGGCCAGTAACTAGTACTTTTACCTTAAACATGAAATTTTTAAGTGATTCGTCTTGAGAAAATTGCCTGGCAACATGGTTTGAAGCTTTGCGAGATGATTCAGTTAATATTCGAGTGTTATTCCTGCAAGGTACATACATACTTAAAGTATTTTGATTTTGTGATGAGCGATCTTAAGAGAATAACATATTTGTAAAAAGTAGATATGACTACTGAGTACTTGTATTTTTACACGTTTACGACGTTATATTACAAGAATTATAAATTTTTTTACTCTGGTGGAAAATCGTAGCAGTCGTGCTATAAATGCAAAAAGTTACTTTTTGGTATTAATTAAGACACTTGCTCTATTTTTCCAGAGTGTCCACACAAAAAACTAACGGATAATGAAATTAAAGTAAGGCTCAGGAAACGTTACTGTCAACTACCCGAAATTCGAGCCAAACGGCTACAACAGCAGCTGCAAAAGGAAACACGACGCAACAGGCTAATGGCTAAAATATTCTGTAAAAAATTACAACAAAGAGTATTAAAGGGACAAGTTGATCTGTCTCAAAGTGTGAGTGTTATTTCAAACTTGTAGCATTTGAGGAAGTTAAGTATGTACTAAGAACACTTTTATTGGATTGAAAGCATGTGTACGAAATAATACAAATTGTACTAACCAGAAGTCATTATTATAAAAGAATGTGTGTGTGTGTGCGCGCGCACGCGCGTGCATGTGTGTAAATATATGTATACATGGAGCATCCCTCGTAAACGGAGACAAATAATGTTTCTCTTTAAACTTCGGGTGTAGATCGTACTCCATGAAAGAATATTAGGGTAATTTTATTAAATTTTGACCAACACCACTGCTATCAGTCATAGTAAAAAATTTAGAATTTTTTTTCGACCGCCAACTTATAAATTTTCGAGGAAAGATTATGCTGACGAAAAAAAAAATCCTCATTAGCATTTTTTTCCAAGTAAAATATGTATATTTGATGTATCTTTAGAGCTTTTATTGCGGGACAAAAATTGTTTTTTCTCATACCCTAACCGAAAGTACATCTTTGTTTTCCCTGTTTTCAGGAAGCAAAATGCAGTATTCCTCCCAGATAAAAAATCGCATGTACTGCTCATAAAAAAAGTAGTTTTACATCATCTGCATGGTTGCCTCGCAAAGGATGTCAAAATACTCTTACTTATAAGCAGTAAATGCAATTTATACTGGAGAGGTCATGTTGCATTTTTCTCCCTGATATACCGGAAAAACATCGTACTTCCGGCAAAGGAAGAGAGAAAAATTGGATCGAGCCTCGGGATGAGAGTATGGCATCATCTCTCGCCTTCGGTTTGGGTGGCAACTCACATCTGGAAGAGTATACCGGTACGTAATATACTATTTCATGTATAAATATTTAGTTATGAACAAAATTTTTGAAAATGTGTTACTTTTTTCGTAGAACTCATGATTAACTTTAAATTTAAAAAAAATATGGGTGAAACTAACCTTGAGATTTTCAAAAATGTGCATATCTTATTCTACAGAAAACATGTTAACAAAATATATATTATTCATTTTTCTTTTTACCATCATAATTTTTCCTCTGGAATTCAGTACTTGACGGTCTAACAAAAAATTTGAAATTTGTAACAGTCACTTATGACTGTGGTATTGGTCAAAAAATCTGAAAAAATTACAGTAATGTACTCTCATAAAGTACTACTTACACCTGAAAAATAAAAAAAATTAAAATTTTTTCATCTCTGTAAATGTGGAATGTTTCATATGTACACAATATATATATATCGTTTTAACTCATTAATGAACAAAAATAATTCAGTGTGGCCTTACTTCAGATATTATTGCATGATTCTGAATGTATAAAAAAAAAATTTTTCAATAATGTATAATAATAAAAATATATAATTCTTAAATAATTGGACTTGAAAAATTAAATTATAATTTTCAATTCGAAAAACTAAAAAAAAATTACTTAATTAAAAACCAGGACAATGCATAAGTGTTAATGTTATTTTAAAATGGAAAATTTAAGTTGTACTCGTCTTCATAAGAGGACTCGTAATATTGCAAGTAGGTTTAAGAACTGGTGTCAAATTCAAAACACTCACAATTCATCCAGTCTTCTTTTTCGTAAATACTCATTTTTTCAAACTTTTACAACTCATACAGTAATAAAATCATCATATGTATCAAGTTAAGTTCTTTTTACTCAGTTTACACAAATTTAACGAAATGTAGATAAAAATTTGAACATGCTATTACTTAATTACGAATCTGCTTCTCTACTACTTATCTCACATTAGAGTGATAGAATTAGTCCAGGAAATTCTGGTGAAGAAAAAAAAAAATAAATAAAATAAAAATAAAAAAAATTGTACTCGCTACGAAATCGTATTCAAAAAAGATTGTAGTACTTTTTAACAGCTGAAAATGTCAGTAAAGGCCCCCAAAAAATGGTAAAAATGGCAAAAACAGGTTTTTTGCGTCTAGATGAAAAGCTACAGACTGTACAAAAAAAAGTTTGAGATAAAAAAGATGCACAATTTCAAGACGAAAAAAATTTGATCCGCAGAATTAAAATTGGTTAATAAAATCGGTTTAAAAAACAGTATTTTTCAGCTGGCCGAGTAGTGGGGCGCGCCTTCAGCGGCGCTCCACAGCACTTAATACTTACTGGAGGTTTCATAAAACAGAATTCCAGCATAATGTAAAGTAATTCTAGAGAAACCAAGGCCTTTTTGTAAAATTTACGTTAATTTACTTTTTCATGGCCATTTTTCGAAAGGATCTTTTTTCACTTTTTTTAGCGGTTCGGCAAAAGTTTACCACCGATCTTTCTAAAATTTGGTGTACATGTTGGAAGCTATAATACCTACCTTCTCTCTAAATTTCGGCTCTTAATATTCATTAGAACAAGAGTTATTTGCAAATTGCAAAAAACTGTCATTTTTGGCCATTTTTTCGAAATTTTAATTAATCTCAACCAATTTTAATTCTGCTGGTTGCATTTTTTTTGTTTTAAAATTGTGCATATTTTTTATCTAAAATTTGTATTTTGAACAGTCTGTAGTTTTTCGTCCATACACGCAAAACTTGTTTTTGCCATTTTTACAATTTTTTTTTGGCCTTTACTGACATTTTCAGCTGTTAAAAAGTATTGCAATCTTTTTTTGAATACGATTACCAAGTGAGTACTAAATTTTTTTTTTTTTTTTTTAATCAGCATTTACTTGAAAATCAGGGGTCAAAAAGCTAATTGTATCACTCTACATGGTATACAAACTTTTCTGCAGGTATCAAGTTCATTATACTTATTTTATAAATTACTCGTTGTACTTATCTTAAACAGAATTGGAAATTATTAAAAAAATATAAACTAAAAATTCGGCCTATGAAATATTTTTTAAACTAAAGTCAATTTAATTTTATTAATTTAAAATTTTATAAAAACAGTTATAAATAATTGAATGACAGTAGTTAGCATACTGCAATGCGAAACAATAGAGTATGTAAGTAACAAAATGTATTCGTCACATTTGCATAGCTAAAGTGGTAGCTATAATTTTACGCACAATAACTTCAGTTTGAAAATTTAATATAACGTACAAAAATTTTAGAAACAGTGCTTAAATTATTTGTGTAAGACAATATCTTTATACACTTAAAATTAATTATTTATATCATGTAAAAACAAAATAAAAGTAGAATTATTTATTATTTTCTTTGAGATTTTCGATCGAGAGTGATTCAATAGACTTATATCAATACAATGAATGTGCGTTACAATCTTTGTACCTCATTATCTAAGTAAATTTTTAAACATTTCTAACAAATTTTCTAAGAACTGAAAATGTTATTTTATACAGTAGTATTAAACCGAAGTACAATTAGCAAAACATGGCATTTGCGTTAATGTTGTGCTAGTTTTAATGAAACGCAAGTAATTAAGTCATTTGTGATGAAAAGTGTTGCTACGTTAGTATTGAGACTTAAATTATTTTTTATCAATATCAAATATGCTTAAACAATACGAGAAGCTTGTGCTAATCGTTGAGAGCCACTACCATACACATATAGCTGTGGTGCTATGTATGTGTCATATCTGTGTTCATTTATGTGACTAAAGTAAATGATCTGGTAACCTCGCATTTGTCGATCGAAAAAAGTCAGATTGAATGTTGTATTTACTATATGTATACTGTGTTTATAACCTTCAGATGCCGGTAGGTGCAACAGGTGACATGTGACGGCAACTTTTCTAATTTGTTAGTTCTTGTGAATTATTCATTTGAAAAAATGTGGAAACATCAATATAAAAATTCAAGAGGAGATTTTAATGTTATTAAAAGAGAGGAAAAAAAGAAAAAGGCACTTGTTGCAATATCATCTGCAAAAAAAAATTCGCAATCGAAAAGAGCACCTCGAAAGAATTATATACCTAGTTGTCATTGAATTGTTAATTTGAAAGAATTTATTCGATTATTAAAATTCTTCACCTGTTAAGGTATTTTAGATCTGGTAACAATTGAGTGAATCTCGCATTGGTTGACACAGTACTTTTTCTGTTTGTGAAAAATGTAAAAACAATAATAAAATTCAGACAAGTATTTTTCGTAAAACTGATAGAAAAATTTTTTTAAACACAAACACGTCTGTCGTACTTCGTAATTATTTTAAAACAACTTACTGCACTACTTGAAATTATTTGTCTCAAGCTAACTATTGTGAGTATTACTTTTTACAGGCGCAATCCATTCTGGCTCAGGCTATACTGCTCTGTCAAAGTTGTTATCTTGTGTTGATATTCCTGTAATCTGTAAAAAACTCTACAATAAATACAAATCTCAGGTGGGAAAGTCTATCGAAGAAGCTGCCAAAGTAAGCTGCGGACGAGCAGCTTGTGAAGAAAGACACTTAGTTGTAGAAAAAATAAATGAATTATCAAACTTATTGTAAGTTTCCGTAGAACTCATGAGTGTAGTGATACGGTTTTTAATATCATGTTTCTACAGCCTTTAGGGGAACCGTGTAATATTTAGGGATTTTTTTTCTTTTAACAATTAATTTTTTTGTCTACAACAGTTTTTAGTGATTTATTCCCATTAAAAATTTATTTTCTACATCTAACATATTAATAAGAATTTTTTTTTACAAATTTACGTACGATCCTGTTTGTGTACGTACTGATCATTTGTTTAATCAAAATGAAAAATGCGATGACTGGTATTTAAGGAAAGTAAATTCTACGTATGAAATGTGCATCCTTACCGATGCAAATTTACACATAAAACTTGGAGAAATATTTGATAAGTACGTGAAAAACGCAAAAAAGTTTAGTTGTTCGGCATCTAGTCAAGTGAACGAATCTATGAGTAATATTATAGCTTACAAACTGTCGAAAAATATTTGCTGTAGTAAAAGTATGTCAGCTGATAAAAGGGTTTAAGTGCTATGTGCAACAATAATGATAGAGAATCAACCATTCTGAATATTAAGATCAAATTATGTTTGCCTTTAGGTAAATTTACAACAACACATGCTGTAAGATTTGACAGAGTTAATAACAACACGATAACGATAAGTTAATAACAAAAATGAGGGTAATAATAACAACACAATCTCTGCTTCAAACATAACACGAAGTCCTTTCTTTGTTGCCACATTCATCGAGTACAGGTTTTTGGCAAAGGTAGGTACATACAAAACATCTTCGAGACGCCCTTCATGCGAGAGGGGGTAAATCCTACATCCGGAAATCCTACATGAGCATGCATATTCTACACTAGCAATTCAAACATTCCGTTATTTAACATTTGATGATTCTACACAAGTAAAAGTGCGATGTAGAACAATAAATATGTCGAAAGTATCTACATTTTGACATGTTTAATGGGTGGAAAAAATTTTTTACTTATGGAGAACCAAGCGATGTAGAAAGTCAGCCAAACAATCGTATGTTTAACTCATCAGCTGTTCTACATGCTACTTATAAATCTTGATTTTGATCCAAATTGTTTTTAACATATTTTTATTACACATGTCAACAATTCAACATTATTTTTTTTAATATGTGAATAAATTTATGAAAATGTTGAATATCATCATTCAATTCAACACATGCTCTTTCAGCACGTTTTTTTCATACATAGTACTTCATTTGATGATACTTATTCAACATGTGTTTCATCCTTTATACCCGCTTTTCACATTTCTACATTCGCATATTCATCATTTAGCATATTATTAAACATACTCTCTTTCTTCATAATATTTGTACTCTATGTTTTAAGTACTTGTGTCGAACTTTTGTCATGCTTAATGTATTATGCAGAATACATTTGCGTCGAATAAAATTATGTTGAATAATTATTTGTCTATGTAGAATATATTATGCGTAACCATGATTATGCAGAATAGCCACTTCCCATCGACCAGCTTTTTTACGTATATTGTACCGACACCCGCCACTTCATGTTTTAGTCCCCAGTACGCCACCTAAATTTTTTTATGATTAATACATATCTAAATTTTCGTTAGCAGCTTCATTTTAAAGAGTCTACCAAACTTTCTCATTACACTTATGTCCGAAAGTGCTGCTTTTTGGCAGTAGAACGCGTAAAGTGTGTCGAATAGGTGATTTCTTCTTTTGCAACGAATACATATTCTATTTTAACACATTAGACACATAATTTACTTACAAGTTCGAAAACGTTTGTGTCCGACAAAAATTCTGCTGCGAATAGCTTGTCCACCAAATCAAAGATGTCGGATACATGATGTTTTGTTTTGCAATTAATACATGGCCTATTTTTGCACTATCGACTGCTAATTATAAATGAAATACAGTGGTCTTATTGTCCGACAATTTTTCTGCTGCGTTTTTTGTGGCCGACAACTCAAATACGTCGTGTAGGTGTGGTTTTGTTTTGTGATAAATACATGTCGGACAAGAAAAGCACACAGTATATATTATCAATACATGTAAGAAACAGCATTGTCCGACATAAAAACTGATTCTTGAAGTCAGTCGGACAAAAATAATGTACCAAGGTCTAAGAGGGGGCGAAAAAATCGTGGAATTCAATTCATACAATTTTAATAGTTTATTTTATAATTGCTTATGACAATTCATTTTTTGTTGTGACAATACAGAGCAGCTGTTGCAAATAATAATATAATTAAAGTGCCAAATAGAACTCAATTACATTTCATCATTATCCCAATTATTTTCTTGCTCGTCGTCGTCGCTCGCCTCAGTCTCCACGGAACTTTGAATCTCCTCTTCACTGTCATCATCAGCACCTAGGTAAATAAACAATTTGTTCAAAAATGTATTTTGTGTATATTATGACGGTTCAACATATTTGAGATTCTACTGACCGGATGTACTTGCTGATATGTTGTGAAAAGTCGGACTTATCGGGCCATCAAACCAAAGAAATTCGTACCGCTCATTTATCAGCGTCCAGCCGCAGTCCTCCGGTCTCTTTTCAGTTGGCGTTTTCATATGGGCATTGCACCATACGCTGGCTATATATATATAGTTCTCTTCACCTGCTGAAGTAACTCCTCTTTAGTTGGTGGTAAACAGGATGCATCGTATCCAACAACGGCTTTTTTGATAACTCTCTCGTCCTGACTCCTAATTTTATATCCTTTTACAAACAGCTCGTATCGGCCTGTGTTAACGTCAGCCGATTTCAAAGCATACATCTGACATACAAACTTGTGTATGGACTTGAAAATTTCACTAGTAATATTAATTTCTGTTGGCGAGCTTTGAATGAGGCTTACAAACGTCTCTTGGTATTTTAAATTTTGTTTTAAAATATTAAATGCTTTCTTCTTTCCTTTGCGATAAAATGACGGGTTATAGTCATTCCCTGTAAATATATGACATACGGCAAGTGCTCTGGGAAATTCATTGCCCAGCTCAGTATGGATTTTATAAATATTTAAATATACTTTTTTTGTTCCGCTGCTCATATTGATGAGCACTTCCGTCTCACTTTTACGAAACTGGAAATTCGAGACCATTATAACGGGTATGTCAGAGTCGGTGCAGTGAACTGTCACACGAAAATTCGCTTGAAGTTGGCAGATGTGATAAACTATTTTAGTGTCTGCTTCCTCGTGATAGCATGTCAAGTCATAATCAATCCTTCTTTTCATCCTACCGTCAATTGATTCATAAACATAGCACTTATCGAAGTTTAATTTGACGATCGTATTTGCACACAACAAGCTAAACCGATCGCTTGTCCAATCGTCTATGAGGAATTCTACCAATTTTTCTTTGAAACTCGAGCTTCGCAGCAATTTATTAAACTCGGCTGGTCGTTTATTTGCTCGGCGAATGTCATAGCAAAACTCATCATCACCTCTCAGACGATGCTCATAATCTTTGATACTTGGTGTGCTGTATCTATCAAAAACAAAATAAACTTCTTTTTTATTGATAGTTAAACACTTGAAAATATACTCGGAAATTTTTTCATAACTGCTAGGGACGTTTTTAAAGGTGTGTAATAAGTAAAATCCGTCATAGATGTGTATATCAGCTTCTGGAATCGGGGCTGCATCCAGTTGTTTTCCCTGTAATTCAGTTGTCACGACCGATTTTCGAGTTTTACAAATATTACCATCATAGTGACAGAATGAAAAAGATATCGGTTCTAGTGGATATGCCAAAGCTTTTTGTATTTCTACATTGCTCTGCAAAGAAGCATGCAGTAACCTACCAAAAACATCTCGCTGTATTTTTACTTCTTTTACTTGGCCGTTGACTTTGACTTTTCTCGTGTTTTTCTGACTAAAATTTATTATTTTGTTTTTCGCTATGGGCCTATCGAATCTTTCGGGATCCGCCAAACACTCCGCCACGAAATTTTTGCGCTGCTTTTCGCCTTCCACCTCGATACTAGACAAAAACCGGTAGATTTCGTCAGACACTGACTGCTCAGTTGCTACATTATATAGTTGGTTTTCCGACAAATCTGACGAGAATGGATTTGTACACTGCTGCATGAATAAGAGTATGTCATCTAATTTTTTAGACCAGTTTTTAATGACAGATGGTCTTAGGTCATTAGTGACATCATCAGATTTCCGTAAATCGCAGAAATTCACAAGTTCTGACGTAACGCTCGTGCGCAATGAGTGCGTTACTGCCCATTTTAATCGTGCAAAAAAAGAGTCGGTAAGATTTATAATACCAGAAGCTTTAGAAGCAGCATCAGCATTCACTGTTTGTTCCAAGGTGAGATCGGTTGATATTCTGGAAAATGATTTACTAGTTCTCTTTACACCCAAAAAACAATCTCCACAATCCACCCTCAAGCCTGGGTGACTGGTCTCGATGTTTTTTAATCTATCCAAATATACTGTCAAATATCGTGCGTAGTTTTGATGGTTTATGGAGAAGAAGACACACACAATCTTAGACAAAACGTACATGTACATGTCAAAGTCACCAGTACGAATGCTGTATTCTATTAGCAAATAGTAATCTACAAGCTTTACGTACATGAGATATATCTGTGGCGTCTTTCCATGAACGCCATTGAGAGTGTCAGTTTTGAAACTGTCATATTTCTGAAACAACTAAACAGTATTCGCATCATCGAGCGCAGGTTTTTCTGCTTTTTCATTGTTAAATTTCAGTAAACCTAATTGTACGCTATCTAAATCGGTAACATCTTGATTTTCGTGCTGCAAGAAATATTGAAAATGAAGAATTTGTAGGGCGAGAGACAGCAGAGGGTGAATTTTCTGGCACTGGTTAAAATGCTTGCCAGTTATGAAAGTGTTGAGAGAGCCTCTTGCTAAGATTTCGCTGTCATTTAACACATCTGTTAATCCGCTACCGCTAATAAATTTGCCAATTGCTTTGTGATACGACATCATGATGTGAAAAGGTCCCAAATAAACAAAAAGTTTTGCAAATTTATTCTCTGCGCTTTGTATTCGTAAAGCAATTTTTGCCATAGCCAGGTCAAACGTTACGCTATAATGTGTTTTACCACATTCTTCCGCGATGCGCAAACTTCTGAGCAGAGTTTCCTTTACAACCGCTGGATCCGTAGGTGAATGATTTATTTGAGTAAGATAACCGATTTTTTGAATACAACTGTTATCATCTAATAGTTTTGCATGATAGCCCACCCACATGGGCGTATTGTCGATCCGCAGCACATGAGACAGTAACCAACCAAATTGAATGTGCTTGTACATAACTAGATTCTGTGGACTGCATTGTACCTCCAAGCCACTTTCAGAGAAATCGAGACGAAGTTGCTTTGCAGCAAGAAAATCTTCCACCTGATCTGGTTCAAAAGATCTCTTTTTCCGTCCAAACTCGTTTCGTACGTCGAAGACGTCAGCGTTTAATAAACGAGAGGGATCAACAGTTCTCTGTATCATATGCATTTGATCTTGTGTTGGCGTACTTTGATACATAATCCCCACAGTATCATGTAAGGATTCTTTACCAGCAGTTTGCTTGCCAGAACTTTCCACGAAGCGGTCGAAATTGTCCCAGGCAACTCCTGACGATACTACTGACGTGGGGTACAGCTCCGATGGGCATAAATTCCGGGTTGAGGCACAAGTGTATGCTGCCGAGGTTTCTAGTTCAATAATGCTTGAGTAACTAAGGCAGTAGCCCAGGCGACTCAAAATATTGACAGCTTTTTCACTGCCAGTAATACTTTTTATTCCGATTCCCAGCACAATGTGTTTACTAGTTTTTATCCTACCACGGGTAACAGAATAAATAGAATTTTGTGCAAAGCAGGATGATAATCTATCCACGCGGCTATCAGCTTTCTTACCAACGCCACTTAAGACGACTTGCCAAAAAGAAAGTAACCACCGTGGGATATCGCACTCACCCTTTACCAAACTTTCACTGTCAACATGATCGGGTAAATCGTTTTTCTTCATTTTTAGAATGTTCGCACGGTATTTTACAGCGAATTCAATAGCCTCTTGCTCAAAGATAAGACTGCGGATTTCTTCATCTTTCATAGTCTCCACATCCATTGTTGACGAAACCACGTACAATTTTCGTCCTACCTCGATAAATTTTATTTATTTTTTTAATTGGTCGGCTACGTGTTGCTTTACAGTTGAAGTGCTAAAGGTCGTGCACTCGACATTCTCCTGAGCATACAGCTCACACAGAAATTGTGTAAAACAATTTCGGAGGTGCGTGAGAGAAATGACACGCATTCGCTGCAGAACTTCAACTTCGACGTAATGTGTGAGGAATTCACGGGCTTCCTTGTGGGCGTCACGTTTTGTAGACCAATTCGAGTTTGGAGGCCGGTTGCGCTCTACTTGCTGTTTTGCATGATACTCGAAGTGGCAATGAGTGTGGTACGTTAAGGTGCCATCGACGTCCTGGTTTTCCTTTTGGATTTTGTTTAAAAGTACTGTGTTGTTTAATTCCGTAGCGTATTTTTTTAAGTGTTTCCAAACATGCAGACTTATTTTTAATGATGCGACAGTAAAATTTTCTTCTCTTACGGGTGATGCAAACTTTGTCGCAAATGAAGCACACTTTGGCACTGGCATCGTCGTTAAAACTCTCAACCGCCGAATCTGTGACATCGTCTGGTTCGTCAGTGTTGTCATCGTTGTTTGTCTCATCGCCAGCTGATCTGTTTAAAAAGAAACAAACGTAATTATAAAGAATGTGGGTCGTATGAATTGAAGGTAATATAATATAAGTAAGTAAAGGTAACTTGCAACAATAACTTACAGGGAGACTCTGGCCTGACAGTCATGTGACTCCGGTACCGTCGAATGGTGCTCACCTTCCCCAAAAGCGAAGGAACTGTAAAATTACGCAAAATTATTATGATATAACCTTTTCCCGCGATGGTGCTAAAAATTGGTATCGGAACTAACGATGACGTTAACGGTGCAGTATCATAGCCAACAGCGAAGGATGCGGACGAGGTCGACGAATCGAGAGTACTGGCAGGTATTGGCTGAGTTGACGTTGTGGGTAACTCGAAGCTGTAAAAGGCAAACACAATTGTAAGTGGTAACAAAACGTAAAATTTATTTAACAGTGATACAATCATGACTCGTTAATATTATATGTCAATGAAGGCATTGAACTGAGTGAGTAACAGTAGTCATACTTAATTGAATTCATTATACACACTTATATTACCTTTCCCAAGTTAAATATTTCTTTTTGACATTAAACTCCTTGTAGCAGGACGAATGGTAGCCGACGATCGTGTCATCCCAACTGTTTGGTAATTCTACTTCATTGTACTTATGATTAAAATGTTTGCGTGATGTAAGAAATATTTGGCACTGCTTCCATATCTCCTTTGAAAAACTTTTCACTTCCTCTCTTTTCGGAGGCCGATCGGAAGAACTCCGCAAAAAATTACACAGAAAACATTCCATGCCGTGAAATGTAATATAACTAGACAATCAATTTTCTAGCCACGTGGCCCATTCAGTACTATGAATATATGTAGAATTTTGGCGGTCTCTCAGGAATCTCCTTCGGTAGTTGTTTTCATGAGAAAGAATCGCACGTCGCATACGACGTTAGATCTTTTTTCCAAAAATGCTCCGGCGGGAATTTCTAATTTCTTGTCCTTACATTTCATTGAAAAACAAGAAATTCATTTATTGTGTATTTAAATTAAAAAACATTTATTACTTACAATTTAAAAATGTTCAATAAAATCACTATGTTACACTGAATTATTTTACGTGTAGTATTGTGATTTTTTTATGCATTTCATTATTAAGTACTTTCAAAATAATTTAAACGCTTCAATACTTTCCGGAAAATTCGTTATGGTTCTTAGATATATAATATTTTTAATGTACATTATTTTTATAAAACTCTAGGGATATTTTCTGTATTTTTTTTCCCAATACTTTAAGACTCCTTTACACTCGATAAATTAATATTCCTTTACACGTGTGTTTCGAAATATATGCTTTGAATATAACCTCAAGGTTTGATTCCATGAAACAGCGGTAAACGTACACATCTATATTCACGGCATATGAGCATCTGATGTTTCTGGTAAGGTGTCGACAACGATACACTGGGGAAAGGCGAATGTTACATTGTGTATGTACATATGTCTGAAAGCGCCAAAACATATACTTGGATATGTACGACTGACGGGCATATATTCACGACCCCCATTGCATAAGGTCTCTGTGATGTGGGGGTCGCGAATATATGTCTGATAACAGTAAATATTTAAACTTTAAGTGGAATAGCACATTTTACATTTGAACAATTTTGCAGCAGAGAAGTTGTCGGACACAAACATTGGCGCAATACATGCTTCAGTTACAATTGAAAAATATCAAAATCAGATATGTATTTATCACAAAACAAAACCACTCCTACACGACGTATTTGAGTTGTCGGCCACAAAAAACGCAGCAGAAAAATTGTCGGACAATAAGACCACTGTATTTCATTTATAATTAGCAGTCGATAGTGCAAAAATAGGCCATGTATTAATTGCAAAACAAAACATCATGTATCCGACATCTTTGATTTGGTGGACAAGCTATTCGCAGCAGAATTTTTGTCGGACACAAACGTTTTCGAACTTGTAAGTAAATTATGTGTCTAATGTGTTAAAATAGAATATGTATTCGTTGCAAAAGAAGAAATCACCTATTCGACACACTTTACGCGTTCTACTGCCAAAAAGCAGCACTTTCGGACATAAGTGTAATGAGAAAGTTTGGTAGACTCTTTAAAATGAAGCTGCTAACGAAAATTTAGATATGTATTAATCATAAAAAAATTTAGGTGGCGTACTGGGGACTATTTGGCGTCATCCTCCATGCGTACACGTAGTCTTTACCTTGCATGGGCTTGAGATCGCTAAACCAGTCGCCTCTCATTAATATATAACGCGTGGCACTGGAGTGGGTCAGCCATATATCTTTTGGACTTGTACTTTCTATACTTTGCTTCATGTTGTCCGACGTTGGCCTGAACTTTCGTAACCGCTACCTGCACTCTAGCCAAAACTTGCTCTGCTTGTCGTGTCCGTGGTGTTGGCTTATTTAATGGCGCCTTTGTTTGCCCAGAACGCCGCAGCTAAATGGTCTCTCTTTTTACATATATAGCACTTGCGATTCTCCTTCCCCTTATCGTCTCGCCTGCATGACCTTGTCTTTACCGTTCCGTTGCCGAGAATTACGATGACTATCAGTGACATCCACTAGCGCTGTTACCTTTTCTTCGTGTGTTGTGATTCTATTTTCCTCTTTTATCAATCTTTCGATGAGTAACTTGACAGTTTGTTTCTCGACGTCAACATTGTTCCAAGCTGAGACAAAGAGGTTGAAGCGGGGGGAAGCTTGCCAATTATTTTAGCCATAATGGCGGCGTCAGCTAGCTTCTCTCCCACACTATCAAGCTCCCTCGAGACGTTGATAATTCGAGAGGTATACGATATTATGCTGACATCGTCATCGCTGAAAGCAGTGTTGACGCAGCCAATGCATCTAACTTTCTCCATTGCTTTAGCTCATCAGGCTTATCGTCCGCCGGTTTCTGTGTCATTTTTGTCGCTGTTCCGTCGAATTTTTCAACGCCACGTGCGGTGTTTTTGGGCGCCATGTTTCATCAGTAAATTTCAAGATTTTACTGTCCTGTACGTGCTTAACGATTCTCTTGATACACAATCCGTCGCCTCGAGTTACACTTGCCGTTTTTTAAAGTTACTGCTTAGCACACACATACGCCTTTTAAAACGTTACGATCTCTCATCGGACACGACACACATGCACTTTCACTTACGGCTCCGAGAGCAGTTCCTCCACTCTGCCACTTATCGAACCCTGTGTGAAGGCTCTGTTCCCATAACCTTTTGATGGTGCAGAGTAAAATAAAGGAGTTCAGGTACCAGAGCAGAAGAAGTATTTATTAATATCCGTTAAGGTAGTAGATCAGTTAGGTACATCGTGTGGTATAATGCACTATAAAGTATGCATAGGTTATGCAGTCTTTACTGTACAGCTGTCATTGTCCCTCTCACGCAACTACACGATAGTTTTTAACTTTAGAAAGCTGAAATATAAAAACTGTACGGCTAGGCTTCTTGAGCCTTGGTATTTAGTTTATTTATAATATCAATTATGACAAATCGTTTTTTTGAAAGGATTGATCGTTTCGTTCAGGAGTTATGAATGATTTCGTTTCAAATCCTACCCCAAACCAGGCGCTTTCCTATCTCTCACGTGTTAAAAGATCAATAGTAAAACTTTAATATCTACAAAACTACATGGCTAGGTATTTCCAAATTTGGACTCGTGATGAACTGTAGCAAACTTGAACCACACGCAAAATTTTATAAAAATTTATCGTCTAGTCGTTTTACTGAACTACTACCTTAAACAAGTACTTATGCCACACAGGTGTGTACGCTCTCGGATTAAGTACTAATCTTATGCAGAGATTAGTAGGGAGAATGCTGATCATAGAGATATAAGAATAGAGTGAGCTATCCCCATCTAACTCTGTACTATGCGATGATGCCACATGCGAAAGAAGGGTCAGCGACATTATGCACAAAACTAGATTGGTAACTTTTTGCTGCAAGGTTGGCTACAAGCAGTCTCTGAAGTGGAAATACATAGATAAGGGGCGCGGGCGTATGATGAAAATGGTGTGGTGGTTGCCTTATGTAGTCAAGAGGTTGCGCTGGATGTAGTACTTTTAATGCATGAACGTTTTGCGTATGCAGTATAATAGTATAGAGGGTTGAGATGAGCAGCTATAATAAAACTTGCGTGCGCAGTCCTAAAATCCATTATTTTATACGTTCACACTTTAAATGATGCGTACGCTATCGGCAAGTAATTTTTAGCATGCGTACGCGTTACGTTGCGTACGCAGAATTAGCAGTATTTGGGCAAAGAAGCAAAAGGACAAAGAAGAGTCCAGTTCATAATCTTGTATAATATAAGAGCTGATCTTTGCGCACGCAATTACGTTGCCTGCGCAACTTTAATACCATTATTACTGCGATTTGTTTTCACTGTTGCCTATACGGCGAGTTTATGCATGCGCAAACAACCATCAGTACCGTGTTGTTTCAGCTAGAATTCACGATACGTTGCATACGCGAGGTTTTCAGTCTTTGCGTACGCAAAAGGACAACAGAGTCTAGTCCATTTCCATGATTTGCATAATCTGATCCTTGCGCACGCAATAATCTTGCCTGCACATTTCAATTCAGTTAATACTCAATAGTTTTTACTATTGCATACTTACGTGACCTTATGCGTGCGCAACCCATGATTGTTGATAAGTGTATGTATATATAATGGAATTGTTTAAATTTAAGGTACGGGAAGTATATTAAATATACACGCAATCATTGTAACAAAAATTAACATACTTATTTGTTCTAAAAAAAAATGTAATTTTTTATTTCTGATTAATTACAACAGACTCATGCTACAGTAAATATCTCCTTCGAATGTACATAACAGCTTCACAAAATTTGTCCTCATCAGACTCATCAAGCTTTAGAAAAACTGTTGGAGTAATTTTACTGATACGGCAGTTATTTGCATTATTAATTCTCATTTTTTTGATCCATTCAATACAAATATAATTATCTTACAACATACAGTTAAACAGAAATCGTCGTTTATGGCAATCAACCAATCAAAACTATGTCCATGTGGATATACATAGTGAATTTATTTCAAAAGATTATTTTTACCTACAAATGATTAAACATAAATATATAATACGCCAACATTAATATTATTATTTGTATGGAACACTAAAACTAGGAACCTAAAGTATTTAGCCAAAATTTTAATTAATAAATTCTACTTTTTTATTTTTTAGTTAAAATACTTAATCGTATTTGAAATCCAATCAAGCAATTGTTTGTTTTTTAAAAGTTTTTTGTCAACTACTTTTTTATCGGAGAAATTTGTAATACATGTATCGCAAAACCAATTTGATTTTTGGACTTTTTTGCTTTTGAGGTTGACTTTTGCGGAAGGTCCATGTAACCAAACTCTACAAAGATCGCATCCTATCACTGTTGACTTTTTTTTTGCATTTAAAACACAAAAAAAAATTTTTTCTTGTTCTAATATTTTTTTCTTCAAAAATTTTATTGCGGAAGGGGAACAGTACGAACGTAGCCTGGCAGCAGCATTAGCAATATGATCATAAAATATATCTTGAATGCTTGTAATCTCATAAATGTCTCTAATTGTTATGGTGTACGTTTTGCAAATAATTCGCGTTACTTTCTCTTTATCAAAACCCATTAATGTTAATAAAATAATTACTTTTTCATCCTCTTCCAGTGTATCAAATGACCGTTATGAGCTTTTAGATGATATCGACGTGTTACCAATATTTTGATTTTGCTCATTCGATGCACTGCTAGTAGATGATTGTGGTTGTACGGAGAGGTTTTCTGTGACTGCGTCACATTGTTTTTCTACCATAACATCAGAGGCTATTTTGGGTAATTTTGGTACCATCAGTAATAACTTTGCACCCTGGCCACTGCAAAGAAATAGCATATTTTTCCTTTAAATTAATTATTTGAAGAATATATTTTTTTCATGTTGCGATTCGCAAAAAATTGTATTACTTAAATAAAAGTAAAGTATAAAAATATAAAAGAATCACTCTGTTTAGAGATTTGCAGTGATAAAAATTATTTTTCTTGTTTAATCGTTATTTTAATTTCTTGATAGTTTATCATGATATTTATCGAGTGAGAAGTTCAATAGTACGCGCAATCATTCTACAAAGAACTCAATGCATACATACTTCTAATGCTCCGGAAAGGGATATTAAATTAGTGCATCTACGAGTAAACTTATAGTAAGTAATAGATTATGTCTAATTACCTTCGAATTACTTTCTCACCGTTCTTTTTCATCATCATGTGGCCGTGAGTCAAACTTAGAAAATTTATTTTCCTTTCCTTGTTTTATGCCCGTTCCAATCTTCAAACAATGATCTATAAAATCATATATTTTATAATAAATTACTCTTGACAGAGCAAAAAAAAGAGTTTTATGAATAAAGTGCAGGTTCTGGTGTGAACAAACAAGACACCGAGTTTTTTCTTAAACTGTCTTCGTTTTAGTTAATTTTAATTTTTTTTTTTACTTTTCAGCTATGTTATGGGTAGCTTCTTTTCCTATACAGTAAAATTTTGCTTTATAATATAGCATCTTCAAAAAATCCAGATTAAGTATAAAATTTCATATTTATCAGTTACTAGAAAGATATACTCAAGCTTAAATAATATGTTAACTATAAAAACCTATGTATAATAATTCAGCATGTTACAAGGATATAAAATTTTCTACTATTTCTTACTTTATTGAAAATACTTTGACATGGGTTAAAAGCATAAATTGACCACAGTAATGTCTTAAATACAATTCAACATCTTATTTTGATGCCGGGGCAAATTTTTATGGGGCAAACACTCTACCCAAAGGTAGTTGCGAAGCTAGAATTTGTCCCAGTGGATGCATTCACTTCCACAGATGGAATGAGCGAGAATGAGACTGAATAATAATTAAGATTATTATCTTCAAATCTGTTATATAGTTAACACTGTTAAAGATTGGGTAAATATAAATTGGTCAAGTATAATTTTACTGCATATGAAAAACTAGGCTATGCATCAAACTGCTGAAAACTGAAAATATGAGCTCATTGCTGGGGACTGAAAACGTTTTTACCAGTATTTTTCGCCTCCATGTCATCATTAGCCATCAGTCGTAAAGGTGAAAAATTAGCAGGTTCTAAGAAGTTGAATCAAGAACACTTATACTACCTCCGGATTTCCTTCCAGGAAGAGTGTCCTGAATTGGTTGGGAGTAATTGTTTGATGACACTAAGATATTCAATAAGTTTGAGTTTTCTGTGGGAATTTTGGCTAGAGCTGCAATAAAATTTTTTTTTTTTCATTGCGGCATTTACACTATTATTAACATAAATTAATAATTAACTGTAATAATACGGTCTCTAATCGCACAAAATTCATCCATTTGATGTACTCTAGTCAAATAAAAAAAATAGATAAAAATTTTCCAGCGTGACAACTAATTTTTAAATAAACATGCAATAAATTGGATTACAGCGTACTTACCATAGGATAAGGAGCTGAGATTTTCAGAAAACATATCAGTGCATCCATCAAGACTTCTATTTTCGGTTATTTGAGCTGCTGTTGTTATAGGAGTATCTGTGATTACCGCTGGTGCGATGATAGGTGATGATGCTTCCGTACCCCTAGCCTCTGATGCCTGATACTCTTGAGTGTTTAGAGCTGAAATATACAAAAACAAATAATTTGCATGTTCCCACAAGTTTACATACACATATTCCAACTGTATGACTACTATCAAGATGATGTTTGTGTATGAAGTGAGTTTGTACAACAAAAGACACGCACGTCTTTTGAGAGCCGCAGCACATTCCTCTTTCGGTGCTTTTGTCTCTATTTCATCATCATCGTGTAGTTGTTTGCAGATTTTATTACACTCCTTAATGTGTCCTAACACGCACTTATCCAGTTTAAATTTTAAGCGATCGTTGCTTGCATTTGGAACTACGATTAGTTTGAAAGTGCAACCCATTTTTTTTGTTTTGGTTTTCTGAATTTGAGCTCGGGGAGTGTAAGTTCCTCCTCTCTTGCATTGAAGCTCTACGTACGCATAAAATAACTGATTATTTTTTTGGCTCTTAGTAACGCCATGTACCTTACTTAATTTCACGTTGTTCACTTCTTTTTGCTTCTGAATCCATTCATCTAGCTGAGCTTTTGACGTGAACGTGATACTGAAATCCAATACGGGCTTCATGGCTTTGCGTTCGTGATAAAAACAATTATAGAACACGTGCACGTTCTTATATCACGAGAGAAATAAACTTTTTTTTCACGTATGGCCGCTCGAAAAGATAAAAATTCACCGGCCGGAAGAACCGCGATCTCTCTGGAACCATCACACACAAAGCGAAACTAAGCAATATTTTGCCAGCAGCAGGAGAGGCGCACGAGACTGGCCGGAGGGCAGAAGCTCGCAGAAAGAGAGGGAGAGAGAGAGTGAACCCATATGAGAGAGAGGAATGTATGGTGAAAGCTAAGCTCAGAGGGCGCCAGGGCCACTCTGTCCTGATTTATGGATGTATTAGTGAATACGTGTAAGTGTGTCATACTATACATACTATTCATCGATAAGGTGGATCGTCAAGTTCATCAATAGTGTCGCCCTACACACTAAATAACACACACTTACACGGATACACTAATACATCCATAAATCAGGATGGAGTGTCTCCAGCGCCCTCGGGATTTATCTTTCACCTTCCTCAATGCGTAGGACCATGTATATATAGTTCAGCTTCTGGTTTAGAAATTATGATCAAGGAAGGGTTTTTTGATGATGTGTTATGCGAATTTGACCTTTTTGATAATGGGGAAAAAATGGCCAAAAATTACTAACGGCACCTTTGTTCATCACTCTATTTCATAAACGGTCATAAACGATCAGACGTACATAAAAAAAAACAACTATGTACCCATTTAAAAAAAAATTAAACATATAAAACAAATATTAGCCGAATCGACTATGTGATAAAGGTTAATTCTTGTCAAAATCTGTAAAGTTTGTAAAAAAAACGTTCCATGTATAAAACCAAATTATAGCATATTTAAGTATAGAACGAGGGGGTGAGATTATTCAGCGAGTAAGTGTGCTACCTACGAGTGCTACACTATACGCTCTATGTATATATTATGTCACACCCTATACAGAAAGATAGAGGAAGATAGTGATAAAGGTAAGTAAAAAACATTGCATACGCAAAAGTAACAATATTATATCTCTCTTCACACGTGTTACATTATAATGCTACGTTGGCAAGTGCATTCTGCTGCTGAAATTTTTTCAAACAAATCCATCCTTTGTGATTTTAGACTGTTTAATTTATTCATAGTAGTCCATAAATTTTAGTGTCAATTTCCTTTTTGAATTATTGATTATAAAATTTCGTCGCTCAACAAAGTAATATCATCACAAATGATATGGCTCATAAAAAAGGAGGAAATCCATGGAATTTTTATGTTTTTTTATACCACAAAACGAATTCACATAAAGATGTAACGTAAGTAAACAACGTTGCACTTCACATTCAAGTCAATTTATTTAAATTATGCGGTAATTGCTTTTCATACTTGGTTATATGGATAACAGAAATACGGTACTGTTTATGATGTGTGTTCTCTTGGGTAGATTAGAGCCAATCCAAGAAACGAACCCGTACATCAAGGACAAAATTTAATGATATAAGGACAAATATAGCTTCAAATGATAAATATCTTTCGACTCAATCTTACACTTGGAGCAATATGATAAAACAAATTTTATGTAGGCGAGAAACAAGGGAGAAATAAATACGACCGAACTATGAATTAAATGAAACAAAAATATTAATATTTATTTAAGGGAATTATAATAAGCTGATAATAATAAAACAATGATAAATGAAGATAATAATTATTTAACGACTATTTAGGGAAATCAAAGTATTCGAAAAGGCTTCAATATTTAATTCAACACAGAATCGTTGAAAAACGATTAACCAAATTTTAGTTGCAAAATGAAAAAGGCGACTTACGACAAATTGCTAGAGCGGAGTTTTTGAGCGACGATTGCCTAGCGAATAATAGCGAAAAGTATAAGATTTAAACTTCACAACAGTATAAGAAATGCGCAGCAGTGCAAAACTAGCGTCTACGGCGAGACGTACAGGTCGAGCAGCGACGGCTTCGCGGGAGCGTCCTGTCGATTCGATCGCCGATGCGAGAAGAAAGCTAGGCACCTCGTACGGGAAGCGTGCAAGACTAGAAAAATTCAAAAGAGTACTAGGACGGGGAGACACACACACACATGATAAGAGACTTTTCAAGATTCATCTATTATTTGTTTCATGATCGATAATTACGGTGTAAGTGTATGTGACTCCCACCAAATGGTTACTGCCGCTATCGACTCCCACTCCAGCGCAATTACAATACCAGACAATCGTACCGAAATTCTCTGCTCAAGCGAACAGGTATTTTATACATTATTTATGGTTAAATGCGCGTAAGTGTTTTTATGTGGGATAAGTTGACAACTCTATTAAAAATATGTGCATATTAGCTATTAATAAGTCGTGGGTTCATGTACGAATAAGTTGTATGTTTTTTCTCGTGATATACAGTTATGTTTCATGTAAGGATAATTAACAATTTTGATTACGGGTGCGTGAATTTGTATTTGTCATGAAAAAAAGCATCCATCTTAAAAACGATCTCACGTAGTGAACAAAGAGAATTGCTTACGCAACTTAAAAAACAATATTTTGAATAATGCGAATTATCCTAGCATCTAGGTATAAAGTAGAATATTATGTGGCTAATACTGATTATATAGTGATATAATGTTTATTACATGCGATAAGTAATGTAACCTGCATAATATTTGCAAATTTGAAATAGTAGAAAAAACTATTATTTGGTCAAATATTATGCACACAAAAAAAGAGCTCCTTTTTTATAGTCAGGAATGTCAGCATAATGAATTATGTTTTTATTGTATAGTATTTCATTATTTATTGTTGTAATAAAAATATTTTAATTGTTATTTTCTATATTGCAGTTACCTACGTTGTATAAAAAAAAATTGCCCTGGATACGGTAAACATGATGAAAGCAAAGACAAATTCACATTATCAGTATGTCATAATCACATTGCTGATCCGTTGCTGAAAGAAAAAGGAGAATTTTTTTTTAAAATTCGATCGCTTAGTGAAATCCATCAAGTAAAACCAAAGCAGCTGTATACTACCTCAGTCAAAAATTATTAGCTATTATTTTAACTATAAATTATAGCTGTATTTACAGCTATAATCAGCTACAATAATAGCTATAATTGACTACAAAGTAGCTATAATCATGTACAAATAACAATTATAAAAAGTAGCTGTTTACAGCGATAAATTTCTGGCGAATTTTAATTAACAGAATTTATTCAATAATCTTTTTTTATGTAAGGTATATCAGCCATAGAAGGTGATATTATCCGTATAATAATACTAAAAGTGGGGGGTTTAAGTATTTTTAAACAATAAACAAAGAAACAAAAAAATGTTACTGTTAAAATTTTTTTTGTTTATTGTTCAAAAATACTTGAACCCCCCGCTTTTAGTGTTGTTATATGGATAATATCACCTTCTATGGCTGATATACCTTACATAAAAAAAGATTATTGAATAAATTCTGTTAATTAAAATTTGCCAGAAATTTATAGCTGTAAACAGCTACTTTTTATAATTGTTATTTGTACATGATTATAGCTACTTTGCAGTCAATTATAGCTATTATTGTAGCTGATTATAGCTGTAAATACAGCTATAATTTATAGTTAAAATAATAGCTAATAATTTTTGACTGAGACGTCTTTATTGCGGTACAATTAAAATAATCTCATTCAAATATATATTTTGACCTAACCTTTTTTTATTGTTATTTAATCTGCAGTATAGAATAAATTATTAGCAGTCGTAAAATGATTTATAATGGTTACTCGATGTATAAAAAAAATTGTTGTATACTGCTACCTCTTGTTATTGTTCTTATTACTATAATATGCCATATTCGTTAAATTAAGTTTTTGAAAATATAACTTCTTATAACAATATAAAATATATGTTACAGTAACAAGAACGTTGCATTGTATGTGCCATACCCATGTATGAGACGTACTATTCAGCGATACATTAATACATTAAACTACAACACAACTAAAATACAATTGCAACAAGATTCTTTGTTATCATTTGGGTTGTCTTTATCGTCTGGAGAGGAAAAAAGGACTGCTACTTAATTAAAGTATGGCTCTCAAAAAGATTACTCTCTCACAGTGGACGTAGATCAATTCGATGTCATAATTGAAAGTAGGCTTTTTACAGCTGTTAACGTATACATTTATGATGAACAATATGTTCAAGATTTTATGCCATTTGAAGAAAAGATCTTTTTTGATGCAACGTTTCAAACAGTTCCTGCTTTGGATGGAGCGTATCAATTCGCAACTATTATGTTCAGAGTAGAAAATGGGAATAGCAAAAAGGTTCGTCTGTTCTTGATATTCCAAAACAATAATATTTTTCGTTTCATGATCGATCGCTTTTAAAAGAGTATTTATTCATAAGTATATTGATGAATAATTTAACTAGCACCTTTGAACAAATAACTATTTGCTACAGGGGATCATTGATTATGCATAGCAGGCATTTTTAAACATAATTAACTTTACTTAAAAACAGTTGGGTCGCTAATCCTGCTTGCTCGCCCCCGAGGGCTATTTTATTCGTCTTACTAATATATAAAGCAAAGTCGCTAAAACCGTTGTAATCGCTAACCGCGAAAACTATTGAACCGATTTTGCTGAAATTTTTGCACACTGATTCATGATACTTCCTAGATGGTTTTAGTGTAGTTTTTATCTTAGAAAAATTTAATAACAATAGCAATAAATGAGCTCAAAGTTTTGCAAAAATACGCCAGCTTTTCACTTTAGTTCAGTAAAATCCGCTAGGTGGCGTCGACATAAAATCGAAGCTACCTGCAACATAATTAAATAAGTGTGGTTATAATAGGCCGGAGCGTATTGATAGCTGTATAGTCCAGCTTCGGCAGCTCATCAAGCTGTTCAGAGAATGCTCGTGATAGTCCTGCAGCTGGGTATCCCGGTTACGGACGACACTCTTCTCTAACGGGGAAGGGACCTAAGTGTCCCTTCACCCTGAATCTCGACGAGTGCGATCAAAGAAAAATAAATTAATTCCAACCGATGCCGTCTCTGCCAGAATACCAGGAGACATATCTAGCCAGAGCACAATCTGCACCAACTCTTCAGAGTTGTGTGGCAGTCCCACCATCCCACCTGGTGTAGTTAGAGAATTTGTGGCTACAAATGCAAGCAAGGAAAAACAGCTCTGAGGGGCACGGGGAGCCACAACGGCTACCTTCTTGGTCGTCGCGTCCCCAACGCGCTTACCCACATGTTCCCGTCTAAAGATGAGCAATTGAGCAGTTGGTTATCCGGGGAACGACCCGAGACGAGATATTCTTTGGTCAGTGGCGTACCTCCCTCCATCACAGTCTCCGTACATCGAGTCTCCCAGGGTAAGAATCAAGCAACCCGTAGCCAGCTCTTCATCATCAGGAATAATAATAAAGAATAGCCTGGAAGTTTCACCAATGGCGCTTTTTAGGGCCATTATAAGTATTTACGTTCCCTACTTAACCATCAATTTCATCAGTTCTTTTTAGGGGCCACCTTAGTGTAAACTACCTTGCCAACAAATACATTTTTATTACCATTTCCGGAAGCGATTCGTCAACTAAAAGACTATATTAACTAAAGACGGGCACTATTAAACCAAGTCAGCTATTCACTGGCAGACGTCACCTGCGGAGTTGTTCTTCGCAAGGCTAGAAAACCCGGTGACCGACGACTCTATATTACCCTCTCGACTCTAAGCATTCAACCAGGAATCACTGATCCTCTCCAAGGTCTGCGCTGGGCAAACCTATAACAGCTATAAAGGAAAAAAAACTTGAGCCAACGGGACAGCCTCCACTGGACAAGTATCACTAACCAATCTCCCCATCTAAGATCACCAAAACAACTGAATCTGCAAATAAAAAAGGTGCTTTAGACACCAACGTCTTCGACGTTATACCGGGAGACGTTGGGAAAGAGCACTACAACTAGCCCCAAAGCTTCGGACTTTATTATTAGTTAAATTTCAAAATTTGTGTATCATTTCGTAAAAAAGGTTCTGTATTGTAATTACACAAAAGTACTTGAAGTTGGAAATTCTTACAAATATTTATAAAACAATGGAGATAAGAGAAATACAAATAAAGAATTATTAATATCTATTATTAAGTAAGGTGACATATAAATCACCATAAAACCGTAGATATGACGATAATAATCTACTTATATTTTGTATTTACCTCAATTTCGCAAAAATATCTGCTATTGATTTTTTTAAATTCAATTTCTTGATCTAAAATGTCATACTTATATCAATTCAAAAGTATAAAATGATTAATATCACGTAATTATTGCTTGCATTTAATCTGTTTGGTCCTCGCAAATTTTTCGTGGCTTAAATTTGAGATCACACTAATACCTAAAATTTAAGCCACGAAAAATTTGCCAGGACCATCACAGTCCAGTACTTAAATGTCACAAAATTGCATTTTCAGCAGTTTTGATTATTGTTTTTGCAACAAGTTATGGACCGATTGGGACTATACATAGCTCGATTTATTTCTATTTTTTTCCAACATTTTTTTGCAATTATAATCATGAAAACATGAACGGATCTTTTCGCATTTTTTTTACACAGGATTTGTAGAAGTCTACTTTACAAAAGTATACGTGGCTATTTCCTTATACTTTTTTTTCTAACTACATTCACTAAAAAAAAGAAAAAAGTAGGTATCTGTAAACTCTACTTTATGCAGAAAACTTGAAGGTTTTATTAGAAACTTCCAGAGTTGAGAAAGATGCTATAAAACAAGGAACTTTCAGATTGCGAGAAAAAAAAGGAAAACTCGTAAAGTCAATCAGGAATATACGATGTTTTTGGGAAATGCTAAATGAAAACGTAACAGCAGATGACAAAGTTTTTCTTGGCAGTGCATTAAACTATCTTACTCTATTATCTGCTGTACAAAAATTATTATCGCAGGAAAAAAAAAACGCTGTCAAATGGATCAAAAAAATGAGAATTAATAATGCAAATAACTGCCGTATCAGTAAAATTACTCCAACAGTTTTTCTAAAGCTTGATGAGTCTGATGAGGACAAATTTTGTGAAGCTGTTATGTACATTCGAAGGAGATATTTACTGTAGCATGAGCCTGTTGTAATTAATCAGAAATAAAAAATTACATTTTTTTTTTAGAACAAATAAGTATGTTAATTTTTGTTACAATGATTGCGTGTATATTTAATATACTTCCCGTACCTTAAATTTAAACAATTTCATTATATATACATACACTTATCAACAATCATGGGTTGCGCACGCATAAGGTCATGTAAGTATGCAATAGTAAAAACTATTGAGTATTAACTGAATTGAAATGTGCAGGCAAGATTATTGCGTGCGCAAGGATCAGATTATGCAAATCATGGAAATGGACTAGACTCTGTTGTCCTTTTGCGTACGCAAAGACTGAAAACCTCGCGTACGCAACGTATCGCGAATTTAGCTGAAACAACACGGTACTGATGGTTGTTTGCGCATGCATAAACTCGCCGTATAGGCAACAGTGAAAACAAATCGCAGTAATAATGGTATTAAAGTTGCGCAGGCAACGTAATTGCGTGCGCAAAGATCAGCTCTTATATTATACAAGATTATGAACTGGACTCTTCTTTGTCCTTTTGCTTCTTTGCCCAAATACTGCTAATTCTGCGTACGCAACGTAACGCGTACGCATGCTAAAAATTACTTGCCGATAGCGTACGCATCATTTAAAGTGTGAACGTATAAAATAATGGATTTTAGGACTGCGCACGCAAGTTTTATTATAGCTGCTCATCTCAACCCTCTATAATATTACACTGCATACGCAAAACGTTCATGCATTAAAAGTACTACATCCAGCGCAACCTCTTGACTACATAAGGCAACCACCACACCATTTTCATCATACGCCCGCGCCCCTTATCTATGTATTTCCACTGCAGAGCCTGCTTGTAGCCAACCTTGCAGCAAAAAGTTACCAATCTAGTTTTGTGCACAATGTCGCCGACCAGTGAAATAGAAAGCTTCCGAAGAGCCCCCCGGTTAACATGTATTAATGGAGGCCTTTCGGCAGTGCACAGTGCGGCCAAAAGTCCAAAAAAATTAGTTTATATTTAGGGTTATTTCACCCTTGAGTTGGCTGCAATGATCCTCTATGAAACTAAATCGTTCATAGTAATGACCAATTCGTCATGCCCCTTCCTTAGGTTCAGTTGGAATGTGGCCTTCGCTCGAGCGTCACTCTACAGTTAAGGGGGCTCCTACGACTACTGCTGAGGTCAAAGACAAACAAAAAATAAAGTTTTGTTTTTCAATAAACAAATGTGTCTGAAAATCATTATGATATTTTTAATAACGTATGAAGTGGGAAAAATGATATTTATGTGTGTAGTTTAACTTTGTACGAAAAATTAATTATTGTTTTGACCAGTCTAGTGCATACGAGGGTACACCACCAGACCAGACCACCTTTGTTGGTGTAGTGTAACGATGTAATATATAGGTATATGGTATATATATGTCGTGAACAAGTACGTCTGCTACCCACGTGACCTCCTGACCTCCCGGACACTACTTATTTATTTCCATCACAAATATCTCGCTAAAATGGTCCTTTATACACAATTTTTAATACAACATATTACAGAGGAAGACTTCATCTACAAAACGTACATATTCAGTCTGCTGGGACATTTAATTTAGTTTTATTATAAACGAAAACAAATTGTTTTTCACGCTGCCCTATAGGAACACGTGCTAGTAGTTACAACTTTGAGCTCGGATTTCTCAAAATTTTGACCCATTCGAAATATAATTTAGACCACCATTAAATTCAGTAGACTTTTATTTACAAGAAATAGTATATCTCTGTTTGGGGACTTTCGCGACGGAGCCCCCTTAATACACTGAGAACGGTTGTACAGGTGAAAAATTGTATCTAATAAAGAAAATCAAATAAGACCAAATAGAATTTACTTCTGAAGGTGAGTAGAACATGTAAAAAAAGTTCTTATTATCAATTTTTAAGTAGTGAATTAGAGAAAACATAAACAATAGTGTCATTTTTTACATAATTTTTCCGAAAATTAGACTTTTCAAACGATACTGCATTAAAACGCTGCAAAATGCTGCTTTGAAGCCTTATTAAAATGATAATTAAATATATTATCTACCAAATAAAACAAGATTCAGCTGCCAAGAGCTGCCTATTCATCTTTTATGCCCTTTTTTCGAAATCTAATTGATAGAGAGCGAGAGAGAGAGAGAGAGAGAAACAAAATATACACATGGTGCGTTTCTCTTTTATCTGAGACTTCTAATTCACGGCTCAGACATCGTTAAACAATCAATACTACCCATAGGCCAAATGTCCGAGGATGCCCAAGAGGCGTGTCATAAATTTTTTAACATTTACCGCGTTGCTTATGCAAGAAAAAACTATCGGCAAAAAATGATGGAGGACGTTTTCAAAAGATTTCTGATTTCATCCGATCCTTACATTTCTACTTGCCGAAAATTACCAGTAAAACCACTTAAGTCTTTATCACCTGATACAATCGATTTATTATCAGCTCGATCTGTACATAACGAAGAACAAGAGCCGGAAAGTTTAAACAGTTCCTCTGCCTCAGAGTCAGAAGCAGACGTAGATGTGGATTCCTACAAAACCAATTTTTTATTATAACATAATTGACCTACCAATTATTTGTAATTAAGAATTTTTTGTATATTTTTATGCTCAATAGAAATAAAGATTGTTATAACAATATTGTTCAGTTTTGTACCTGAATATTTGCCGACAAACCATTTCTAAATTTAAATTGCGTCACGTTCGTTATTCTTATATTAAAGTTGAAGTAATTTTCCGATCATACGCCTTTATCATCGCGTACATTTGCAATGCCCAAGAGACCGTTTTACCTTTACTCTTGTACCTTTATTTATCAATGTACTAGAAGTTTCTACTTTAACTTTTGTCTCTATAAATATTGCTCTGCGAGCATAGTAAGTTAGTTAGCGCGCCGCGGCGGCAGAGAAAGCTTCTCTCCGCTTGCCTTCACTTGAGCACATTTTCCTAATTTAAGCACTGTAAATATATTATATTAATTTTTATTGCACATTTGCGTTACATTTATTTTGCCGTAAACCACTTCCACCTCCACACGACTGAACTGGATTGGGAGCAGCATAAAACCCCTTCCCTCGTGAACAAATATTCAAAAATATTTCTTTCCTTATAACATAAAAACTCAAACCACGAATTTTTTTCGATCACAATTTTTTCTTCAAAGCATTGGCACAAAATATTTCGGAATATAATTTTTAAAATATTTATTCTTGTAACTGTAAATGTTGTGAATTTACAAAATCCCTATTTTACAATCAACTTTTATTTACTATAAACAAAAATACATATTTTACATTCTACAAGGTATACATACAGATCGTTTTTTTAATTTCTCCATTTTAAGCTGTATTAGGTGTGGCGATATCCCGCCATCTTGAATTTCGTAATTCTGACAATGGATTCGTTATCAGTGACCCCAAAAACCCCCGAGTACAAGATTTCAGGTCGATCACGATCATTAAAGTTTTCGAGTTTTGGCCGTTATAACAATATGAAATGTACTATGCTGTATAACAGAAAAAAATAATCGTGAACCTCATTCTTATGTATTTAAAAATTTTAGACAGAATTATTTATGCTCGTAGACTTAAGATTGGAAGTATTTTAAGACGTATGCAGTGTGTATAACACACACTACATAAAAATAATAGTATCTACGGAAAACTTGAAGTTTGAATTATAAAAAAAACTAGTGGACAGTGGGTGCTTGGTATATGCCAAATAATATAATTATGAGCATAAAAATACCTTCTATGAAACAATATTGTGTACAAAGATGGTGCAATTATCGTGGGAATAAGTATACCTACGTTAATTGGGTATAATTTCAATTATTATTTATTAAGTTAACAATTATTAACAAAACAACACGGCACAATACAATAAAAATAATGTATGCTATCCTAGGGTGGCCAGTGGAAGACTAAGCAGTTTCATCAAATCTTCCGATGGTTTCAAAACAACTTTCTACTGCCTGCACTGACTACATCTGTAACGTAACGCTCACATTTATCGCTTGTTTATATTCAATTTCGGTAATGTGATTGTATCTCGAAAATTAAGAAAAACCATCCTGTAGTACCGCTGTCTTTAATAACACAGTAGTACGTGACAGTACAGTGCATGTTGCTTCAGGACGTTCATCACACATGTAGGTTTTTTAAACAGATTTTATTTAAATGTCAAACGTATATTTAGTTATAAATTTTTTAAAATTAAAAAAAATTTTTTTTTAAATAATTCCGTGTTTCAAATCAGCCCGTACTTTTCGGCTGGCAAAAATTGTGTTACTCGAAATCAATACGTTAGGTGTAACCTTTCTGTTAACCGTTGTTTGGTTCGGTTAACAAGCAAAAAAAAAATTTTTTTCATCGCCCCATATCTCGGTTCTCGATGAATGGGGAGCATTAGTTTAAATGGACGAAAGGTTGGAAATCAGAGATGAGTAGAGAGATTGCTCACGCCAATGCTACGATGCAAGACGACTTTTTGGCACTGATCGGAGCGCCCGCCGCGGCCAACCGTCGAACCGGACGCACATCTTACTACTCGTATTGGACAGCGTGCGCCTACGAGAAAAGGAGTGGATTTGCGTGGAAATGGTCATATAGGCGCACATTTTGGAGAGACGTGGAAGGGGTATACCGAATGTGTATCTACGAGGAGAGGAGTGGAAATGTTGACTACAACTATATATCTGAGCGCACAGCCAAAGCAAGCGACGACACGAGTTTTTCTCTTTTGACTGCAACCAACTATATGCTGTTTATATTTCACTGATTTTTGCTCCTGCTCAATGTTCTTTATTTTTATCTTTTTTTTTTATTTTGAAAAAAAAATTCAGCTATTTTTTTAAGGATGGCAGTTCAGTTATAATCCCTAATTTATTATTTTTCCTTATAATTGTTATGAACTGTAGGACAAGCTCCGGAGGTTATTGCTGAACATAAGTGGCTTTCAGGTACATAATGCCTGAAATTTCGGTAGCCAAGTTGATCGATGCTTATGCCGCCGCTCGAATTGTTTTGCTATCAAGGGATCGATTCTAACTTTCTGCAGATTTTTTTTTAATGCAGTTCATCGTTCTGATAAAATTTCTTTTATTTACGTTTTAATTAAATTTAAAAATAATGTTGCCAACTTTTTTTTTTTTTTTTTTTTGACACGTTGAAATAAATATATCATAAATTTTGCTGATAATAATCATATTTGATGCTATTATAATAAAAGTGAGTTTTTTTGTGCCTTCGGATTTGTTCTCTCTTAATATATTAGATGTTTATAATTTCTTGTGAGTTTTAAAATGTACAAATTATACTTACATCTTAAGAAATTTATTTTACTATTATGAAATTGCAAAATGGCCTTGCCAACGAGAAGTATCAACTAACTAAATTATTGAATAGATTAAGTATAAGAAATATATTTATTTCACCGTATCGAAAAAAAAATAGTTGGCAACGTTATTTATAAATTTAAATACATCACAAATAAAAGAAATTTGACCAGAACGATGATATGCATTTAAAAAAAATTCGCAGAAAGTTGGAATCGATCCCGTGATAGCAAAACAATTTGAGCGGCGGCATAAGCATCGATCAACTTGGCTACCGAAACTTCGGGCACTATGTACCTGAAAGCCACTTATGTTCATCAATAACCTCCGGAGCTTGTCCTACAGTTCATAACAATTATGAGGAAAAAAAATAAATAAGGGATTATAACTGAGCTGCCATCCTTAAAAAAATAGCTGAATTTTTTTTTCAAAATTAAGAAAAAGATGAAAATAAAGAACAATGAGCAGGAGCAAAAATCAGTGAAATATATACAGCAAATAGTCGGTTGCAGTCAAAAGAGAAAAACTCGTGTCGTCGCTTGCTTTGGCTGTGCGCTCAGATACATAGCTATAGTCAACATTTTCACTCCTCTCCTCGTAGACACACATTCGGTATACCCCTTCCAAGTCTCTCCAAAATATGCGCTTATATGACCATTTCCACGTGAATCCACTCCTTTTCTCGTAGGCGTACGCTGTCCGATACGAGTAGCAAGATGTGTGCCCAGTTCGACGGCTGGCCGCAGCGGGGCGCTCCGATCAGTGCCAAAAAGTCATCTTGCATCGTAGCGTAGCATTGGCGTTAGCATTAGCAATTTCTCTACTCATCTCTGTTGGAAATCGCTTCTACTGCAATGTTACCAAGTGTCATCCGGTTATTTTGCTGATGCTATAATTACGCATCATTGCTCTAACCAATTGGACATAGAGGTATAAGAATAGAGGAAAAAAGCGCTTTACTGGCTAGCCCATTAGCGGCAGCGACAGCATAATTAAGTGTAACGGGGCATCTGTCCTTGTTGCCAAAGCCACGTTATTGGCTACTTCTTTGTGCTGAATCCTACAGTTGATTCAATCTCATGTAGGACTTGACCAATAACATAATTGGCAGGCAAAGACAGATGCCCCGTTTCGTGGAAAATTCTGCTGTCGCATTTAAATAGGTTCGTTCAAGCCCCTTTTGGTTCAGTTCGGTTCTCTTATCCATATATACCTATATATAGAGAACTAAGCAACACTGGTTCTGTATATATAGGTATATTTTGTTAATAGAACCGAACCGAACCAAAAGGGGCTTGAACAAATCTAGTATATCATGCCCCCTTTTTTCCTATATTCTTATACCTCTATGATATTTGAAATAGCATAAAAAATGCCCGCAAAAATTGCAGCTCGTTTGACTGTACCATTATTTTATATATGTTTAATTGAAAAAAAATCGATATTTAACATATGACCTTATGGCCAAATGACGTTAAATAGGGTCTTTATAATTTGTAGGAATCTCCTAATTTTTTGGGTACAAAAGATATATTTCTTTTAGATGAACCTATTGAATTTTCAAATAAACTCACTAGTTGGCTTTTAAATGAATGTAGAAAGAGGGGAGTAAGTATGTGTAAAAGCATGTATGTGAGTACATTCATAAATAAAAAAAAAAATAGACTGCTCGTTCTTACGTACGGCGCTAAAGCACAAGAAAAAGAAGATACAACGTCGAACGTGGACACCTAACTCTGTCGAACATTCCCACCTTCGGCAATGTACGAGAAAGACAGATCCTCACGTTCGATGTTGTGTCTCTTTCTGCTTTTGCTTCAGCGCCGTACATAAGAACGAGCAGTCTACTTTTCTTATATGTCTATGAGTACATCCACATGAGATAAACAGTTGCTAGCTTTACTGCTCACATTCGCGTTCCTCTTACTTCTCTAAATGGACCAAGAGTTGAGGCCCGAGGGTGGTCAAAATTTTAACCAGCCGCCACATTCATCAGAATTGGGGAACCTCATAATACATGAAGATCCGAAATATATCGGTCATATTTCATTGTGGTAAGGATTTGTATGGTAATTATAGTTGTGACACATGATCTTTTTTATTAAACAGCCGCAACTTACACCAATGGATAGAAAATAAAAAGTAGCCGCGAAGAAGTGCCATTTGCGGCAATATTATTATGCATCTTGTACCTGAAAATCGACCTTCAAAAATATAGACTCCCTACTTGATCGTATCTATAACATTCATCTAAGATAATAGATGAGTCATTATAGATAAGAATACAATATCTATATTTTAAAAGGTCAATTTTCGGGTACAAGATGCATTCTAATTTTGCCGCAAATGGCACTTGTAGGAGACAACTTTTAAATTTTTATCCATTAGTGTCCCACCTGAAAAAAATGTCGGAATTCTATGTAGAATTATTTTTGTAATACTTTCAGGAAAGCCATATGGCATTACACATGGTTTTACATATGGCATTACATAAAGGGTTTTAGCTTGGTGATGCCTTATGTAATTTCATATGGAAAAACTCATGGAATTACTAATTGGAAAAAGAAGAAATTTCTATCATCTAGAAATAACTGCAAAATACCATAATAAGTTATTTGCAGTTAACAATTTTTCTTACCATCGGGATGATAACTCCAAAACAAGGGGGCCAGCTGATTTTACTTCTATGTAAAAAAATTTAATTTTTCAATTTTTTTTTTTTATTCCCGAAATATAACTTGAATCCCCTTGTTTTAGAGTTATCATCCTGATGGTAAAACTAATTGTTAACAGTAAATGACGCATTACAGTATTCTACAGTTATTTCTAGATGACAAAATTCTTTTTCTTCTTCCAATTTGTAATTCTATGTGTTTTTTCAAATGGAATTACATATGGCATTACCAAGCTAAAACCCATTATGTGATGCCATACGTAAAACCATATGTAATGCCACGTGGCTTGCCTGAAGGTATTACAAAAGTAATTACACATAGAATTCCGTCTTTTTTTTTCAGGTGGGGTAAGTTGCGGCTGGTTAATAAAAAAGATCAAATGGCACAACTATAATTACCACATAACTCTTTACCACTATTAAATATGACCGCAATACTTTGGATCTCCACGAATTATATAGTTCCTCAATTCTGGTAAAAGTAGCGGCTGGATAAAATTTTTACCACCGTTTGGCCTCAACTCTTGGTCTGAAACGTTTTCCCCACTAACTATGTAAAGAACGTCCATAAGTCACAAAATCACTTCAATTACGAATTACGACTAAAAAAATTGTAAAAGAATAAAACACGATAAAACTTGATTCTTGTATTTTGTACTGTATACAGTATAAATAAATTATTCTTTAATTTTTGAAAATTTTGGAAAAATATGAAAAATTGTACGAACAATGATTTATTTATCGTAAAAGTAACAAATTAATTACATTGGACTAAATATTCATTAATACATTGGAAAGCTGTGCTGCTAAAACATACGAACTTGTAAGTTTTCGAAAAAAACTTTTAACTAAAAAAGTTAGTGTATTATTTATATGACTCAAGTTTGTTTATTAAAGTATATTTATTAATTTAATTTATAATGAAAGCAAGTAAACGATAATGAAGTAAATACAAATATACACTAAAAATTTGATACGAATCACACGATAAGATGCAAAAATTAGGGTTAAAGAAAAAGAAATAAAATTTGACGCGGTAGCTTGGAAGGGACTTGAACTTGAACTACGTCACGAGGAATAGAGTGGTGTGAAGGTGTTATGACCAATGACCTGGTCCTTGGGCGTAGAGGGTAGAGCACGAAGTTGTTGGTAGCGTTCTTCGTCCAACAGATGGGGTTGTTCGGGTGGGTTCATTGCCCGGTGAGGCACGAAAGTGCCAGGCCGCGGTCAGGAAGGTCTCTACTGCTCTGGAAGTTGGTATCTAGGTGCTTGTAAGCTCCTGGTACTCGGGCTGGTGTTGGGTCTCTTGATGGGAAGCTCTTCTCCAAGAACGTGTAGAGATGACGTCTAGGTTATCAACCTTGGCCTAGAAAATCGTTTTTGGCTTTCGGACTACCTTGGCTAAGCGTAGAACGTATACAGAGGCGTACGTGCCTTTTGGTTTGTAGGGGAGCGCCAAACTGAACGTCGCAAGCTCTACAGCAGTCGGGCCTCAAAGTTCGAATATCTCTCTGCCTCCTGGTGTCCGTCCTTTTAATGCGCTGCTCTGGGTCCGGTAATGTGGATCTCGCGTGTTGGCTCTGTAGATCCTATGGGTCCTCGGGACTATGCATCAGCTTGAGAGCTTGCGTGATTGCTTTGCGGTGCGGGCCGCACCTTGTTGACCTGGATGGACTATTGAGTTGAGTCAACCGGCGTGCAGTTTCTAGGGGTATGGGTATGGCGGAGGAAATGCGAATGAGTTAGAGTTGGTGCGAGGGCTTTGCGGCTTCTTGGAAGGAACGTTAAGGAATGTAACTGAGTCAAAGTTTGCATGAGGGCTTCTAGAAAAGTATGGGCATAAATGCAAGTGAGTCAGAGCTCGCATGAGGGTTTATGGCTTTGGGAAAGTAGGTGCAAAAGTCAAAGCTTATGTGAGGGTTATAGCTCCGTGCAAGATTGCGAATAATTCAGAGCTTGCATGAAAGCTTATGTATTAATGATTCCATCTGAAAGAGAAAAAATATCATCTCCCAAAGATCTCAAAACATAGACATCCAAAAAATAGACTACTCGTTCTTGTGTACGGCACTCAAGCACAGGTAGAAAGAGATACAACATCGAACGTGTTTATATGTCTCTCTCGCAAGTTGTCAACGGTGGGGGTTAGTAGCTGATGCAACCTCCCCACCGTTGGCAACATGCAAGAGAGACAGATACACACATTCGATATTGTGTCTTTTTCTACTTGTGCATCACCGCCGTACACAAGAACGAGCAGTCTATTTTTAATATGTCTATGTCTCAAAATGTTTGTGATATGATAAGGGAGTTTTTGTACAGCTCGATTTCTCTTAATTAATATGTATTGAAGTCGTCTAGTATCATTCGATATTGTTTGTTGTTATTATTATCATTATTGCATTGTCGTTGCCATTGTAATTGCTATTCTATAATAAAACAGCATTTTAATTTTGGTGCACGTTGCACAACTCCTAAGGTCGGTACAGTCGGTAGTGCTATTATCGTAAGAAGCCCATATGGCATATATCCATATATATCAGAACAATACACCCTTGGATCGATAATAGACAGACCATAGAGATATTGACTCTTTTCCACTGTACACTGTACACTTGTTAGACAAGGACACAGGGGGACTCACTGGCAGCCTTCTCTCTCTTTGCGTGTATTGCATGATTTGGCCTCTAGCGTACTCTATTTAAATATCTCTATGAGACAGACCTGGCTCCGCACAAAGGAGGAGTAACATGGAAAATCCGTGTCACTTCCGTCACACTTTTTTTCAAGGCCAAAATCTGAAAATTCTGAAATCATTGATTTATCCTTATGCACAACGCGCCTATTCGCTACGTGCACAATTTCGAAGCAGCGCCACCAAGGGAAAAACGAGAACTATTGGTCTGGCACAGCAGAAGGCAATATTCGCGATATGTGCTTGATACCTATAGGAACACAGTACCTCGATAGATATACGAAAGGTTCTGTGTTTATTATATCACGAACTAATACAATGTCTCAAGCGGTACAATATCCTATGTGAATAACTAAGGACAAAATTTGTACTGCAAGCACTATAAGCGCTTGAGTATTACTTTAACACAAGTCCGTGTACAGTGTGATACGAGATATGTTTTATTAGTTTGCAATGTAGTCAACACAGACCTCCTCTGACCAATTAGAGAGCTCTTTTAGCCCTATACCGGCGTGTTCACACAGTATGTACACACGTTCATACGATACACTGAAAAAAATTCTCTACGATTTTGGCTAAACACACCACCGCCGTTTCAGAGGTATAGTTGCTGCAATACTAAAACAGCAGTGTGCCAGGCCGTTTTGGCTTGGCTCGTTTGCTATAGTTACACTGCCGCCACATACAATCTGCTATACACAGCCGAAAGTGCAGTGTAAACAAGCCATTCAGGAAGTGCATGCTCCAGGAAGTTTCATTTGTCATTCAATGAACTGTACAAAATATATATGTATTAAATAACTATTTTAAGTTCAGTTTCGTAGTATCTAAACAAAACAACATAACATATTAGAAATATACAAAAAGTAAAAGTGTTTATGGCTTAATTTTGATTTATATACCCCACAGGCCAGTTGTATATGCATCAAAACGATATTAATTCTTATGACATATTTATACATATACAGATAAACTAAAGCTATATAATGATAATAACTTCCTGGAGCATGCACTTCCTGAATGGATTGTTTACACTGTACTTTCGGCTATGTAGCAGACTGTATGTGGCGGCAGTGTAACTATAGCAGACGAGCCAGGAGCCAAGCCATAACGGCCTGGCACACTGCTGTTTTAGTATTGCAGCCAACTACCACTGGCCGAACCGCTGAAACGGCGGTGGTGTTTTCAGCCAAAATCGTAGAGAATTTTTTTCAGTGTACGCTTAGAGGATCAGGCCCCAGCTAAAAAACTCTAAGAAATACACAGTATCCAATGTATTTTATTGCGTTTTTTAATGAACATGCATGAGTAAAATATGTACATACTACTCATTATTTTATCAAAAATTTAACCCTTAGAATGGTTGTCGATATATAAACACAAAACTTTCTAATGATAGTAATGCTTAGCAGTCTGCTAACAGAAGACAAACATATCGTTTAGTTTCACATATTAGCACAGGTATTGCTGCGATCGCTTCTTCAGCTTGTGCACGTAGCGAATATATACATATAGAAGTATAACTGCGATAGCAATCTCTCTTCTAGTGTAGGTAAGGAGCCATGCAGCTCTGTGTATTATCGATCGAAGGGTGTATTTTTCCAATATATATAGATATACGGGCTTTTCACGATAATAGCGCTACCGACCGTACTGACCTCAAGAGTCGAGCAATGTGCACCAAAATTAAAATGCTGTTTTATTACAGAATAGCAATAACAATGACAACGACAGCAATGATGATGATAAAATAGTAACAATAAATAATATCAAATAATACTAGACGACTTTAGTACATATTAAGTAATAAAAAACGAACTACAAGAAAACTCCCTTATTATTACAATTATTTTGAATCTTTGGGAGACGATATTTAATCTATTTGTTTTAAAAGGAACAATCAATGCATATATAAAGCTCTGACTCATTCACCTTCCTGCACACGCTTTCCAACAAGGTCATAAGCTCTCATGCAAGCTCTGACTCATTCGCATTTTTGCACGAAGCCATAAACCCTCACACATGCTTTGACTCCAGCACGTGCAACCTTCCCAAAGCCATAAACCCTCATGCGAGCTCTGACACACTTGCAGTTCTGCACGTACTTTCCTGGAAGCCCTCATGCAAACTTTGACTCAGTCACATTCCTTAACGTTCCTTCCAAGAAGCCGCACCCTTAGAATTTGTATACAGGTTGACTCAGCTTCGCACCCAGTCAGCCTATCCAGGTCAAGAAGGTGCGGCCCGCACCCCAATGCAATCACGCAAACTTGCAAGCTGACGCATAGTCCACAGGACCCATACAATCTGAAGAGCCAACACACGAGACCCACATTACCGGACCCGGAGGTCCCGGAGGCGGAGAAGCGTATAAAAGGGACGGACACCAGGAGGCAGCAGTGTTCGTATTGTCAGTAGAATTCCATCTACATGGGTTTGGAGATAAAGTTGGCAACCCTAACAAATTGCGTGGAGTGAGTAGAGTCGCGTTGTAAGGTCTCTACGCATTTTGTAAGAGTTGCCAACTTTATCTCCAAACCTATGACGATGGAATTCTACTGACATTACGAACACTGGGAGGCAGAGAGACAGTCGAACTTTGAGGTCAGACTGCTGTAGAGCTTTAGACGCTCAGTTTGGCGCTCCCCTACAAACCAAAAGGCACGTACGCCTCTGTATACGTTCTACGCTTAGCCAGGGTAGTCCGAACGTCAAAAAACGATTTCCTAGACCCAGGTTGATAACCTAGACATCATCTCCACAAGTTCTTGGAGAAGAGCTTCCCATCAAAGGACCCAACAACAGCCAAGTATCAGGAGCTCACAAGCACCCAGAGACCAACTTTGATAGCAGTAGAGACCTTCCTGACCGTGGCCTGGCACTTTCGTGCATCACCAGGTAACGTAACGAACCCACCCAAACAACGCCATCTGTTGGACAAAGAACGCTACCAACAACTTCGTGCTCTACCTGCTACACTTAAGGACCAGCCGACCAGGTCGTAGAATACTAGAGATGAGTCTACTCTACTCGTCTCTGTCTCTGTCTCTAACTCTCTACTCATCTCTGGTACACCGTCACACCGACTCCTGAGATCGCGGTATTAAGGTATTTTCACTTGTGACATTCCAAGATGGCGCGATCACTTTGTTTTTTTTCAAATTTGCACCAAATGTGCTAAACCAGCTGTGAAACTCACGAGGACGTCCCAACTAATGATAATGCGTTTAAAAACTTCAGGTTTTAATAAGCTATCGAATGAACACTAAATTTTATATCTTCACTTGGTAAGCAATGCAAAAAAACGAACGAAATTATCGCGAACATAAAGTTGATTAGAAAAACATTTTATTTTTTGTGCTTACCATGACCCAGTTATAACGAATTTGAAATATAGTCAATAGCGATTCCCGATGCATTAGAGGAAATTTTTTGTTTGTTTGCCAAAAGTTTAGTTTTAATGAAAATCAGTACAGAAAAAAAGTACTGCAATCAGGCGGATTGTACCCGTCTAGTATACATATATATGGTTGCAAGCCTCCTCGCCTCCGCGATCATAACAAAGTCCCATAACCTATGACGAGCTGTCAAAATTGAAGCAGTAGATTTGTTCACCTTACAATCCAGGGACGGTCGGGGACAGTCTGGGCGAGTCAGAGACAAAAGTGAACAAGTGCCAAGTGCTCTTCTCCGATCATCCCCGATCGTCCCTGACCATACACGAGGCGCAGTTGTACATGTTGGGTTAGGTTAATGCTGTATGTAAACAATAGTTTGTAGATAAAGAAGTGCAAATACAAAAAAGTTTGTTTACTTTTTGCATTAACCTAACCTAACGTGTACAACTGCGTATCGTGTACGGTCAGGGACGATCGGGGACGATCGGAGAAGAGCACTTGTTCACTTTCGTCTCCGACTCGCCCAGACTGTCCTCGACCGTCCCTGGATTGTAAGGTGAACAAATCTATCGTCTGGCAAAAACATGAATAAAAATTGTTGTATAACTGGTTGTCACGATAAATCTGCGAAATGTTATTGTCTTTTCATAGATAAAGAAATGATTTCATTTCGATCCTCTGCACTGATACTTTTGTATTTTTTATTATCCGGAGAAATCACAGATGGAATACGAAAAAAAGATTTCGCAGATTTATCGTAACAACCGCTGGTAAAAGTGTAGTTTACGACTCCCTCTGAGAAGTTAGCCGCGATTGTAACAGTGCTGCCAACTAAGCGTAGCGCGCTAAATTTAAAAAGTAAGTGGCGGGATATTTGAATTTGTAGAACCTGTAGTATTACGTTTGAATTATTTGATTAGTCCTGAAAAGGACTGATTGAAAAAACTCGCACAATAGGCGTAAAAGGACTCAGGAATGAGTGGAGTAGATCGTAGCAACATCATTTAAAAAGGCATCAAAGATACACGAAGCCTCCGCTCGCAATCGAAGGTACATGAATACTGCCAAGTACGAATCAAAATGATTTTTACTTCTATTTGCCGCTGGAAAAGTACGTTTAACAGCAGTCCACATACCCTCGATGGTGTTCGTGCAAGCTTCAGTTTCGGGATCTTTGAATGTTACAGAGTGATTCACAGTCAAGTGTTTGTAGCCCTCTTCGTCCAAACAATCGTAAGCTTTCCAGCAATCGGTTATAATTGTTGTACCAGGCTTGACAAACTTTTTAATAAGAGGCACGAGAGTAGCTGACGATCTATCGTCCACGGAAAATAAAAAACACCTGTTACTATCACGTTCTACTCCACCAAAAACCCATTGCCCTTCCACTCGTTTTCCGCGATTATACTTTCGCTTGCCAAACTTAGACTCGTCAATTTCGACAATTTTACCAGCACCTCCAATTTGTTGATCAGCCGTGAGAGAAGCAACAATTTCTATACAGATTTCTCTGCAGAAATTGCACCAATCCACACATGTTTTGTTGGAAATCTCTAATTCTCTCATTATATGCTGTTGAGAGAACTGATAAGACCACATGTACGTCAACTGAAGTATTTTATGCATAGATAAGTGTGAACCATCAAACCAGGACCCTTTACGGACTGATCTCAAGGTCTTACACTTTCTGCACCTCCATGTATACTTGTGGGATTTATTGTTCCACAAGAAAAGGAGCACGAGGGGAAATAAGCACACGCGACAGGTTTAATCATAAGAATACAACAGACTTTATTTAGTTATGTACAAAAGGGCTTTTTCGCTCTGCTCACATCGAGAGCTCTAAGTAGAAGAAAGAATGTATAGCGCCGCGCAACTCTTCTCCCTCAGCTGTAGGGCACCGGCAGTGGGTGTGTGAGTTGGCTCGCGCGTGCGCAGGAAAAGATGTTCCTTGGGACGATGGCCTGCTTTCGTCTTGAGCACGAAACTGGTCGCTGTGGCTGAGACGCCACATCCACTCCCTCCCCAGTGACCGGCGTAAGAGCCGGGAACGAGACATGGCGAGTTGCTGAAGACTGGGCGGCTTGGGCAGTTGGGGTGGACGTCGGTTGCGGCGAGGGCTGATCAGCGGCGCTGGGCGCTTCCAGCTGAGCTGCGGTGTTGGGTGCAGGCGGCAGGGGTTGCGGTGACGGCTGAGCAGCTGTGCTTGGCGCTGTGGGCTGCTCGAGGAAGGAGTCAGCTTGTTCCATGTATGCCGGCTTGAGCGTGTCCGTGGACACCACCTCTTCTTTGCCGTTGGTGTCGAGGACGTAGTTGCGCTCATCGAGACGGCGAATAACGCGATGTGGGCCGGTGTAGGGTGGTTCCAGCGGCTTTCGGATTCTGTCGACACGCTTGAAGACATGCGAGCAGGTAGACAGATCTTTGAAGCAGAACGGGTGCTGGGCTGAGTGATTCGAGGTAGGCACTGGTCTGATGGCTCTGAGGAGTTGTCGCAAGCTCCGCGCGAACGTAGACTGGTTGGCCTGGACTGCCTCGGTGGTGAAGAACTCCCCTGGGATTCTAGGTGAGAATCCGAGGAGCATTTCCGCTGGGGAGGCTTGCAGGTCCTCTTTGTATGCTGTGCGGAGTCCCAGGAGCACAGTCGGGAGGCAGTCTAGCCAAGACTGCGGGCAGCAGCGCAGGGCTGCTTTAAGGGTCCTGTGGAACCTCTCCACCATGCCATTGGACTGCGGGTGATACGAGGTTGTGTGGCACAGCTTTGTGCCGATTATCTGGGCCAGTTCCTTGAAGAGGCTCGACTCAAATTGGGCGCCACGGTCTGAGGTGATGAGGAGCGGGGTTCCGAAGAAACTGATCCAGTGATCGAAAAAGGCTTTGGCGATGGTGGGTGCCTGGATGTTGGACAGCGGGATCGCTTGTGGCCAGCGAGTAAACCGATCAATGATCGTAAGGCAGTACTGCATGCCTGCGACGAGAGGCATCTTGATGATGTCAATGTGGACATGTTCCAGGCGGTTGTCGGGCTCGGTGAATCTGCCTAGCGCTGATCGGTTGTGGCGACTAATTTTGGAGCGCTGGCAGGCTTCGCAAGTTTTAGCCCAGGCTAAGGCGTTTTTGCGCACTCCTGGCCAGACAAATTTCTGACTCAGGGTGCGGGCCGTGGCTTTGCCGCTGGGGTGTGCGAGAGCGTGCACAACGTCGAAGGCTGTGCGCCGGAGAGACGCCGGTAGGTACGGCCGCACCACGCCTTGCGTGATGTCTCCGTAGACGTAGTGGCCCTCAATGTTGAGTTGTTGGAGTACCAGGTTGTTCGTTGGGTTGCCTAGCAGGTCGAGGAGCTCTGCATCGTCCGCCTGCTCTTGGGCGATGACGGCTGGGCTGAGGATCGAGGGCATTGCGACGGTGGCGACTGGTGTCTGCAGCTGAGTCGTTGGGGCGACGTCGGTGGTCGCTACTTCGATTGGTTTTGCAGCTAGTGTTGAAGCTTCGGGGGGCGGTGTCTCGGGGTCGTCTTGCGGCCGGGAGAGAGCATCAGCCACGACATTGTCTTCACCTTTAGCGTAGACCAGGCGTGAGTTAAACCTGAGAATATATTCAAGGTAACGCGCTTGTCTAGGTGAAGCCTTGGTTGCTGGTTGAAAGGCAGCGAAGGTGATGGGCCGGTGATCCGTGAAGATGGTGAATGGGCGGCCCTCTAGTATCCTCTCGAAATGTTTGACAGAGGCGTAGATTGCTAGAAGCTCTCTGTCGTACGTGCTGTACCTGGCCTGCGTGGGGTCTAGCTTGTGTGAGAAGAATCCCAGAGGGCGCCACGACTCATCCGGTTGAAGCTGCTCCAAAGCCGCGCCGATGGCTGTGCTCGAGGCGTCCGTGCGGAGCGCCAAGGGGGCGTCTGGGGCCAGGAATGTTGTGCAAGCGGCGTCAATGACGCTGGCCTTGCATTTGTCGAACGCCTGGGATGCTGGTGTGGTCCATTTAGGCTTAGCTTTTTTTGGGCAGTCCCTTGAGCAGCTCGTTGAGAGGCGCCTGCAGTTCCGCGGCGTGGGGGACACACCTGCGGTAGTAATTTATTACTCCCAGGAACCGTCGAAGTTCGGACGCTGTGGTTGGCTTGGGAAAAACTTTGATGGCTTCTACCTTCGCTGTTGGTGGCCGGCAACCTTCTGACGAAACCTGGTAGCCCAAGTAGATGACCTGAGGTTTGCCGAAAGTGCATTTCGCCAAATTTACCTTGAAGCCTGCCTGCTTCAAGACGGTGAACAGTTGGCGGAGGTGCTGAAGGTGCTCCTCGTGCGTCTGTGACGCGACGAGGATGTCGTCGATGTAGGCCTTAACGAAGGGAAGCTTGCGCAGCAGCTGGTCCAACGTGCGCTGCATTGTTTGCGCGGCGTTTCTGAGGCCGAGTGACGTGCCGAGGAACTCGAAGAGGCTGAAGGGGGTTGTGACGGCCGTCTTCTTTACGTCTCCGCTGGCGATGGGCACCTGGTAAAAAGCTTTGTGTAGGTCGATGACCGTAAAAACCTGACCTTGGCTCTCTTGTAGCATGTCCTCGATGATCGGGAGGGGGTACCTGTCTGGTACTGTTATGCTGTTGAGGCGGCGATAATCGCCGGTGACGCGCCAGGAGTTGTTGGCCTTGGGCACGAGGTGCAGTGGACTAGCCCACTGGCTGCTGGACGGCCTGACGACTCCTTGGTCTTAGAGCTCGGCGATAGCAGCTTTGGCCGCTGCTAGTCGCTCACCGATGAGGCGTCGGGGGCGCTCGAAGACTGGTTGGCCGCAGGTGATGATCCGATGTTGGACTGGGAGGCGGTCGCTAACCGCTGGTGCGCTGCTGCACGCGAAGACGTCGGCGAATTCGTGCAGCAAGGACGAGTAGAGGCTGGCAACGTCAGGGTCGTCTGGTCCCAGTTGTTTGATTGTCGCAATCGAGTGCAGGTTGGTGTCGCACAGGATGCCCTGGACAGCCAAACCTGTGAGCGGGTCGATGAGCCGCTTGTGTTTGAGATCTGGGAGCAGACCGTGTTCTGCCAGGAAGTCGGCTCCGATGATAGCCTGGGCAACGTCGGCGATGATAAACTCCCATTGGAAGTTTCGACGTAGGCCCAGGTTGAGGTTGATCTTCCAGCTGCCGTAAGTGTGTATGGGCGAGTGGTTGGCCGCATACAGGGTCAATGCCTCTCGTTGGGCCTGGCTGAAATTTGGCGGCCGGGGCAGGATCGACACTACGGATCCGGAGTCGAGTAGGAAGTCGACCTTGAGGTGGTTGTCCCTGATAAGCAGACGGGTTTCCCCTGTTGGAAGGGTGACCTCCGCCGTCTGCGTCGGAGGCAGCCCTAAGCGTTTCCCGTTGGTTGGGTGGTTTGTACCACGAAGGTGCAGGGCTTCTTGCAGGAGTAGGCGTTGACGCCGAACTTCCTGTGGAAGTAGCACCAGGTGTGAGCACCTGGGGGCTGGTTTCGTCCTCCGCTGCGCGACCTGTCCCGGCCTCTGGCACCTCCGTTGCCCTTGTTGTTTTTGAGCAGTTCGAGCAGTTGTTTGTTGGTTGTAGAGAGCTGCGTGATCATCGCCTTGAGCGCGGCGATTTCCTGGAGCAGTATCTCGTTGTGCAGTTGGTGTGGCGGGACAGGCGAGGCGTATCCTGAGGAGACAGGCGAGACACCTGCGAAGGTGTGATTTGTTCGCAAGAACGAAGAGTTGCAGACGAGTTCATCTGCGGCCTGTAGTAGTTCGTCAAGTGACGTGGATTTAAAAATGCGCAAGAAAGATTGCGCCTCTGCAGGTAGCAGGTCCAGCCACTTGACCCTCAAGCTGTCGTCTGTGAGGCTGTTGCCAGCGAGGCTTTTCATCTCGCGGTACAGCTGTGAGGGCTTCTTGTTGCCCAGTGACAGTCCAGAGAACAGCTTGTGCAGCTGTTGGTCCTTGGAGTCAGAGAACCTCGCAAGGACGTGTTTCTTAAGGTCTTCGTACCTGTTTTCTGCTGGTGGTGCTGCGAGGATGTCCGACAGCCCGTCGACGATGATTGGCCCCAACGCTTTGACGACCTGAGCGTACTTCACATCTTCGGAGGTGGTGTTGTTGTTCGCGAAGATGAACTCGGCCTGCGTGAACCATGTGGCAGGGTGTTTAGGCCAAAACGGAAGTAGTTCCATGGTGGTCATGAGTCCAGCGCTGGAGTTGACGCGGGAGTCTGAAAGGACTGGGCTGGGCGCGGGCGGGTTGCTGTGTGTAATGTTGTCGTTAGCCGGAACGTGGTCGACGGCAACGGTTGCTGCGTGGTTCTTTTCGTCTCTGTGTACGTCCGGGGATGACTCGGGAGAGTCGCTTGACCTGTCGGCCGCCGCGGCAGCGAGGGCAACGGCAGCGTACGCGTCCGGGTAGAGGTCAGCGAAAAGCCTGCTTCGCAGCACGTCTCGTGGTTCACGCGCATCGGCCGGGCGCGTTGGAGTGGTGTGTGCTTGCGCTTGCCAGGAGTGGGGGACTGGCATCAGGTTAAAACCTTGCAAGGCGGTGCTCTCGTTGGCAGGAACGGGCTGCAGGTAGAACCCCAGCAGCCGTGGATCGACAGGAGACGTCTGCTCGACTGTCGCTTCCGTGTCCTGCCACGTAAATTCCGTTGTTAATGGAGAGCGAGGTTGGATGCCACCCAACTCTTGTAATGGCGGCGAGGCGGGCACAGAGGGACTCACGCGGGCACGTGCCGTTGCGGCCCGTGTAACGACGTTGGGCTTTCCGCGTGGTCGTAGTTCGGTTCCAGGACGGGGCCGTGCCCTATTCACTGGCTCTGTTGCCCGAGACGTTGGCACTGGCGAGCGCCGGCCTCTCGACGGCGGGACGTAGCCTTTTGGCGACGACGTCTTGCCCACGTGGCGAGCGGGAGAGCGTTAAAAGATGTCGGTGCGCGAAGAGTTTATTCTCGCCTCAGCTCAACTTTTCATCGCGAACTTGCACTCACGATAAATAAAACAGTTCGAGGGGTCACCACTTGTGGGATTTATTGTTCCACAAGAAAAGGAGCACGAGGGGAAATAAGCACACGCGACAGGTTTAATCATAAGAATACAACAGACTTTATTTAGTTATGTACAAAAGGGCTTTTTCGCTCTGCTCACGTCGAGAGCTCTAAGTAGAAGAAAGTATGTATAGCGCCGCGCGACTCTTCTCCCTCAGCTGTAGGGCACCGGCAGTGGGTGTGTGAGTTGGCTCGCGCGTGCGCAGGAAAAGATGTTCCTTGGGACGATGGCCTGCTTTCGTCTTGAGCACGAAATTGGTCGCTGTGGCTGAGACGCCACATACTTGTCTGTCAGATCAGTTTTCTCACCCAAGTGCATTTCAACTTGACACTTGGAACAAATCGCAGTTTCTCTAAGTAATCCGCGACTCTGAAAATCTGTTATAGTTTGCAGAGGTGACATCGAACCCTCAAGTGCAAACAAATCACGTAATCTCACCATTTTATTAAAAAAAACACGAATTTTGGCACACGAAGTAGTCTCGACACAAACGTTAGCACAACGAACAAACAACGAATGACAAGTTGAAACTTGAAAGCTCAACAGCGGTGAATAGCAAATAGAACACATGATCGCGACAGTATTTCGCGGGATATTCAAAATTAAAAAAAAAAAAGAACTTGAAATTTTCCACAGTAATGGCTCGCTCGCTCGCTTCGCTCGCTCCCTCGCGCTGAAAATAATAACCATCCCTATACAGTACCCACAGTATAATTACTGACCGCATAAGTGTAAAATTTAAAAGTAAATAATAAATAAAATTATCCACAGTAATGGCTCGCTCGCTCGCTTCGCTCGCTCCCTCGCGCTGAAAAAAATAACCATCCCTATACAGTACCCACAGTATAATTACTGACCGCATAAGTGCAAAATTTAAAAGTAAATAATAAATAAAATTATCCACAGTAATGGCTCGCTCGCTCGCTTCGCTCGCTCCCTCGCGCTGAAAAAAATAACCATCCCTATACAGTACCCACAGTATAATTACTGACCGCATATGTATCGAAAACATTGAACAAAATTTCAAATTTTGAATTACCCGCCATCCATACATAGTATGATTATAAATATTTTATCTAAATGTAAGGTTGGTACAATAGTTATAGTGGTTCACTCGGAGCCAACTTCTCGGAGGGAGTCGTAAACTACACATCCGCCCAACCGCTTATACAACAACTTTTATTCATGTTTTTGCCACACACTGCTTCAATTTTGACAGCTCGTCAGAGGTTATAGGACTTTGTTATGATCGCGGATGCGAGGAGGCTTGCAACCATATATATGTATACTAGACGGGTACAATCCGCCTGATTGCAGTACTTTTTTTTCTGTACTGATTTTCATTAAAACTACACTTTTGGCAAACAAACGAAAAATTTCCTCTAATGCATCGAGAATCGCTATCGACTATATTTCAAATTCGTTATAACTGGATTATGGTAAGCACAAAAAATAAAATGTTTTTCTAATCAACTTTTATCCCCGCGATAATTTCATTCATTTTTTTGCATTGCTTACCAAGTAAAGATGTAAAAAATTTAGTGTTCATTCGATAGCTTATTAAAACCTGAAGTTTTTAAACGCATTATCATTAGTTGGGACGTCCTCGTGAATTTCACAGCTGGTTTTGCACATTTGGTGCAAATTTGAAAAAAAAACCCAGTGATCGCGCCATCTTGGAATGACGTCACAAGTGAAAATACCTTAGCAAAAACTTTTTATGCAACAAAGTGAATCACCCATCCGGAAAAATTAGTGTTTTGTTTAGCTGTTCCCATATTCATCTATTTGAATAAAATGAATCTGCGCCTAAATAATCTATTGGTTGTAATAGTATTTTTAAGCAAAAACATGTATTAATTAGTGGGACCTACTGATTGTTTAATTTTTATTAAAACGAATTATTCGTATTAGTATAACCTTAGTTTATAGCGTGTTAAATATTTAATAACAACCCACTAGCATAATTTAATTTTTATTTGCTCTTTATTATTATTCTATGGATTTAAAGGAAATAATTTAGGCAACCAAACACATCTTGTTTTGAATACTCAAATTATTGTCAAGATTACAAATGGAAATTAATGAATGCATTAACTTGACGAATTTTAGAACTTAAATTTTATTGTTTCTATCTAATTTTATTTATAGTGGTGTATCTACGATTGCTGAACATTGAGTATTTTGATTCAAAATAAAATAATCATAATAAACAATTTAGCCAAAGCATTGCGTATGACATATGTTGAATAAATTATTATTAACAATCCAGGGTAAGTGTCATGAAAAGAACTTACAAAACTAAGTTTTTCAAACATATCTGTGTACATACATATAAGTAACAGGTGATTTAAATTTTTATACAAAAACGCTTGAAAGCATTTCTTTTATGATGCTGTAGAATAAGTAATCAAATAAAATTAATTCTGTTTAACTCCAGTTGTCCTCTGAGCGGCCAAATTTATACGTTACTGACCCAATAATGATGAACAAATTTTGCAAGAACAGAGCATACCCAGGCCAAAGGTGTCTAGCATCTTAAATAAATTTACAATTTTAGAACTGTGCTGAACCAACATGCAATATTTAGAATACATAACAAGAACACGAGAACAATTTACCATTATTGTAAATATAATCAGCAAACATAATCCAACAGGAACCAATAACAGCAGCAAATCCCATTACAAAACCAATGAAGAGCCATCCTCTGGCTCCTCTGGCTCCTAGACACCCACCATCATAGGCATCACCTCTTATTTGTGAGTTTGTTACTGAATTGACCCTAGAAAATAATAGAATTTTTCAATGTTGGTACCAACCTAGAACTAATTTTGTGTACCAATTAGATTCCATACAACTAAAAATCATTTATAGCATGTAATACTCACGTATCATTGAAATCTATTGTAAGATAACTATTTTGATAAAAGTCGGAAATTGATATTTTTTTAAGCTTAAGTTCATGTACTAGTTTTTATTAAATTATTGTTCCAGTTTACATTATAATTCGTTATCATTCCTTAATTCAAATTATTTATATATCTTTATGCAAAAAACATGCCTTACATTAGAAAAGAATAATTTTAGTGGACTCATTGGGCACATAAAGAAATTAGTAGGATTCATACACAGGAAATACTTACATCAGTAAGGATAATGTACCGCAAATGCCACAAATGAGATAGCCATTGGAAGTATCATCAGGATATTTTGCATGGGCATCAATCATGAACCACCATCCTAAAAAGAACTGAAAAAAAGTCAGACTGATTAATACCTTTTTTAATAGTTTACCTTGATTCAAGAGCAAATGTTTTGAAAGAAACTATGCTATTCAACAAATTATTTTTCATCCAAACATGATAATGCGTAAATATCGCATTTTTACAAGTTGATGATATATACTGTAGTTGAAAAACTAATGAACTACCAGACAATCTTTTGTATCAACTTTAGTACTAACCAAAGTGCCAGCAACCATGGAAGCTAAGGCATTCCTCTTGTCACCACCCTCAAACCATAGGCAACTTGCAATTTGAACGTTCTCTAAGCACGCAGCCATTTCTCAGTTGAGTATTTTTATTATTATTTAAGTACTATACCATTTAATATGACCTCTCTGGTAACTGGAGTGTGGCTGAAGTGTCCGAAAGTTACTGATAAACTCCGCCATTTTGAGGACTAAGGGTCCCCTCCCGATCGGAAATCGTACTTTCGCTGTTACGCAGCCCTAGCTAGGGTGTAATCCGCAATCGCCGCCAGCAGTTACATATGTACGACGTGACAACGTTGCGTGGTTGGGGGCGCTACTGTCGATTTACTGGTGATGTGATCCGCAATCTCACCAGCAGTAAAGCAGACAACGTCCGTCTACTTGCTCTTTTTCGTGACATTTTCCGACATTCTGCCGTCTGCTTTGCTTTGTTTACAATCAGAAAATGTCACGAAAAAGAGCTAGTAGACCGACGTCGTCTGCTTTACTGCTGGTGAGATTGCGGATCACATCACCAGTAAATCGACAGTAGCGCCCCCAACCACGCAACGTTGTCACGTCGTACATATGTAACTGCTGGCGGCGATTGCGGATTACAAACCTAGGCATTCATTAAGCCTAGCTATAGCTAGGCCCGCGTAACAGCGAAAGTACGATTTCTGATCAGGCTGCTATAAAAAGTCGATTCAAGTTAATTCAACAAATTTCAATCGGTTCCAATAGTAAATCTTAATTCCACAAAATCCCATTGAAACTGATTGATTAAGTATATGAACGCCGATTCAAGTAGATCGAAATGTGCCGATTCAAGTCGATTGAACTCGATTAGAATTAATGCTTAAATAAAAAATATTGAAAAAAAAATTTTTTTATCCCCGATTAATTGAAACACTATTTTAGACGTGTATATGACATATGTGGCGGCTCCAGCGTTGGGTTAGGCGGATTCAATATCGGAACTTTTTCCCTAGATCGTATATATAGCTATACGATCTAGGGAGAATGTTCCGTCGAGCAGACAGCACAGCAGTGAAGGGGCATTGCCAAAGACATGCGGAAATTCCAAATTGTAATATTAATAACACAAGCGCCTATCACCCAATGACCCGGGACGCTAACTGGCAACTCTTTTAAATAAATAATTATTAATAACACAAGCGCCTATCACCGTATAACCTGGGGCGCTAATTGCAAATATAGTAAATAAATAGTTATTAATAAATATTTCAAGCACCTTTTTCCTGATGATCCAGGACACTTATTTGCAACACTATTAAATAATAAAAAGTTAATCGATAACATATGTAAACATATCACAATTTTGATTGCCTATCTAGTACGACAAAGATCTTTTAAAATGGCGCTCTTGTAATTCCTTAATAATTTATTATTCAATAGTAGCCAGTAAGCGCCCCGGATCATGAGGTAATAGGCGCTTGTGTTATTAATAATTATTTACTTAAAAGTGACCAGTGAGCGCCCTGGGTCATTGAGTGAGAGGCGCTTGTGTTATGAATAATTATTTATTCAACAGAGTTGCCAGTAAGCGCTCCAAGTCATTAGGTGATAGGCGCTTATGTTATTAATAACTATTTATTTAACACTGTGTCCAGTTAGCGCCCCGGGTCATTGGGTGATAGACGCTTGTGTTATTTAAAATTATTTATTTAACAGAGTGGCCAGTTAGCGCCCCGGGTCATTGGGTGATAGGCGCTTGTGTAATTAAAAATTATTTATTTAACTGAGCTGCCAGTTAGCGTCCCGGGTCATTGGGTGATAGGCGCTTGTGTTATCAAAAATTATTTATTTAACAGAGTTGCCAGTAAGCGCTCCAAGTCATTAGGTGATAGGCGCTTATGTTATTAATAACTATTTATTTAACAGTGTGTCCAGTTAGCGCCCCGGGTCATTGGGTGATAGACGCTTGTGTTATTTAAAATTATTTATTTAACAGAGTGGCCAGTTAGCGCCCCAGGTTATACGGTGATAGGCGCTTGTGTTATTAAAAATTATTTATTTAACTGAGCTGCCAGTTAGCGTCCCGGGTCATTGGGTGATAGGCGCTTGTGTTATCAAAAATTATTTATTTAACAGAGTGGCCAGTTAGCGCCCCGGGTCATTGGGTGATAGGCGCTTGTGTTATTAATATTACAATTTTGAATTTCCGCGTGTCTTTGGCAATGCCCCTTCACTGCTGTGCTGTCTGCTCGACGGAACATTTTCCCTAGATTGTATAGCTATATATACGATCTAGGGAAAAAGTTCCGATCTTGAATCCGCCTAACCCAACGCTGCTCGGGATATGCCGCTAGTTAAGCTGGCAACTCCTCGACCAGCTAGTCAGTCCGGTTTTTGGCTTGCGCGAGTAACACACGCACTTCTGTACTTAATGAATAAATAAACCCTTACGTTTAACAAAGCCAAGTGTGGTCGAGCTTCTTGCACCCCGTGCTACCCTCCTATCCTTGGGTAAGCACGAGCATACCCAGCGGTTCCCAAATATATAAGGTTGCCCTTAAATGCAATCTTATTTACTTAAGATCAGAAAACCCCGGCGAAGTTTGAATTTACTTTGGTTCTAAAAATCTCTAAATATGTGAAACTGAGAAAAAAAATTATTTACCGACATTTTAGTAAGAAAGCATTGTTACAATATATTGTGTTCGTAATATAATTTGTAAAATAACAATTTACAACTGTTATACATCGAAGATGATGGTTTGTTAGTTGGGTCATTCTCATAATCTTACAGATGTCACAACATTTGATGTCGGCAAAAAGTTTTATCTTTCCTATTTTTTCTTTAATAATAGCAAATGCAATAATTCTATTACAATAGAATGATTTTTTTCATAGGTTAAGTACATGATTATTTTGAAAAACTAATATTCAAACATAATTCAAAGTAAGATCGCATGTAAGGGCTCGGGCACATGGAACCGCGTAAAGCGTAAAGTTATAAGGTAAGGTACGCTTTACGCGAAAAATTTATCATCGCGCACATGAGAGTAAAAAATACGCACGTAAGTGTTTTAAAACCAATCACAGCGAGTACTTCGTTGGCTTTGCACATGCTGTCTCGCTCGTACTCAAGGCAAAAATAAAGTTACGCCCGTATTTTTGTACCCATGTGCGTGATGACAAATTTTTTCGCGCAAAGCGTAAATAAAGTACGCAACCTGTAAATACAGTCAGCAGCTAATGTCAACAACAACAATTACAGTATCAATTGTATAATTAATCGAATTTTTGACATGGAGGAAAAATAAATCGTAAGAACTTCAGGCAAATTGTGGAAAGTCTATACGACCTATGCAATGACCTAATATCGCAAAGAAAAAGTGAGAAGTGGAATGATTAAGCTGTATGAAATGTATTAACGGCTCTCAAATAAAAATAAAAAAAAAAGTATATACTCGAACTTTTTTTTTGACACGTACAGGTTAGAATTCACTTGCGTTGAGAACTTCAAAAGCTATTTTTGTTGACAAGACAGCAGATTGGTTAACTGTCCTCTACTTCGAACTTACGCAATACGCGAGGCTTTTACGTCTTTTCTATGTGACCACAAAGTGGCGTATACCTAACCTTCGTCTACTTTTACGCGATACGCGATACGCTTGACGCGGTTCCATGTGCTCGCGGCCTAAGGCTGCAGTCACATGGAGCGCAATAGAGCGTGTAGGATAGAATTGTCCCAATAAGCGGATATGCGAAGTCTATAGCGCTGCAGGATAGCCCTATTGCGTGGCGCATGAGACTTAACACAGTTGCTTACGGGGACCCCAACAAACATTTTGTTTGAAGATTTCATATAGATGTCTTCCAGGTGGCGAATGTCCACCTGAAAGGCATCTTTGATGTAAATCTAAAAGACGTCTTTCAGATGGACATTCGACGCCTAGAAGATATTTATAAGAAATCTTCAAACAAAATGTTTGCTGGGACAATTCTATCCTGCACGATAGACATATAAAAAATTTGCTAGTTCTTACGTACGGCGCTGAAGCAAGAGTAAAAAGAGACACAACATCGAACGTGAGTATCTGTCTCTTATATGTCTATGTCCTGCACACTCTATTGCACTCCATGGGACTGCAGACTAAGTGCAGTCGGAATGGTCCAAAATCGGAATTTGTTATTGTGAATTTACTGTAGATATTTAAATTTTGCAGGGGCGGGGATTTGAACCCAGATCCTTTCGTTTCGGTCGGGATCGAGGCTAGAACACAAAGTCGATTTAGCTAAAATTGACTTTGACAAATCATGTACTTTTATAGTATATACACTGTAGTTAAATTGAAATTTATATTTACGGAACTTAAGTTGATATTTGTTTATTAGAACTATATTTAATTCAATTTTTATTTATATTTCGTAAAAAAAAAATTTGTTCTTAATATATGGCACTGTGATTTACTAATAAATCGACTTTAATTGTCAAAAGTGTCATTAAAAACAATCGACTTGAATCGGCATTTTACACGAGAGCAAGTCAATCGACTTTAATAGACAAAAATGACATTGTAGTCAATCGACTTACACCGGCATTTCAGCCAGGAGCGTATCAATCGGCTTTAATAGCAGATTTTTTCGTCCATTTTAATCGACTTTATATGTGACTCTTAAAAATTCTAAGTTAATTATCTTTGTTAGTGGTTTTATTTTTTTCCGTTTCTCTTTATTTTCTGACAAACTAAAATAAAACATGCTGGTAGATCATATTTAAGTAAACAAACGTTACTTAACCAAATCGAGATAAAAAATTTAATGATGAAATGATCAAAGTTACTGAAAATATTGTTAAAAAAAAAATTGAGTAACAGACTTATATCAGTGAAAATTGTTACGAAAGATGATTAAAATGAATAATACATTGAAAATTTTTTTTTCATGTCCATGAAATAATAGTAGGAAAATTGCCATGAAATAATAGTAAGAAAAATGGAAAAAATCAAAATCACTTAAAAAAATTGTTGATTTAAAATTATAAAGATTCACATATAAAGTCGATAAAAATAGACTGTAAAATCTGCTATTAAAGCCGATTAATTAATGAATGAATGCTTCCGTCCAAAATGCCGATTCAAGTCGATTGACTTTAATGCCAATTTAGACCATTGAAACTAATAGACTTGCTTCCGTCCAAGATGCCGATTCAAATTGATTGACTTTAATGACACTTTTGACTTTTAAAGTAGATTGAAAATGAAAATATCCAAAAGTCCCGTTAAAGACGATTTCATTTCAATGGACCAAATTGTGTGGGCCGATTGGATCCATTCAAGTTGATTCAAGCCGAATAATTTTGAATCGACTTGAATCCGTCTTCTATAGCAGGGTTAGCATGACTTTCGCCCAATAATCGCTTACTTTCGTCTGCAGATCAGAATAATACAGTGACGTCTATATATAAGTATACAAATAGTATGTACACTTGCGCGCGCAGATACACACATGAATGTATAGAAAAACTTGCATGCCTGTATATAAGCATTGCTTATATGAAACTAGTGGCCCCCCTAGTTTCGGCTTCATCCGAGACTTACTAAATGGAACACCGTCGTGTGTTAACATGTAATGCGAAACATTTTCAGTCAGAAATTTTACATCTGTTCCTGACACTTCTCAGAACAAAAATCTTCTTATTAAACACATATTTGTTCGGAATTCATACAGTTTATTTGGTCAAATAATATGCTGTAAAAATTGAAAAAAATATAACTTCGCTGAAAAGTACTGTGCATTCCTTATGCCATAAAATAATCGTTGGCCTAAAGGGCCATTGATTTGCAGTTTTTCCCGTATAATCTACGAAAAGGGCTATTTTTAAAAGCTGTTAAAGATCTAAAACTCCCCAAAAGTACATATTAAAAAAAAAAAGTTCTTTTCTCACATCTCACAACTTTATTAAGTATCAGAGCAATAAAGTCCTGGAGCTTTATCTCTACATTTTTTATCGTTACAAAAATACAAATACATATTGTACGTATTTAAAAATCTAGAAGATTGAAGAGATTACTGTGAGGGTGCTGATTAAAAAGCTGATATCTCACGCAATGGATTCATTATAAGTAAATTTTGACGTTGCTGTTTCAATTTCGACAAATGCTCTGCGTCAGTTTCTTTACGGTTAAGACTTATAAAGAGCCCTATAGGCTATTTTTTGTCAACTTCGTTAAGTTCTAATATATTTGTTGGCAAGGTAATTGAACATTCAATGGCCCTAAGGCCTGGTAAGCTTCTTAAGTAAACTCTTTCTTGACTACAGTTTTCAGCAAACGTGACTGCCTGGATACCTAAGGGTAGTCTTCTCTAGTCTGATGATGTAGTACCAGACTGATCGGAAGAAAAATTACAAGGTCTGAATCTAGTTGTAGGGATCTTTCCCAACAGCTCCTGGTATAACGTCGAAGACGTTAGTGTCTAAAACACCTTTTTTTTACAGGCTCAATTGTTTTGGTGACTAAGGTAGTGAGATTAATTCGTGATACGTGCTCGTTGAAGACTGTCCCGTTGGCTCAAGTTTTTTTGAAGTGAAAACTTCTTATGGCGCGTTGGGCACTTTTGTGGGTGAGCATTTTCAGCCGTTCTCGCGACAGACGAGATTTCACACAGATATACTCCGCGTGTATTTATAATATATGTTTACTATACGTGCTCTTTTGGTGGCGCCCCCCTCATGGATCTTATAGGAACCCGAACCTGTGGACACAGGTATCAGTTTAAAGTTGTCGCGGGAGCGTAGGCTGTCATGAGTAATTATTTTTTAAATGTTAGTGATTTATTTAAATATGCAGGGAATGGGGTGCGAAAGTACGAAGAGGGTGAAAATATTATGAACGCTAATCACCTGATGTATTGTGGAGTCACATTGGAAAGCTTAGAAGAGATAAATTTGATTTTTTTATGTTCATTTTTATTTATTTTTTTACTTTTTTTATTTTTCACGTTGCTTTTCCAATATTGGTTTTCTCATGCCTGTCGTTTCATTTGTTCATTAAATTACTAATAGAAAATTAGAAAATATTTGTTTACATTTTGTTAACCTCGAAGTACCTTGTTCAATAAATAAGTGAACCAATGATGTGTTTGCATTGTCCACCCTGCCCAGCCTTACAAGAACAAACGCATTCAATGCAATTTTCTGAGTCCTTTTTCATAATATTGACGTTTAACTCGTGTGGTGTGCCAAACAGATCACTGAATTTTAAACATAAAAAAATTAAATTTGTCTCTTCTAAGCTTTCCAATGTGACTCCACAATACATCAGGTGATTAGCGTTCATAATATTTTCACCCTCTTCGTACTTTCGCACCCCATTCCCTGCATATTTAAATAAACCACTAACATTTAGAAAATAATTACTCATGACAGCCTACGCTCCCGCGACAACTTTAAACTAATACCTGTCCACAGGTTCGGGTTCCTATAAGATCCATTAGGGGGCGCCATCAGTGGGTTAACACGACGAATACGCAGTAGCATTGGTCTGAGCATTATTCCACACTCACAGTTCATGCTTGATCACACATAGCGCCGCTGCCTGGATCTCACCGCGAACTACTTGGTGCGAGAATTCAAATTCAAAATCGTATGATTTTTTCAGCAGACAGTAGGCGCAGAAATTCAAATTCGAAAGAAATCTTTGTATGTATTGGCTAATTAATGCCTAAAAATATTGGATAATGTTGTATGATTACATACATAAATAGTATACCAAGAATTCTTTCGAATTTGAATTTCCGCGCCTAAGGTAAAAGCACCAGTACGTAAACACTTCCTAAAATTGCACCAGTAGATTGAACAGCTTGAATAAACTATTTTCAATTCAAGTGGATAAAAAAAAAATGTTTCTGATATCCTTTGATCGTTTTTTAGATAAAACAAAATTTATATTTCAGTAAGTCTTTATACTCAACGAGAAAAAAATTATTTATTCGTGCAACTTGTATGAGGTGGCTTGTGAGACTGTTCAGGTACTGGTACCATTAGGTTTTACCTATACCCAGTACTCGAACACATAAAAATGATTGAAATCACTGTAAATCAATAATAATAGTATGTCAAGCCAGTCGTTATAGTTTTCATAATATGTTACCAATGAAATTAGAAAGAAATTTTTCGATTTGGTTATTTGCAATACATGATAAAAATATAAATCAGTAGAAGGCAGCTAACATAACCTCTCTCCCATTTAATTAACATGGGATGTTCAAGTACTCGGTCAAAAATACGTATCAGTACCAATACCTGAACACGCTGTTCATCTACTGGGTCATTGGTAAAAAAAGTTTGAAATTAATTTATTAATTGTACACATAACCAAGAAAAACTTTTTTATTTTTTTTTAAAGGAAAAAATATAAACTTACTGGCGCAATGACTGTTTTGTTGTTATGAAAATCAGAAATTCAATAAAAATGAGAAAACAAAGACTTTATGGAAAAAGTGTTCACGTACTGGTGCTTTTACCTTACTGTCTGTTGAAAAAATCATACGATTTTGAATTCGAATTCTCGCGCGAAGTAGTTCTCGGTGGGATCCAGTCAGCGGCGCTATGTGCGATTAAGCGTGAACTGTGATCGTGGAATAATGCTCAGACCAACGCTGATACGCAGTCTTTGCATGGGCATTCGTTCGTGCCCTCGCGACAGACGAGATTGAGAGTTTTTTATATTTATTTTATAAATGAATATTAAACGGAAATTTTTTTTATTTAAATATTTCATTTGACTTGTGTTGCTGCTATGGTACTGTGTTAAAAAAATTGATAAATTTTGTATTTGCTATTTACTAATATTTACTCATTTAAATAAAACCACTTCCTTCGAATATAGTTTTTATATTATTATACTTCATGTCCATTCAAAAAGTGCCCACATTGCTTTGATAAACTTGATTTTTTATGTACGATTTCTCATGTCACGAGCGTACCTAAAAATGCTCACCCAAAAAAGTGCCCAACGCGCCATAAGTTCAAGTTTTCACTTCTGCCTGCACTCCCGGAGTGCTACTTGTACTTGGTTTTCCTTCATAGATGTTATAGGTTCCCCCAGCGCAGATATTGGAGAGGATCGGTGATTCCTGGTTGAATGCTTAGAGTCGAGAGGGTAATATAGGGTCATCGGTCACTGGGATTCCCAGCTTTGCGACGAATAACTGCGCTCGTGACGACTGCCAGTGAATGACTGACTTGCCGTGTGTTCCAGTAGCGCTCTCCGAAAACTTACCGACAACTTAAACATGACACAAGATATCGTAAGATATAATTAAGTTGTCGGAGAGCGTTACTGGAACACACTCTTGGTTTAATAGTGGCCGTCTTTAGTTAACATAGTCTTTTAGTCGATGAATCGTTTTCGGAAATGGTAGTAAAAATGTATATTTGTTGACAAGGTAGTTTAAATTTAGGTGGTTCTTAAAAGAACCGATGAGATTAATGGTTAAGTAAGGAACATAGGTACTTACAATGGCCCTGAAAAGGGCTATACTTCTACCGACTCGGAAAAGAAATTTTAGTTTCGCACCGTATCAAGGTTGATGCTGTTCATTTTCGATTATTGACACGGTTTTTAAAAACATTTTTTTTTGCTTTTAAAATTATTTTTATTTATTGCGTATAGAATCAACACTATTTTATATTTTAAATCCTTTTAAAAGGTTTTTTTTTTTACTTCGAATGTATACAATACTTAAATTTCAAGATTTGTTAATGTGTCAGAAAAACAACTATAGATAACAAAACAAACGTATTTACACTTTTCTCTGATAAAATTTGGATCAAAAGGATTGAAATAATAAAGTGGCACGAAAAAAATAGATTTAGTAGATTGTAAACATAAATAAAATATATACTATAATGAAATCATTAGTTAACAAATTGATTCAAATTTATTGCAAAATAAAATATTAAGCGGGTATCATGGCAGGAGTGTGAGGTGCAAATATAAATATTTGGTGTGGGGGTATAAGTGCTTCTCATAACAAATACACCCTATAAACTTATTGAAAAAAACAAGCAAATTGTTCCTTACTTGGCAGTGTGGTTGGAAAGGTCAAGATATCGTGAAGAGGGGGGTTGAAATAACCAGCCAAGAAAACTGTATCATTAAATAGAGAAACAAATATGCGTGTATACAATGACAGTTACGAGAGCTTAGGATTTTTAATAATTTACCAATACAAACAGTACATTTTTCACTAAACAATAACAGTATGTTTTTCGCTAACAATTTCTTCTGATTTATATAGGAAAAATTATTATCAATAAAAATTATACCTGTGGATTTTATTTTTTATAATGATATTGCAAATAAGTGTTAAGCTACAAAGTGCAGAAAAAGAATAGGAAGTCGAAAAATACTGTTATATATTTTTTTATAGGAAACAAGTACAAACCCATGATTTATGCACTTCTTACGCAGGAATCTTGGGTTAAAAAGCCTTGGGTTATAGTTTCAAGCAGTCATTATTCAACATCCTCCTTATTCTTGATAAAAATGACTGGAGTTTTGAATGCAGGTTATCCCCCAGGCTGTAACTGTTTTTATGCCCTTTATTCTTCTTGATTAACTAATCACACATTACATCTATAAACTCTACACTGGATTCACATAAATTGAAACTAATTCATATAAATTTAAACTTATTCATATAAATTTAAACTAACACATGCGACTTGACCGTCACTTTCTTTAATTTTATTTTGGTTTTTCTGTTTTTTTTTTGTTTTTATATAACTTGTATTTAATTTTGTACCTTTATTTTTAATTCAACTTCTATTTTTCATACATTATTTTTATTTATTATTGAATTTTTCTCTCAATTTCAAATGTAAATCTATTTTTGTCAACTAATTCGTAACTTTTGCGCATTTTATATTATACTCTGTAAAATTAAAATTTGAGACCAAACGTGGTTGTACCACATGGTCTTATAAACGTTACTTACTTACTTACTTACTCACTTACTCACTTACTTACTCACTTACTCGCTTACTTACTCACTTACTTACTCACTCACTCACTCACTCACTTACTTACTTACTTACTCACTCACTCACTCACTCACTCACTCACACACTCACTTACTCACTCACTCACACACTCACTCACTGACTTACTTACTTACTAACTTACTTACTTACTTACTTACTTACTTACTTACTTACTTACTTGTGTACTCACCTGCACGAAAATTTTGCGCAAATCTGCCGCAATCAGGAGTGCGTCGAGTCAAGACCAAAAAACGTACTCGACTGATCGTCAGATTTGTGCACTTCTTGCGCAAGGATTTCGTGCACTCGCCTGCACGCTAATCTTACGCAAGTCTGCTGCAAGCGGAACTGCCTCAAGTCAGAATGACAACGCACTTGACTGACCATCAGATTTGCGCACTTTTTACGCAAGAGTCTTGCGCACTCGACTGCACCCAAATTTTGCGCAAATCTGCCACAATCAGAAGTGTGCCAAATCAAGATAAATAACGCACTCGACTGATCGTCAGATTTGTGCACTTCTTACGCAAGAGTCTTGCTCACCTGTCGTGCATCAGAATTACGTTAGACCTTGGAAGCAGACTAGATGCTGCAGACTTACACAATTTCGCTGTCAATGTAAATCTTGTGCAAGAAGTACGTTAGAATTGCAAAGACTGTGCTACCAGGGATACCGTCTCCAGTAGAATACCAGGAGACGTATCTAGCCAAAGTACAACCTGCTCTAACTTTTTAGAATTATATGGCCGTTCCACCATTCGGCCTGATGTCGTCAGATAATTTTATACTACAAATGCAAACCAGGAAAGATAGGTCTGAGGAGTACATGCAGCCACAACGGCTTCATTCTCAGTAGTCGTTCCAACGGCATACCCACAGAGAAGGTATTCTCTAACCTATAAAAAATATCAGTGCTGAAATCAGTCGTAAACTACATTGTTGATTCAGCGTTTATTCCATGTTGAATCAATGCTGATTCAGCATTGAATCAGCGTTTGTTGAAAACAATAATAGTAATTAACTTCAAAACAGTGCATTTTTCATGGTAGCATTGCAGTTTGCAATTAAAATAGATTATTTTGAAGCTTACAACCTGTTACAACAACATGTTCCCCAGTTGATAATAAGTCAACGTTGATTCAACGCTGAATCAGCATTGATTCAACATGGAATAAAAGCAGAATCAACGATGTAATTTACGACTGATTTCAGCATTGATTCATCACTGATATTTTGGATAGGGTAGGCCCACTTTCCCGACTAACGATGATCGGTTGGTTATACGGGGAACGACCTGAAGACAAAATATTCTTTGGTCAGCGGCGTATCTTCCTCATGTACGGTCTCCGTACACAGAGACTTCAAAGGTAAGAGTCAAGCTACCTGCAGCCAGCTCTTCATCATCAAGAATAATAATAAGAGGTAGCTGGAAGTTTCACCACATATCGGTTAGAATGTTTTTTAATTGGTGGCACTCACTAATCCTGAAGGTTCAGGATGGAAGTAGACCTAGGTCACTTGCCCATTAAAGAAGTGTGTTGTCGGTAACCGTGATATCCAGCTGCACAACTTACATCATTTGTCTCGATCCAGCTCGATGCACTGACGGTTGACGACTGCGAAAGTTTCCGGGACGCTCCGGCATATTATAACCATATACTTATTTGATTCTGTTTCAGGTAGCTTCAATTTTATGTCAACGCCACTTAGCGGATCCTACTGAACTAAGGTGAAAAGCTGGCGTATTTTTGCAAAACTTTAAGCTTATTTATTGCTATTGTTATTAACTCTCTTAAGATAAAAACTATACTAAAACCATCTAGGAAGTGTCGAGAATCAATATGCAAAATTTCAGCAAGATCGGTTGAGTAGTTTTCGCGGTTTGCGATTACAACGGTTTAAGCGACTTTGCTTTATATATTAGTAAGATAAGATAATCCTGTATCAGTGCCAATGAAAGTGTGCGATTACAGGGGGGGGGGGTATTCTGTAACTTCTGCACCACGCCACGCCACAACTTGACGTCACGTTACAATGTCTAAGTAAATAGTAACATACCGTCAGTCTGTAGCGTGGCGAGGGGCAGAAGTTACAGATTACCCCCCCTGGGTAATAGTCATGCCAAGCTAGGCCAAGCTGCGCCCAAGTCAGCGCCATATATAAACCCACCTACGGCTAGGCTTGGTGCTTGGTTAATTTATTTGGACCATGCGTGTAAGCTGAGCTGCTCATTTTCAATTTCTACTAAGGTAACACACCCTTAAATATGATAAGAGTCAGAAATAAAGGAATAAGGCCCGTTGTAAGCAAAAAACATAAGACATAAGGGGAAACAAGCGTGGACACAACGGGCGCTTATTCTCACGCGTAGAAGAAGTCGTGTTTCACGCACTCAGAAACGTTATTTTAACCTTGACTACTGTCCACTAGTTATAATCGTAAAGGCGTTGGTTAGGCGACTATTAAATTAAAGAAGAGAGTCTTATGGCTACTTTTTTACAACGTTTCAAGAATGTTACAATTAACAAAGGGGCTTTTTACAGAAATGTGAAAACAGTGAGGAATAAGGAAATAACGGGAATAAAAAGAATAGCAGCAGGAATATTCGCAACAACGTAGTGAAATGCACTAAACTTTTTCGGAAACATCAGGCTGACATTAAATTTTCGTGCAAAGGTCCTAATAAACAATAGGTAGCGTTAGGAACCAGGAATGCGCGTGTCAATTACGTCATGTCATAAATTCTATTCACGACACTTATAATATTTTATTTGTAACGTGTTATAAACATCGATTTACGACACTTAGTGCATTTACGACCAGCGCTCTCAAAAATGACTGCCGAACTTGCAGGAAATTCAAATTGGCTATATGGAGCAAGACGCAAAAACCCAGATAACTCGACAACATTTCATACACCATAACTTGATAAATTAATCCTAAGCTATTTAACCCAATAACCCAACGCGCCTAAAAGCAGTATCACAAGCTTTAATGATTAATAAAATACAATAAACAATAACGCAAGCGCCAATCCCCACACAACCCGAAGCGCTTGATGGCCGCTTTGTTTTTTAATTTAATAAATAAAATAACACAAGCGCCAATCCCTACACAACCCGGGGCGCTTACTGGCCGCTTTGTTTTTTAATATAATAAATAAAATAACAGAAGTTCTAATCCCCACACAACCCAGAGCGCATACTGGCCGCTTTGTTTTTTAATATAATAAATAAAATAACAGAAGCGCCAATCCCCACACAACCTGGGGCGCTTACTGAGCGCTTTGTTAATTAATATTATAAATAAAATAACAGAAGCGCCAATCCCCACACAACCCGAAGCACTTACTGGCAGCTTCGTTTTTTAATATAATAAATAAAATAACAGAAGCGCCAATCCCCACACAACCCGGGGCGCTTACTGGCTGCTTTGTTTTTTAATATAATGAATAAAATAACAAAAGCGCCAATCCCCACACAACCCGGGGCACTTACTGGCGGCATCGTTTTTTAATATAATAAATAAAATAACAGAAGCGCCATCCCCACACAACCCGGGGCGCTTACTGGCTGCTTTGTTTTTTAATATAATGAATAAAATAACAAAAGCGCCAATCCCCACACAACCCGGGGCACTTACTGGCGGCATCGTTTTTTAATATAATAAATAAAATAGAAGAAGCGCCAATCCCCACACAACCCGAAGCGCTTACTGGCCGCTTTGTTTTTTAATATAATAAATAAAATAACAGAACCGCCAATCCCCCCACAACCCGGGGCGCTTACTGACCGCTTTGTTAATTAATATTATAAATAAAATAACAGAAGCGCCAATCCCTACACAACCCGGGGCTCTTACTGGCCGCTTTGTTTATTATTTAAAAAAATAATAAACGCAAGTACCAATCACCAAACAACCCGGAGCGCTTACTATTTGCTTTGTTAATTAATATAATAAATGAAATGACAGAAGCGACAATCCCCACACAACCCGGGGCACTTACTGGCCGCTTTGTTTTTTAATATAATAAATAAAATAACAGAAGCGCCAATCCCCACACAACTCGGGGCGCTCACTGGCCGCTTTGTTTTTTAATATTATAAATGAAATAACAGAATCGCCAATCCCCACACAACCCGGAACGCTTACTGGCTGCTTTGTTTTTTAATATAATAAATGAAATAACAGAAGCGCCAATCCCCACACAACCCGGGGCGCTTACTGGCCGCTTTGTTTTTTAATATAATAAATAAAACAACAGAAGCGCCAATCCCCACACAACCTGAGGCGCTTACTGGCGGCTTTGTTAATTAATATAATAAATAAAATAAATAAAGCGCCAATCACCACACAACCCGGAGTGCTTACTGGCCGCTTTGTTTATTATTTAAAAAAATAATTAACGCAAGTACCAATCACCACACAACCCGGAGCGCTTACTATTTGCTTTGTTAATTAATATAATAAATAAAATAACAGAAGCGCCAATCCCCACACAACCAAGGGCACTTACTGGCCGCTTTGTTTTTTAATATAATAAATAAAATAACAAAAGCACCAATCCCCACACATCCCGAGGCGCCTACTGGCTGCGTTGTTTTTTAATATAATAAATAAAATAACAGAAGCACCAATCCCCACACAACCCGGGGCGCTTACTGGCCGCTTTGTTTATTAATATAATAAATAAAATAACAGAAGAGCCAATCCCCACACATCCCGAGGCGCCTACTGGCTGCGTTATTTTTTAATATAATAAATAAAATAACAAAAGCGCCAATCCCCACACAACCCGGGGCACTTACTGGCCGCTTTGTTTTTTAATATGATAAATAAAATAACAGAAGCACCAATCTCAACACACCCCGGGGCACTTACTGGCCGCTTCGTTTTTCAATATAATAAATAAAATAACAGAAGCGCCAATCCCCACACAACCCGGGGCGCTTACTGGCTGCTTTGTTTTTTAATATAATGAATAAAATAACAAAAGCGCCAATCCCCATACAACCCAGGGCGCTTACTGGCTGCTTTGTTTTTTATTATAATGAATAAAATAACAAAAGCGCTAATCCCCACACAACCCGGGGCACTTACTGGCGGCTTCGTTTTTTAATATAATAAATAAAATAACAGAAGCGCCAATCCCCACACAACCCGGGGCGCTTACTGGCTGCTTTGTTTTTTGATATAATGAATAAAATAACAAAAGCGCCAATCCCCACACAACCCGGGGCACTTACTGGCGGCATCGTTTTTTAATATCATAAATAAAATAACAGAAGCGCCAATCCCCACACAACCCGGGGCGCTTACTGGCTGCTTTGTTTTTTAATATAATGAAAAAAATAACAAAAGCGCCAATCCCCACACAACCCGGGGCACTTACTGGCGGCATCGTTTTCTTATATAATAAATAAAATAACAGAAGCGCCAATCCCCACGAAACCCGGGGCGCTTACTGGCCGCTTTGTTTTTGAATATGATAAATGACATAACAGAAGCGCCAATCCCCACACAACCCGGGGCGCTTACTGGCTGCTTTGTTTTTTAATATAATAAATAAAATAAAAAAAGTGCCAATCCTCACACAACCCGGGGCGCTTACTGGTCGCTTTGTTAATTAATATCATAATTAAAATAACAGAAGCGCCAATCCCTACACAACCTGGGGCGCTTACTGGCTGCTTTGTTTATTATTTAAAAAAATAATAAACGCAAGTACCAATTACCAAACAACCTGGAGCGCTTACTATTTGCTTTGTTGATTAATATAATAAATAAAATGACAAAAGCGCCAATCCCCACACAACCCGGGGCACTTACTGGCCGCTTCGTTTTTTAATATAATAAATAAAATAACAGAAGCGCCAATCCCCACACAACCCGGGGCGCTTACTGGCTGCTTTGTTTTTAATATAATGAATAAAATAACGAAAGCGCCAATCCCCACACAACCCGGGGCACTTACTGGCGGCATCGTTTTTTAATATAATAAATAAAATAACAAAAGCGCCATCCCCACACAACCCGGGGCGCTTACTGGCTGCTTTGTTTTTTAATATAATGAATAAAATAACAAAAGCGCCAATCCCCACACATTCCGGGGCACTTACTGGCGGCATCGTTTTTTAATATATTAAATAAATAACAGAAGCGCCAATCCCCACACAACCCGGGGCGCTTACTGGCTGCTTTGTTTTTTTATATAATAAATAAAATAACAGAACCGCCAATCCCCCCACAACCCGGGGCGCTTACTGACCGCTTTGTTAATTAATATTATAAATAAAATAACAGAAGCGCCAATCCCTACACAACCTGGGGCTCTTACTGGCCGCTTTGTTTATTATTTAAAAAAATAATAAACGCAAGTACCAATCACCAAACAACTCGGAGCGCTTACTATTTGCTTTGTTAATTAATATAATGAACGAAATGACAGAAGCGACAATCCCCACACAACCCGGGGCACTTACTGGCCGCTTTGTTTTTTAATATAATAAATAAAATAACAGAAGCGCCAATCCCCACACAACCCGGGGCGCTCACTGGCCGCTTTGTTTTTTAATATTATAAATGAAATAACAGAATCGCCAATCCCCACACAACCCGGAACGCTTACTGGCCGCTTTGTTAATTAATATTATAAATAAATAACAGAAGCGCCAAAACCTACACAACCCAGGGTGCTTACTGGCCGCTTTGTTTATTATTTAAATAAATAATAAACTCAAGTACCAATTTCCACACAACCTGGAGCGCTTACTATTTGCTTTGTTAATTAATATAATGAATAAAATAACAAAAGCGCTAATCCCCACACAACCCGGGGCACTTACTGGCAGCTTCGTTTTTTAATATAATAAATAAAATAACAGAAGCGACAATCCCCACACAACCCGGGGCGCTTACTGGCCGCTTTGTTTTTTAATACAATAAATAAAATGACAGAAGCGCCAATCTCCACACAACCCGGGGCGCTTACTGGCTGCTTTGTTTTTTAATATAATAAATAAAATAACAGAAGTGCCAATCATCACACAATTCGGGGCGCTTACTGGCCGCTTTGTTTTTTAATATGATAAATGACATAACAGAAGCGCCAATCCCCACACAACCCGGGGCGCTTACTGGCTGCTTTGTTTTTTAATATAATAAATAAAATAAAAAAAGTGCCAATCCTCACACAACCCGGGGCGCTTACTGGTCGCTTTGTTAATTAATATCATAATTAAAATAACAGAAGCGCCAATCCCTACACAACCTGGGGCGCTTACTGGCTGCTTTGTTTATTATTTAAAAAAATAATAAACGCAAGTACCAATTACCAAACAACCTGGAGCGCTTACTATTTGCTTTGTTGATTAATATAATAAATAAAATGACAAAAGCGCCAATCCCCACACAACCCGGGGCACTTACTGGCCGCTTCGTTTTTTAATATAATAAATAAAATAACAGAAGCGCCAATCCCCACACAACCCGGGGCGCTTACTGGCTGCTTTGTTTTTAATATAATGAATAAAATAACAAAAGCGCCAATCCCCACACAACCCGGGGCACTTACTGGCGGCATCGTTTTTTAATATAATAAATAAAATAACAAAAGCGCCATCCCCACACAACCCGGGGCGCTTACTGGCTGCTTTGTTTTTTAATATAATGAATAAAATAACAAAAGCGCCAATCCCCACACATTCCGGGGCACTTACTGGCGGCATCGTTTTTTAATATATTAAATAAATAACAGAAGCGCCAATCCCCACACAACCCGGGGCGCTTACTGGCTGCTTTGTTTTTTTATATAATAAATAAAATAACAGAACCGCCAATCCCCCCACAACCCGGGGCGCTTACTGACCGCTTTGTTAATTAATATTATAAATAAAATAACAGAAGCGCCAATCCCTACACAACCTGGGGCTCTTACTGGCCGCTTTGTTTATTATTTAAAAAAATAATAAACGCAAGTACCAATCACCAAACAACTCGGAGCGCTTACTATTTGCTTTGTTAATTAATATAATGAACGAAATGACAGAAGCGACAATCCCCACACAACCCGGGGCACTTACTGGCCGCTTTGTTTTTTAATATAATAAATAAAATAACAGAAGCGCCAATCCCCACACAACCCGGGGCGCTCACTGGCCGCTTTGTTTTTTAATATTATAAATGAAATAACAGAATCGCCAATCCCCACACAACCCGGAACGCTTACTGGCCGCTTTGTTAATTAATATTATAAATAAATAACAGAAGCGCCAAAACCTACACAACCCAGGGTGCTTACTGGCCGCTTTGTTTATTATTTAAATAAATAATAAACTCAAGTACCAATTTCCACACAACCTGGAGCGCTTACTATTTGCTTTGTTAATTAATATAATGAATAAAATAACAAAAGCGCTAATCCCCACACAACCCGGGGCACTTACTGGCAGCTTCGTTTTTTAATATAATAAATAAAATAACAGAAGCGACAATCCCCACACAACCCGGGGCGCTTACTGGCCGCTTTGTTTTTTAATACAATAAATAAAATGACAGAAGCGCCAATCTCCACACAACCCAGGGCGCTTACTGGCTGCTTTGTTTTTTAATATAATAAATAAAATAACAGAAGTGCCAATCATCACACAATTCGGGGCGCTTACTGGCCGCTTTGTTTTTTAATATAATAAATAAAACAACAGAAGCGCCAATCCCCACACAACCTGGGGCGCTTACTGGCGGCTTTGTTAATTAATATAATAAATAAACTAAATAAAGCGCCAATCACCACACAACCCGGAGTGCTTACTGGCCGCTTTGTTTATTATTTAAAAAAATAATTAACGCAAGTACCAATCACCACACAACCCGGAGCGCTTACTATTTGCTTTGTTAATTAATATAATAAATAAAATAACAGAAGCGCCAATCCCCACACAACCCAGGGCACTTACTGGCCGCTTTGTTTTTTAATATAATAAATAAAATAACAAAAGCACCAATCCCCACACACCCCGAGGCGCCTACTGGCTGCGTTGTTTTTTAATATAATAAATAAAATAACAGAAGCGCCAATCTCCACACAACCCGGGGCGCTTACTGGCCGCTTTGTTTATTAATATAATAAATAAAATAACAGAAGAGCCAATCCCCACACAACCCGGGGCGCTTACTGGCTGCTTTGTTTTTTAATATAATAAATAAAATAACAGAAGCGCCAATCCCCACACAACCCGGGGCACTTACTGGCCGCTTTGTTTTTTAATATAATAAATAAAATAACAGAAGCACCAATCACCACACAACCCGGAGTGCTTACTGGCCGCTTTGTTAATTAATATTATAAATAAAATAACAGAAGCGCCAAAACCTACACAACCCAGGGTGCTTACTGGCCGCTTTGTTTATTATTTAAATAAATAATAAACTTAAGTACCAATTTCCACACAACCTGGAGCGCTTACTATTTGCTTTGTTAATTAATATAATAAATAAAATAACAGAAGCACCAATCCCCACACAACCCGGGGCGCTTACTGGCTGCTTTGTTTTTTAATATAATAAATAAAATAACAGAAGCGCCAATCCCCACACAACCCGGGGCACTTACTGGCAGCTTCGTTTTTTAATATAATAAATAAAATAACAGAAGCGCCAATCCCCTCACAACCCGGGGCGCTTACTGGCCGCTTTGTTTTTTAATAAAATAAATAAAATGACAGAAGCGCCAATCCCCACACAACCCGGGACGCTTACTGGCTGCTTTGTTTTTTAATATAATAAATAAAATAACATAAGCGCCAATCATCACACAACCCGGGGCGCTTACTGGCCGCTTTGTTTTTTAATATAATAAATAAAACAACAGAAGCGCCAATCCCCACACAACCTAGCGCGCTTACTGGCGGCTTTGTTAATTAATATAATAAATAAAATAAATAAAGCGCCAATCACCACACAACCCGGAGTGCTTACTGGCCGCTTTGTTTATTATTCAAAAAAATAATTAACGCAAGTACCAATCACCACACAACCCGAAGCGCTTACTATTTGCTTTGTTAATTAATATAATAAATAAAATAACAGAAGCGCCAATCCCCACACAACCCAGGGCACTTACTGGCTGCTTTGTTTTTTAATATAATAAATAAAATAACTAAAGCACCAATCCCCACACACCCCGAGGCGCCTACTGGCTGCGTTGTTTTTTAATATAATAAATAAAATAACAGAAGCACCAATACCCACACAACCCGGGGCGCTTACTGGCCGCTTTGTTTTTTAATATAATAAATAAAATAACAAAAGCACCAATCCCCACACATCCCGAGGCGCCTACTGGCTGCGTTGTTTTTTAATATAATAAATAAAATAACAGAAGCACCAATCCCCACACAACCCGGGGCGCTTACTGGCCGCTTTGTTTATTAATATAATAAATAAAATAACAGAAGAGCCAATCCCCACACATCCCGAGGCGCCTACTGGCTGCGTTATTTTTTAATATAATAAATAAAATAACAAAAGCGCCAATCCCCACACAACCCGGGGCACTTACTGGCCGCTTTGTTTTTTAATATGATAAATAAAATAACAGAAGCACCAATCTCAACACACCCCGGGGCACTTACTGGCCGCTTCGTTTTTCAATATAATAAATAAAATAACAGAAGCGCCAATCCCCACACAACCCGGGGCGCTTACTGGCTGCTTTGTTTTTTAATATAATGAATAAAATAACAAAAGCGCCAATCCCCATACAACCCAGGGCGCTTACTGGCTGCTTTGTTTTTTATTATAATGAATAAAATAACAAAAGCGCTAATCCCCACACAACCCGGGGCACTTACTGGCGGCTTCGTTTTTTAATATAATAAATAAAATAACAGAAGCGCCAATCCCCACACAACCCGGGGCGCTTACTGGCTGCTTTGTTTTTTGATATAATGAATAAAATAACAAAAGCGCCAATCCCCACACAACCCGGGGCACTTACTGGCGGCATCGTTTTTTAATATCATAAATAAAATAACAGAAGCGCCAATCCCCACACAACCCGGGGCGCTTACTGGCTGCTTTGTTTTTTAATATAATGAAAAAAATAACAAAAGCGCCAATCCCCACACAACCCGGGGCACTTACTGGCGGCATCGTTTTCTTATATAATAAATAAAATAACAGAAGCGCCAATCCCCACGAAACCCGGGGCGCTTACTGGCCGCTTTGTTTTTTAATATGATAAATGACATAACAGAAGCGCCAATCCCCACACAACCCGGGGCGCTTACTGGCTGCTTTGTTTTTTAATATAATAAATAAAATAAAAAAAGTGCCAATCCTCACACAACCCGGGGCGCTTACTGGTCGCTTTGTTAATTAATATCATAATTAAAATAACAGAAGCGCCAATCCCTACACAACCTGGGGCGCTTACTGGCTGCTTTGTTTATTATTTAAAAAAATAATAAACGCAAGTACCAATTACCAAACAACCTGGAGCGCTTACTATTTGCTTTGTTGATTAATATAATAAATAAAATGACAAAAGCGCCAATCCCCACACAACCCGGGGCACTTACTGGCCGCTTCGTTTTTTAATATAATAAATAAAATAACAGAAGCGCCAATCCCCACACAACCCGGGGCGCTTACTGGCTGCTTTGTTTTTAATATAATGAATAAAATAACAAAAGCGCCAATCCCCACACAACCCGGGGCACTTACTGGCGGCATCGTTTTTTAATATAATAAATAAAATAACAAAAGCGCCATCCCCACACAACCCGGGGCGCTTACTGGCTGCTTTGTTTTTTAATATAATGAATAAAATAACAAAAGCGCCAATCCCCACACATTCCGGGGCACTTACTGGCGGCATCGTTTTTTAATATATTAAATAAATAACAGAAGCGCCAATCCCCACACAACCCGGGGCGCTTACTGGCTGCTTTGTTTTTTTATATAATAAATAAAATAACAGAACCGCCAATCCCCCCACAACCCGGGGCGCTTACTGACCGCTTTGTTAATTAATATTATAAATAAAATAACAGAAGCGCCAATCCCTACACAACCTGGGGCTCTTACTGGCCGCTTTGTTTATTATTTAAAAAAATAATAAACGCAAGTACCAATCACCAAACAACTCGGAGCGCTTACTATTTGCTTTGTTAATTAATATAATGAACGAAATGACAGAAGCGACAATCCCCACACAACCCGGGGCACTTACTGGCCGCTTTGTTTTTTAATATAATAAATAAAATAACAGAAGCGCCAATCCCCACACAACCCGGGGCGCTCACTGGCCGCTTTGTTTTTTAATATTATAAATGAAATAACAGAATCGCCAATCCCCACACAACCCGGAACGCTTACTGGCCGCTTTGTTAATTAATATTATAAATAAATAACAGAAGCGCCAAAACCTACACAACCCAGGGTGCTTACTGGCCGCTTTGTTTATTATTTAAATAAATAATAAACTCAAGTACCAATTTCCACACAACCTGGAGCGCTTACTATTTGCTTTGTTAATTAATATAATGAATAAAATAACAAAAGCGCTAATCCCCACACAACCCGGGGCACTTACTGGCAGCTTCGTTTTTTAATATAATAAATAAAATAACAGAAGCGACAATCCCCACACAACCCGGGGCGCTTACTGGCCGCTTTGTTTTTTAATACAATAAATAAAATGACAGAAGCGCCAATCTCCACACAACCCGGGGCGCTTACTGGCTGCTTTGTTTTTTAATATAATAAATAAAATAACAGAAGTGCCAATAATCACACAATTCGGGGCGCTTACTGGCCGCTTTGTTTTTTAATATAATAAATAAAACAACAGAAGCGCCAATCCCCACACAACCTGGGGCGCTTACTGGCGGCTTTGTTAATTAATATAATAAATAAACTAAATAAAGCGCCAATCACCACACAACCCGGAGCGCTTACTATTTGCTTTGTTAATTAATATAATAAATAAAATAACAGAAGCGCCAATCCCCACACAACCCAGGGCACTTACTGGCCGCTTTGTTTTTTAATATAATAAATAAAATAACAAAAGCACCAATCCCCACACACCCCGAGGCGCCTACTGGCTGCGTTGTTTTTTAATATAATAAAAAAAATAACAGAAGCGCCAATCTCCACACAACCCGGGGCGCTTACTGGCCGCTTTGTTTATTAATATAATAAATAAAATAACAGAAGAGCCAATCCCCACACAACCCGGGGCGCTTACTGGCTGCTTTGTTTTTTAATATAATAAATAAAATAACAGAAGCGCCAATCCCCACACAACCCGGGGCACTTACTGGCCGCTTTGTTTTTTAATATAATAAATAAAATAACAGAAGCACCAATCACCACACAACCCGGAGTGCTTACTGGCCGCTTTGTTAATTAATATTATAAATAAAATAACAGAAGCGCCAAAACCTACACAACCCAGGGTGCTTACTGGCCGCTTTGTTTATTATTTAAATAAATAATAAACTTAAGTACCAATTTCCACACAACCTGGAGCGCTTACTATTTGCTTTGTTAATTAATATAATAAATAAAATAACAGAAGCACCAATCCCCACACAACCCGGGGCGCTTACTGGCTGCTTTGTTTTTTAATATAATAAATAAAATAACAGAAGCGCCAATCCCCACACAACCCGGGGCACTTACTGGCAGCTTCGTTTTTTAATATAATAAATAAAATAACAGAAGCGCCAATCCCCTCACAACCCGGGGCGCTTACTGGCCGCTTTGTTTTTTAATAAAATAAATAAAATGACAGAAGCGCCAATCCCCACACAACCCGGGACACTTACTGGCTGCTTTGTTTTTTAATATAATAAATAAAATAACATAAGCGCCAATCATCACACAACCCGGGGCGCTTACTGGCCGCTTTGTTTTTTAATATAATAAATAAAACAACAGAAGCGCCAATCCCCACACAACCTGGGGCGCTTACTGGCGGCTTTGTTAATTAATATAATAAATAAAATAAATAAAGCGCCAATCACCACACAACCCGGAGTGCTTACTGGCCGCTTTGTTTATTATTCAAAAAAATAATTAACGCAAGTACCAATCACCACACAACCCGAAGCGCTTACTATTTGCTTTGTTAATTAATATAATAAATAAAATAACAGAAGCGCCAATCCCCACACAACCCAGGGCACTTACTGGCTGCTTTGTTTTTTAATATAATAAATAAAATAACTAAAGCACCAATCCCCACACACCCCGAGGCGCCTACTGGCTGCGTTGTTTTTTAATATAATAAATAAAATAACAGAAGCGCCAATCCCCACACAACCCAGGGCGCTTACTGGCCGCTTTGTTTATTAATATAATAAATAAAATAACAGAAGAGCCAATCCCCACACAACCCGGGGCGCTTACTGGCTGCTTTGTTTTTTAATATAATAAATAAAATAACAGAAGCGCCAATCCCCACACAACCCGGGGCACTTACTGGCCGCTTTGTTTTTTAATATAATAAATAAAATAACAGAAGCACCAATCACCACACAACCCGGAGTGCTTACTGGCCGCTTTGTTTATTATTTAAAAAAATAGTAAACGCAAGTACCAATTACCACACAATCCGGAGCGCTTACTATTTGCTTTGTTAATTAATACAATGAATAAAATAACAAAAGCGCCAATCCCCACACAACCCATGGCACTCACTGGCCGCTTCGTTTTTTAATATGATAAATAATATAACAGAAGCACCAATCTCAACACACCCCGGGGCGCTTACTGGCCGCTTCGTTTTTCAATATAATAAATAAAATAACAGAAGCGCATATCCCCACACAACCCGGGGCGCTTACTGGCTGCTTTGTTTTTTAATATAATGATTAAAATAACAAAAGCGCCAATCCCCACACAACCCAGGGCGCTTACTGGCTGCTTTGTTTTTTAATATAATGAATAAAATAACAAAAGCGCTAATCCCCACACAACCCGGGGCACTTACTGGCGGCATCGTTTTTTAATATCATAAATAAAATAACAGAAGCGCCAATCCCCACACAACCCGGGGCGCTTACTGGCTGCTTTGTTTTTTAATATAATGAATAAAATAACAAAAGCGCCAATCCCCACACAACCCGGGGAACTTACTGGCGGCATCGTTTTCTAATATAATAAATAAAATAACAGAAGCGCCAATCCCCACGAAACCCGGGGCGCTTACTGGCTGCTTTGTTTTTTTATATAATAAATAAAATAGAAGAAGCGCCAATCCCCACACAACCCGAAGCGCTTACTGGCCAATTTGTTTTTTAATATAATAAATAAAATAACAGAAGCGCCAATCCCCACACAACCCGGGGCGCTTACTGACCGCTTTGTTAATTAATATTATAAATAAAATAATAGAAGCGCCAATCCCTACACAACCCGGGGCGCTTACTGGCCGCTTTGTTCATTATTTAAAAAGAAAATAAACGCAAGTACCAATCACCAAACAACCCGGAGCGCTTACTATTTGCTTTGTTAATTAATATAATGAATAAAATGACAGAAGCGCCAATCCCTACACAACCCCGGGCGCTAACTGGCCGCTTTGTTTATTATTTAAAAAAATAATAAACGCAAGTACCAATCACCACACATCCCGGAGCGCGTTCTATTTGCTTTGTTAATTAATATAATGAATAAAATAACATAAGCGCCAATCCCCACACAACCCGGGGCACTTACTGGCCGCTTCGTTTTTTAATATAATAAATAAAATAACAGTAGCGCCGATCCCCACACAATCCGGGGCGCTTACTGGCTGCTCTGTTTTCTAATATAATGGATAAAATAACAAAAGCGCCAATCCCCAGACAACCCGGGACGCTTACTGGCCGCTTTGTTTTTAATATTATAAATAAAACAACAGAAGCGCCAATCCCCACACAACCTGGGGCGCTTACTGGCGGCTTTGTTAATTAATATAATAAATAAAATAAATAAAGCGCCAATCACCACACAACCCGGAGTGCTTACTGGCCGCTTTGTTTATTATTTAAAAAAATAATTAACGCAAGTACCAATCACCACACAACCCGGAGCGCTTACTATTTGCTTTGTTAATTAATATAATAAATAAAATAACAGAAGCGCCAATCCCCACACAACCCAGGGCACTTACTGGCCGCTTTGTTTTTTAATATAATAAATAAAATAACAAAAGCACCAATCCCCACACACCCCGAGGCGCCTACTGGCTGCGTTGTTTTTTAATATAATAAATAAAATAACAGAAGCGCCAATCCCCACACAACCCGGGGCGCTTACTGGCCGCTTTGTTTATTAATATAATAAATAAAATAACAGAAGAGCCAATCCCCACACAACCCGGGGCGCTTACTGGCTGCTTTGTTTTTTAATATAATAAATAAAATAACAGAAGCGCCAATCCCCACACAACCCGGGGCACTTACTGGCCGCTTTGTTTTTTAATATAATAAATAAAATAACAGAAGCACCAATCACCACACAACCCGGAGTGCTTACTGGCCGCTTTGTTTATTATTTAAAAAAATAGTAAACGCAAGTACCAATCACCACACAATCCGGAGCGCTTACTATTTGCTTTGTTAATTAATACAATGAATAAAATAACAGAATCGCCAATCCCCACACAACCCGGAACGCTTACTGGCTGCTTTGTTTTTTAATATAATAAATGAAATAACAGAAGCGCCAATCCCCACACAACCCGGGGTGCTTACTGGCCGCTTTGTTTTTTAATATAATAAATAAAACAACAGAAGAGCCAATCCCCACACATCCCGAGGCGCCTACTGGCTGCGTTATTTTTTAATATAATAAATAAAATAACAAAAGCGCCAATCCCCACACAACCCGGGGCGCTTACTGGCCGCTTTGTTTATTAATATAATAAATAAAATAACAGAAGAGCCAATCCCCACACATCCCGAGGCGCCTACTGGCTGCGTTGTTTTTTAATATAATAAATAAAATAACAGAAGCACCAATCCCCACACAACCCGGGGCGCTTACTGGCCGCTTTGTTTATTAATATAATAAATAAAATAACAGAAGAGCCAATCCCCACACATCCCGAGGCGCCTACTGGCTGCGTTATTTTTTAATATAATAAATAAAATAACAAAAGCGCCAATCCCCACACAACCCGGGGCGCTTACTGGCGGCTTTGTTAATTAATATAATAAATAAAATAAATAAAGCGCCAATCACCACACCACCCGGAGTGCTTACTGGCCGCTTTGTTTATTAATATAATAAATAAAATAACAGAAGAGCCAATCCCCACACATCCCGAGGCGCCTACTGGCTGCGTTATTTTTTAATATAATAAATAAAATAACAAAAGCGCCAATCCCCACACAACCCGGGGCGCTTACTGGCCGCTTTGTTTATTAATATAATAAATAAAATAACAGAAGAGCCAATCCCCACACATCCCGAGGCGCCTACTGGCTGCGTTGTTTTTTAATATAATAAATAAAATAACAGAAGCACCAATCCCCACACAACCCGGGGCGCTTACTGGCCGCTTTGTTTATTAATATAATAAATAAAATAACAGAAGAGCCAATCCCCACACATCCCGAGGCGCCTACTGGCTGCGTTATTTTTTAATATAATAAATAAAATAACAAAAGCGCCAATCCCCACACAACCCGGGGCACTTACTGGCCGCTTTGTTTTTTAATATGATAAATAAAATAACAGAAGCACCAATCTCAACACACCCCGGGGCGCTTACTGGCCGCTTCGTTTTTCAATATAATAAATAAAATAACAGAAGCGCCAATCCCCACACAACCCGGGGCGCTTACTGGCTGCTTTGTTTTTTAATATAATGAATAAAATAACAAAAGCGCCAATCCCCATACAACCCAGGGCGCTTACTGGCTGCTTTGTTTTTTAATATAATGGATAAAATAACAAAAGCGCCAATCCCCACACAACCCGGGGCACTTACTGGCCGCTTTGTTTTTTAATATGATAAATAAAATAACAGAAGTACCAATCTCAACACACCCCGGGGCGCTTACTGGCCGCTTCGTTTTTCAATATAATAAATAAAATAACAGAAGCGCCAATCCCCACACAACCCGGGGCGCTTACTGGCTGCTTTGTTTTTTGATATAATGAATAAAATAACAAAAGCGCTAATCCCCACACAACCCGGGGCACTTACTGGCGGCATCGTTTTTTAATATCATAAATAAAATAACAGAAGCGCCAATCCCCACACAACCCGGGGCGCTTACTGGCTGCTTTGTTTTTTAATATAATGAAAAAAATAACAAAAGCGCCAATCCCCACACAACCCGGGGCACTTACTGGCGGCATCGTTTTCTTATATAATAAATAAAATAACAGAAGCGCCAATCCCCACGAAACCCGGGGCGCTTACTGGCCGCTTTGTTTTTTAATATGATAAATGACATAACAGAAGCGCCAATCCCCACACAACCCGGGGCGCTTACTGGCTGCTTTGTTTTTTAATATAATAAATAAAATAAGAAAAGTGCCAATCCTCACACAACCCGGGGCGCTTACTGGTCGCTTTGTTAATTAATATCATAATTAAAATAACAGAAGCGCCAATCCCTACACAACCTGGGGCGCTTACTGGCTGCTTTGTTTATTATTTAAAAAAATAATAAACGCAAGTACTAATTACCAAACAACCTGGAGCGCTTACTATTTGCTTTGTTGATTAATATAATAAATAAAATGACAAAAGCGCCAATCCCCACACAACCCGGGGCACTTACTGGCCGCTTCGTTTTTTAATATAATAAATAAAATAACAGAAGCGCTAATCCCCACACAACCCGGGGCGCTTACTGGCTGCTTTGTTTTTAATATAATGAATAAAATAACAAAAGCGCCAATCCCCACACAACCCGGGGCACTTACTGGCGGCATCGTTTTTTAATATAATAAATAAAATAACAGAAGCGCCATCCCCACACAACCCGGGGCGCTTACTGGCTGCTTTGTTTTTTAATATAATGAATAAAATAACAAAAGCGCCAATCCCCACACATTCCGGGGCACTTACTGGCGGCATCGTTTTTTAATATATTAAATAAATAACAGAAGCGCCAATCCCAACACAACCCGGGGCGCTTACTGGCTGCTTTGTTTTTTTATATAATAAATAAAATAACAGAACCGCCAATCCCCCCACAACCCGGGGCGCTTACTGACCGCTTTGTTAATTAATATTATAAATAAAATAACAGAAGCGCCAATCCCTACACAACCTGGGGCTCTTACTGGCCGCTTTGTTTATTATTTAAAAAAATAATAAACGCAAGTACCAATCACCAAACAACCCGGAGCGCTTACTATTTGCTTTGTTAATTAATATAATGAACGAAATGACAGAAGCGACAATCCCCACACAACCCGGGGCACTTACTGGCCGCTTTGTTTTTTAATATAATAAATAAAATAACAGAAGCGCCAATCCCCACACAACCCGGGGCGCTCACTGGCCGCTTTGTTTTTTAATATTATAAATGAAATAACAGAATCGCCAATCCCTACACAACCTGGGGCTCTTACTGGCCACTTTGTTTATTATTTAAAAAAATAATTAACGCAAGTACCAATCACCACACAACCCGGAGCGCTTACTATTTGCTTTGTTAATTAATATAATAAATAAAATAACAGAAGCGCCAATCCCCACACAACCCAGGGCACTTACTGGCCGCTTTGTTTTTTAATATAATAAATAAAATAACAAAAGCACCAATCCCCACACACCCCGAGGCGCCTACTGGCTGCGTTGTTTTTTAATATAATAAATAAAATAACAGAAGCGCCAATCCCCACACAACCCGGGGCGCTTACTGGCCGCTTTGTTTATTAATATAATAAATAAAATAACAGAAGAGCCAATCCCCACACAACCCGGGGCGCTTACTGGCTGCTTTGTTTTTTAATATAATAAATAAAATAACAGAAGCGCCAATCCCCACACAACCCGGGGCACTTACTGGCCGCTTTGTTTTTTAATATAATAAATAAAATAACAGAAGCACCAATCACCACACAACCCGGAGTGCTTACTGGCCGCTTTGTTAATTAATATTATAAATAAAATAACAGAAGCGCCAAAACCTACACAACCCAGGGTGCTTACTGGCCGCTTTGTTTATTATTTAAATAAATAATAAACTTAAGTACCAATTTCCACACAACCTGGAGCGCTTACTATTTGCTTTGTTAATTAATATAATAAATAAAATAACAGAAGCACCAATCCCCACACAACCCGGGGCGCTTACTGGCTGCTTTGTTTTTTAATATAATAAATAAAATAACAGAAGCGCCAATCCCCACACAACCCGGGGCACTTACTGGCAGCTTCGTTTTTTAATATAATAAATAAAATAACAGAAGCGCCAATCCCCTCACAACCCGGGGCGCTTACTGGCCGCTTTGTTTTTTAATAAAATAAATAAAATGACAGAAGCGCCAATCCCCACACAACACGGGACGCTTACTGGCTGCTTTGTTTTTTAATATAATAAATAAAATAACATAAGCGCCAATCATCACACAACCCGGGGCGCTTACTGGCCGCTTTGTTTTTTAATATAATAAATAAAACAACAGAAGCGCCAATCCCCACACAACCTGGGGCGCTTACTGGCGGCTTTGTTAATTAATATAATAAATAAAATAAATAAAGCGCCAATCACCACACAACCCGGAGTGCTTACTGGCCGCTTTGTTTATTATTCAAAAAAATAATTAACGCAAGTACCAATCACCACACAACCCGGAGCGCTTACTATTTGCTTTGTTAATTAATATAATAAATAAAATAACAGAAGCGCCAATCCCCACACAACCCAGGGCACTTACTGGCCGCTTTGTTTTTTAATATAATAAATAAAATAACTAAAGCACCAATCCCCACACACCCCGAGGCGCCTACTGGCTGCGTTGTTTTTTAATATAATAAATAAAATAACAGAAGCGCCAATCCCCACACAACCCAGGGCGCTTACTGGCCGCTTTGTTTATTAATATAATAAATAAAATAACAGAAGAGCCAATCCCCACACAACCCAGGGCGCTTACTGGCTGCTTTGTTTTTTAATATAATAAATAAAATAACAGAAGCGCCAATCCCCACACAACCCGGGGCACTTACTGGCCGCTTTGTTTTTTAATATAATAAATAAAATAACAGAAGCACCAATCACCACACAACCCGGAGTGCTTACTGGCCGCTTTGTTTATTATTTAAAAAAATAGTAAACGCAAGTACCAATCACCACACAATCCGGAGCGCTTACTATTTGCTTTGTTAATTAATACAATGAATAAAATAACAAAAGCGCCAATCCCCACACAACCCATGGCACTCACTGGCCGCTTCGTTTTTTAATATGATAAATAAAATAACAGAAGCACCAATCTCAACACACCCCGGGGCGCTTACTGGCCGCTTCGTTTTTCAATATAATAAATAAAATAACAGAAGCGCCAATCCCCACACAACCCGGGGCGCTTACTGGCTGCTTTGTTTTTTAATATAATGAATAAAATAACAAAAGCGCCAATCCCCACACAACCCAGGGCGCTTACTGGCTGCTTTGTTTTTTAATATAATGAATAAAATAACAAAAGCGCTAATCCCCACACAACCCAGGGCACTTACTGGCGGCATCGTTTTTTAATATCATAAATAAAATAACAGAAGCGCCAATCCCCACACAACCCGGGGCGCTTACTGGCTGCTTTGTTTTTTAATATAATGAATAAAATAACAAAAGCGCCAATCCCCACACAACCCGGGGCACTTACTGGCGGCATCGTTTTCTAATATAATAAATAAAATAACAGAAGCGCCAATCCCCACGAAACCCGGGGCGCTTACTGGCTGCTTTGTTTTTTTATATAATAAATAAAATAGAAGAAGCGCCAATCCCCACACAACCCGAAACGCTTACTGGCCGCTTTGTTTTTTAATATAATAAATAAAATAACAGAAGCGCCAATCCCCACACAACCCGGGGCGCTTACTGACCGCTTTGTTAATTAATATTATAAATAAAATAATAGAAGCGCCAATCCCTACACAACCCGGGGCGCTTACTGGCCGCTTTGTTCATTATTTAAAAAAAAAATAAACGCAAGTACCAATCACCAAACAACCCGGAGCGCTTACTATTTGCTTTGTTAATTAATATAATGAATAAAATGACAGAAGCGCCAATCCCTACACAACCCCGGGCGCTAACTGGCCGCTTTGTTTATTATTTAAAAAAATAATAAACGCAAGTACCAATCACCACACATCCCGGAGCGCGTACTATTTGCTTTGTTAATTAATATAATGAATAAAATAACATAAGCGCCAATCCCCACACAACCCGGGGCACTTACTGGCCGCTTCGTTTTTTAATATAATAAATAAAATAACAGTAGCGCCGATCCCCACACAATCCGGGGCGCTTACTGGCTGCTCTGTTTTCTAATATAATGGATAAAATAACAAAAGCGCCAATCCCCAGACAACCCGGGACGCTTACTGGCCGCTTTGTTTTTTAATATTATAAATAAAACAACAGAAGCGCCAATCCCCACACAACCTGGGGCGCTTACTGGCGGCTTTGTTAATTAATATAATAAATAAAATAAATAAATTGCCAATCACCACACAACCCGGAGTGCTTGCTGGCCGCTTTGTTTATTATTTAAAAAAATAATTAACGCAAGTACCAATCACCACACAACCCGGAGCGCTTACTATTTGCTTTGTTAATTAATATAATAAATAAAATAACAGAAGCGCCAATCCCCACACAACCCAGGGCACTTACTGGCCGCTTTGTTTTTTAATATAATAAATAAAATAACAAAAGCACCAATCCCCACACACCCCGAGGCGCCTACTGGCTGCGTTGTTTTTTAATATAATAAATAAAATAACAGAAGCGCCAATCCCCACACAACCCGGGGCGCTTACTGGCCGCTTTGTTTATTAATATAATAAATAAAATAACAGAAGAGCCAATCCCCACACAACCCGGGGCGCTTACTGGCTGCTTTGTTTTTTAATATAATAAATAAAATAACAGAAGCGCCAATCCCCACACAACCCGGGGCACTTACTGGCCGCTTTGTTTTTTAATATAATAAATAAAATAACAGAAGCACCAATCACCACACAACCCGGAGTGCTTACTGGCCGCTTTGTTTATTATTTAAAAAAATAGTAAACGCAAGTACCAATCACCACACAATCCGGACCGCTTACTATTTGCTTTGTTAATTAATACAATGAATAAAATAACAAAAGTGCCAATCCCCACACAACCCATGGCACTCACTGGCCGCTTCGTTTTTTGATATGATAAATAAAATAACAGAAGCACCAATCTCAACACACCCCGGGGCGCTTACTGGCCGCTTCGTTTTTCAATATAATAAATAAAATAACAGAAGCGCCAATCCCCGCACAACCCGGGGCGCTTACTGGCTGCTTTGTTTTTTAATATAATGAATAAAATAACAAAAGCGCCAATCCCCACACAACCCAGGGCGCTTACTGGCTGCTTTGTTTTTTAATATAATGAATAAAATAACAAAAGCGCTAATCCCCACACAACCCGGGGCACTTACTGGCGGCATCGTTTTTTAATATAATAAATAAAATAACAGAAGCGCCAATCCCCACACAACCCGGGGCACTTACTGGCGGCATCGTTTTTTAATATCATAAATAAAATAACAGAAGCGCCAAACCCCACACAACCCGGGGCGCTTACTGGCTGCTTTGTTTTTTAATATAATGAATAAAATAACAAAAGCGCCAATCCCCACACAACCCGGGGCACTTACTGGCGGCATCGTTTTCTAATATAATAAATAAAATAACAGAAGCGCCAATCCCCACGAAACCCGGGGCGCTTACTGGCTGCTTTGTTTTTTTATATAATAAATAAAATAGAAGAAGCGCCAATCCCCACACAACCCGAAGCGCTTACTGGCCACTTTGTTTTTTAATATAATAAATAAAATAACAGAAGCGCCAATCCCCACACAACCCGGGGCGCTTACTGACCGCTTTGTTAATTAATATTATAAATAAAATAATAGAAGCGCCAATCTCTACACAACCCGGGGCGCTTACTGGCCGCTTTGTTCATTATTTAAAAAAAAAATAAACGCAAGTACCAATCACCAAACAACCCGGAGCGCTTACTATTTGCTTTGTTAATTAATATAATGAATAAAATGACAGAAGCGCCAATCCCTACACAACCCCGGGCGCTAACTGGCCGCTTTGTTTATTATTTAAAAAAATAATAAACGCAAGTACCAATCACCACACATCCCGGAGCGCGTACTATTTGCTTTGTTAATTAATATAATGAATAAAATAACATAAGCGCCAATCCCCACACAACCCGGGGCACTTACTGGCCGCTTCGTTTTTTAATATAATAAATAAAATAACAGTAGCGCCGATCCCCACACAATCCGGGGCGCTTACTGGCTGCTCTGTTTTCTAATGTAATGGATAAAATAACAAAAGCGCCAATCCCCAGACAACCCGGGACGCTTACTGGCCGCTTTGTTTTTTAATATTATAAATAAAACAACAGAAGCGCCAATCCCCACACAACCTGGGGCGCTTACTGGCGGCTTTGTTAATTAATATAATAAATAAAATAAATAAAGCGCCAATCACCACACAACCCGGAGTGCTTACTGGCCGCTTTGTTTATTATTTAAAAAAATAATTAACGCAAGTACCAATCACCACACAACCCGGAGCGCTTACTATTTGCTTTGTTAATTAATATAATAAATAGAATAACAGAAGCGCCAATCCCCACACAACCCAGGGCACTTACTGGCCGCTTTGTTTTTTAATATAATAAATAAAATAACAAAAGCACCAATCCCCACACACCCCGAGGCGCCTACTGGCTGCGTTGTTTTTTAATATAATAAATAAAATAACAGAAGCGCCAATCCCCACACAACCCGGGGCGCTTACTGGCCGCTTTGTTTATTAATATAATAAATAAAATAACAGAAGAGCCAATCCCCACACAACCCGGGGCGCTTACTGGCTGCTTTGTTTTTTAATATAATAAATAAAATAACAGAAGCGCCAATCCCCACACAACCCGGGGCACTTACTGGCCGCTTTGTTTTTTAATATAATAAATAAAATAACAGAAGCACCAATCACCACACAACCCGGATTGCTTACTGGCCGCTTTGTTTATTATTTAAAAAAATAGTAAACGCAAGTACCAATCACCACACAATCCGGAGCGCTTACTATTTGCTTTGTTAATTAATACAATGAATAAAATAACAAAAGCGCCAATCCCCACACAACCCATGGCACTCACTGGCCGCTTCGTTTTTTAATATGATGAATAAAATAACAGAAGCACCAATCTCAACACAACCCGGGGCGCTTACTGGCTGCTTTGTTTTTTAATATAATGAATAAAATAACAAAAGCGCCAATCCCCACACAACCCAGGGCGCTTACTGGCTGCTTTGTTTTTTAATATAATGAATAAAATAACAAAAGCGCTAATCCTCACACAACCCGGGGCACTTACTGGCGGCATCGTTTTTTAATATAATAAATAAAATAACAGAAGCGCCAATCCCCACACAACCCGGGGCGCTTACTGGCTGCTTTGTTTTTTGATATAATGAATAAAATAACAAAAGCGCCAATCCCCACACAACCCGGTGCACTTACTGGCGGCATCGTTTTTTAATATAATAAATAAAATATTAGAAGCGCCAATCCCCACGAAACCCGGGGCGCTTACTGGCTGCTTTGTTTTTTTATATAATAAATAAAATAGAAGAAGCGCCAATCCCCACACAACCCGAAGCGCTTACTGGCCGCTTTGTTTTTTAATATAATAAATAAAATAACAGAAGCGCCAATCCCCACACAACCCGGGGCGCTTACTGACCGCTTTGTTAATTAATATTATAAATAAAATAATAGAAGCGCCAATCCCTACACAACCCGGGGCGCTTACTGGCCGCTTTGTTCATTATTTAAAAAAAAAAAAAACGCAAGTACCAATCACCAAACAACCCGGAGCGCTTACTATTTGCTTTGTTAATTAATATAATGAATAAAATGACAGAAGCGCCAATCCCTACACAACCCCGGGCGCTAACTGGCCGCTTTGTTTATTATTTAAAAAAATAATAAACGCAAGTACCAATCACCACACATCCCGGAGCGCGTACTATTTGCTTTGTTAATTAATATAATGAATAAAATAACATAAGCGCCAATCCCCACACAACCCGGGGCACTTACTGGCCGCTTCGTTTTTTAATATAATAAATAGAATAACAGTAGCGCCGATCCCCACACAATCCGGGGCGCTTACTGGCTGCTCTGTTTTCTAATATAATGGATAAAATAACAAAAGCGCCAATCCCCAGACAACCCGGGACGCTTACTGGCCGCTTTGTTTTTTAATATTATAAATAAAACAACAGAAGCGCCAATCCCCACACAACCTGGGGCGCTTACTGGCGGCTTTGTTAATTAATATAATAAATAAAATAAATAAATTGCCAATCACCACACAACCCGGAGTGCTTACTGGCCGCTTTGTTTATTATTTAAAAAAATAATTAACGCAAGTACCAATCACCACACAACCCGGAGCGCTTACTATTTGCTTTGTTAATTAATATAATAAATAAAATAACAGAAGCGCCAATCCCCACACAACCCAGGGCACTTACTGGCCGCTTTGTTTTTTAATATAATAAATAAAATAACAAAAGCACCAATCCCCACACACCCCGAGGCGCCTACTGGCTGCGTTGTTTTTTAATATAATAAATAAAATAACAGAAGCGCCAATCCCCACACAACCCGGGGCGCTTACTGGCCGCTTTGTTTATTAATATAATGGATAAAATAACAAAAGCGCCAATCCCCAGACAACCCGGGACGCTTACTGGCCGCTTTGTTTTTTAATATTATAAATAGAATAACAGAAGCGCCAATCCCCACACAATCCAGGGCGCTTACTGGCTGCTTTGTTTTCTAATATAATGAATAAAATAACACAAGCGCCAATCCCTACACAACCCGGGGCGCTTACTGGCCGCTTTGTTTAGTATTTAAAAAATAATTAACGCAAGTACCAATCACCACACAACCCGGAGCGCTTACTGGCCGCTTTGTTTATTATTTAAAAAAATAATTAACGCAAGTACCAATCACCCTACAACCCGAAGCGCTTACTATTTGCTTTGTTAATTAATATAATAAATAAAATAACAGAAGCGCCAATCCCCACACAACCCGGGGCACTTACTGGCCGCTTCATTTTTTAATATAATAAATAAAATAACAGAAGCGCCAATCCCCACACAACCCGGAGCGCTTACTGGCTGCTTTGTTTTTTAATATAATAAATGACATAACAGAAGCGCCAATCCCGACACAACCCGGGGCGCTTACTGGCTGCTTTGTTTTTTAATATAATAAATAAAATAAAAGAAGCGCCAATCCCCACACAACCCGGGGCGCTTACTGGCCGCTTTGTTAAATAATATTATAAATAAAATAACAAAAGCGCCAATCCCTACACAACCTGGGGCGCTTACTGGCCGCTTTGTTTATTATTTAAAAAAATAATAAACGCAAGTACCAATTACCAAACAACCTGGAGCTCTTACTATTTGCTTTGTTCATTAATATAATAAATAAAATGACAAAAGCGCCAATCTTCACACAACCCGGGGCACTTACTGGCCGCTTCGTTTTTTAATATAATAAATAAAATAATAGAAGCGCCAATCCCCACAAAACCCGGGGCGCTTACTGGCTGCTTTGTTTTTAATATAATGAATAAAATAACAAAAGCGCCAATCCCTACACAACCCGAAATACTTACTGGCAGCTTAGTTTTTTAATATAATAAATAAAATAACAGAAGCGCCAATCCCCACACAACCCGGGGCGCTTACTCGCCGCTTTGTTTTTAAATTTAATAAATGAAATAACAGAAGTTCTCAAACCCACACAACCCGGGGCGCTTACTGGCTGCTTTGTTTTTTAATATAACAAATAAAATAGAAGAAGCGCCAATCCCCACACAACCCAGAGCGCATACTGGCCGCTTTGTTTTTTAATATAATAAATAAAATAACAGAAGCGCCAATCCCCACACAATCTGGGGCGCTTACTGAGCGCTTTGTTAATTAATATTATAAATAAAATAACAGAAGCGCCAATCCCCACACAACCCAAAGCACTTACTGGCAGCTTCGTTTTATAATATAATAAATAAAATAACAGAAGCGCCAATCCCCACACAACCCGGGGCGCTTACTGGCTGCTTTGTTTTTTAATATAATAAATAAAATAACAGAAGCGCCAATCCCCACACAACCCGGGGCGCTTACTGGCTGCTTTGTTTTTTAATATAATGAATAAAATAACAAAAGCGCCAATCCTCACACAACCCGGGGCACTTACTGGCGGCATCGTTTTTTAATATAATAAATAAATAACAGAAGCGCCAATCCCCACACAACCCGGGGCGCTTACTGGCTGCTTTGTTTTTTAATATAATAAATAAAATACCAGAACCGCCAATCCCCCCACAACCCGGGGCGCTTACTGACCGCTTTGTTAATTAATATTATAAATAAAATAACAGAAGCGCCAATTCCTACACAACCCGGGGCGCTTACTGGCCGCTTTGTTTATTATTTAAAAAAATAATAAACGCAAGTACCAATCACCAAATAACCCGGAGCGCTTACTATTTGCTTTGTTAATTAATATAATGAATGAAATGACAGAAGCGACAATCCCCACACAACCCGGGGCACTTACTGGCCGCTTTCTTTTTTAATATAATAAATAAAATAACAGAAGCGCCAATCCCCACACAACCCGGAACGCTTACTGGCCGCTTTGTTAATTAATATTATAAATAAAATAACAGAAGCGCCAAAACCTACACAACCCAGTGTGCTTACTGGCCGCTTTGTTTATTATTTAAATAAATAATAAACTCAAGTACCAATTTCCACACAACCTGGAGCGCTTACTATTTGCTTTGTTAATTAATATAATGAATAAAATGACAGAAGCGCCAATCCCCACACAACCCGGGGCACTTACTGGCCGCTTTGTTAATAATTATAATAAATAGAAGAACAGAAGCGCCAATCCCCACACAACCCGGGGCGCTTACTGGCCGCTTCGTTAATTAATATATTGAATAAAATATCAGAAGCGCCAATCCCTTCACAACCCCGGGCGCTAACTGGCCGCTTTGTTTATTATTTAAAAAAATAATAAACGCAAGTACCAATCACCACACATCCCGGAGCGCGTACTATTTGCTTTGTTAATTAATATAATGAATAAAATAACATAAGCGCCAATCCCCACACAACCCGGGGCACTTACTGGCCGCTTCGTTTTTTAATATAATAAATAAAATAACAGTAGCGCCGATCCCCACACAATCCGGGGCGCTTACTAACTGCTTTGTTTTCTTATATAATGAATAAAATAACAAAAGCGCCAATCCCCAGACAACCCGGGGCGCTTACTGGCCGCTTTGTTTTTTAATATTATAAATAGAATAACAGAAGCGCTAATCTTAACACAACTCGGGGCGCTTACTGGCTGCTTTGTTTTCTGATATAATGAATAAAATAACACAAGCGCCAATCCCTACACAACCCGGGGCGCTTACTGGCCGCTTTGTTTAGTATTTAAAAAATAATTAACGCAAGTACCAATCACCACACAACCCGGAGCGCTTACTGGCCGCTTTGTTTATTATTTAAAAAAATAATAAACGCAAGTACCAATTACCAAACAACCTGGAGCTCTTACTATTTGCTTTGTTCATTAATATAATAAATAAAATGACAAAACCGCCGATCCCCACACAACCCGGGGCACTTACTGGCCGCTTCGTTTTTTAATATAATAAATAAAATAATAGAAGCACCAATCCCCACAAAACCCGGGGCGCTTACTGGCTGCTTTGTTTTTAATATAATGAATAAAATAACAAAAGCGCCAATCCCTACACAACCCGAAATACTTACTGGCAGCTTAGTTTTTTAATATAATAAATAAAATAACAGAAGCGCCAATCCCCACACAACCCGGGGCGCTTACTCGCCGCTTTGTTTTTAAATTTAATAAACGAAATAACAGAAGTTCTCAAACCCACACAACCTGGGGCGCTTACTGGCTGCTTTGTTTTTTAATATAACAAATAAAATAGAAGAAGCGCATATCCCCACACAACCCAGAGCGCATACTGGCCGCTTTGTTTTTTAATATAATAAATAAAATAACAGAAGCGCCAATCCCCACACAATCTGGGGCGCTTACTGAGCGCTTTGTTAATTAATATTATAAATAAAATAACAGAAGCGCCAATCCCCACACAACCCAAAGCACTTACTGGCAGCTTCGTTTTATAATATAATAAATAAAATAACAGAAGCGCCAATCCCCACACAACCCGGGGCGCTTACTGGCTGCTTTGTTTTTTAATATTATGAATAAAATAACAAAAGCGCCAATCCCCACACAACCCAGGGCACTTACTGGCGGCATCGTTTTTTAATATAATAAATAAAATAACAGAAGCGCCAATCCCCACACAACCCGGGGCGCTTACTGGCTGCTTTGTTTTTTAATATAATGAATAAAATAACAAAAGCGCCAATCCTCACACAACCCAGGGCACTTACTGGCGGCATCGTTTTTTAATATAATAAATAAATAACAGAAGCGCCAATCCCCACACAACCCGGGGCGCTTACTGGCTGCTTTGTTTTTTAATATAATAAATAAAATAGAAGAAGCGCCAATCCCCACACAACCCGAAGCGCTTACTGGCCGCTTTGTTTTATAATATAATAAATAAAATAACAGAAGCGCCAATCCCCACACAACCCGGGGCGCTTACTGACCGCTTTGTTAATTAATATTATAAATAAAATAATAGAAGCGCCAATCCCTACACAACCCGGGGCGCTTACTGGCCGCTTTGTTCATTATTTAAAAAAAAAATAAACGCAAGTACCAATCACCAAACAACCCGGAGCGCTTACTATTTGCTTTGTTAATTAATATAATGAATAAAATGACAGAAGCGCCAATCCCTACACAACCCCGGGCGCTAACTGGCCGCTTTGTTTATTATTTAAAAAAATAATAAACGCAAGTACCAATCACCACACATCCCGGAGCGCGTACTATTTGCTTTGTTAATTAATATAATGAATAAAATAACATAAGCGCCAATCCCCACACAACCCGGGGCACTTACTGGCCGCTTCGTTTTTTAATATAATAAATAAAATAACAGTAGCGCCGATCCCCACACAATCCGGGGCGCTTACTGGCTGCTCTGTTTTCTAATGTAATGGATAAAATAACAAAAGCGCCAATCCCCAGACAACCCGGGACGCTTACTGGCCGCTTTGTTTTTTAATATTATAAATAAAACAACAGAAGCGCCAATCCCCACACAACCTGGGGCGCTTACTGGAGGCTTTGTTAATTAATATAATAAATAAAATAAATAAAGCGCCAATCACCACACAACCCGGAGTGCTTACTGGCCGCTTTGTTTATTATTTAAAAAAATAATTAACGCAAGTACCAATCACCACACAACCCGGAGCGCTTACTATTTGCTTTGTTAATTAATATAATAAATAGAATAACAGAAGCGCCAATCCCCACACAGCCCAGGGCACTTACTGGCCGCTTTGTTTTTTAATATAATAAATAAAATAACAAAAGCACCCATCCCCACACACCCCGAGGCGCCTACTGGCTGCGTTGTTTTTTAATATAATAAATAAAATAACAGAAGCGCCAATCCCCACACAACCCGGGGCGCTTACTGGCCGCTTTGTTTATTAATATAATAAATAAAATAACAGAAGAGCCAATCCCCACACAACCCGGGGCGCTTACTGGCTGCTTTGTTTTTTAATATAATAAATAAAATAACAGAAGCGCCAATCCCCACACAACCCGGGGCACTTACTGGCCGCTTTGTTTTTTTATATAATAAATAAAATAACAGAAGCACCAATCACCACACAACCCGGAGTGCTTACTGGCCGCTTTGTTTATTATTTAAAAAAATAGTAAACGCAAGTACCAATCACCACACAATCCGGAGCGCTTACTATTTGCTTTGTTAATTAATACAATGAATAAAATAACAAAAGCGCCAATCCCCACACAACCCATGGCACTCACTGGCCGCTTCGTTTTTTAATATGATGAATAAAATAACAGAAGCACCAATCTCAACACAACCCAGGGCGCTTACTGGCTGCTTTGTTTTTTAATATAATGAATAAAATAACAAAAGCGCCAATCCCCACACAACCCAGGGCGCTTACTGGCTGCTTTGTTTTTTAATATAATGAATAAAATAACAAAAGCGCTAATCCCCACACAACCCGGGGCACTTACTGGCGGCATCGTTTTTTAATATAATAAATAAAATAACAGAAGCGCCAATCCCCACACAACCCGGGGCGCTTACTGGCTGCTTTGTTTTTTGATATAATGAATAAAATAACAAAAGCGCCAATCCCCACATAACCCGGGGCACTTACTGGCGGCATCGTTTTTTAATATAATAAATAAAATATTAGAAGCGCCAATCCCCACGAAACCCGGGGTGCTTACTGGCTGCTTTGTTTTTTTATATAATAAATAAAATAGAAGAAGCGCCAATCCCCACACAACCCGAAGCGCTTACTGGCCGCTTTGTTTTTTAATATAATAAATAAAATAACAGAAGCGCCAATCCCCACACAACCCGAAGCGCTTACTGACCGCTTTGTTAATTAATATTATAAATAAAATAATAGAAGCGCCAATCCCTACACAACCCGGGGCGCTTACTGGCCGCTTTGTTCATTATTTAAAAAAAAAAAAAACGCAAGTACCAATCACCAAACAACCCGGAGCGCTTACTATTTGCTTTGTTAATTAATATAATGAATAAAATGACAGAAGCGCCAATCCCTACACAACCCCGGGCGCTAACTGGCCGCTTTGCTTATTATTTAAAAAAATAATAAACGCAAGTACCAATCACCACACATCCCGGAGCGCGTACTATTTGCTTTGTTAATTAATATAATGAATAAAATAACATAAGCGCCAATCCCCACACAACTCGGGGCACTTACTGGCCGCTTCGTTTTTTAATATAATAAATAAAATAACAGTAGCGCCGATCCCCACACAATCCGGGGCGCTTACTGGCTGCTCTGTTTTCTAATATAATGGATAAAATAACAAAAGCGCCAATCCCCAGACAACCCGGGACGCTTACTGGCCGCTTTGTTTTTCAATATTATAAATAGAATAACAGAAGCGCCAATCCCCACACAATCCAGGGCGCTTACTGGCTGCTTTGTTTTCTAATATAATGAATAAAATAACACAAGCGCCAATCCCTACACAACCCGGGGCGCTTACTGGCCGCTTTGTTTAGTATTTAAAAAATAATTAACGCAAGTACCAATCACCACACAACCCGGAGCGCTTACTGGCCGCTTTGTTTATTATTTAAAAAAATAATTAACGCAAGTACCAATCACCCTACAACCCGAAGCGCTTACTATTTGCTTTGTTAATTAATATAATAAATAAAATAACAGAAGCGCCAATCCCCACACAACCCGGGGCACTTACTGGCCGCTTCATTTTTTAATATAATAAATAAAATAACAGAAGCGCCAATCCCCACACAACCCGGAGCGCTTACTGGCTGCTTTGTTTTTTAATATAATAAATGACATAACAGAAGCGCCAATCCCGACACAACCCGGGGCGCTTACTGGCTGCTTTGTTTTTTAATATAATAAATAAAATAAAAGAAGCGCCAATCCCCACACAACCCGGGGCGCTTACTGGCCGCTTTGTTAAATAATATTATAAATAAAATAACAAAAGCGCCAATCCCTACACAACCTGGGGCGCTTACTGGCCGCTTTGTTTATTATTTAAAAAAATAATAAACGCAAGTACCAATCACCAAACAACCTGGAGCTCTTACTATTTGCTTTGTTCATTAATATAATAAATAAAATGACAAAAGCGCCGATCCCCACACAACCCGGGGCACTTACTGGCCGCTTCGTTTTTTAATATAATAAATAAAATAATAGAAGCGCCAATCCCCACACAACCCGGGGCGCTTACTGACCGCTTTGTTAATTAATATTATAAATAAAATAATAGAAGCGCCAATCCCTACACAACCCGGGGCGCTTACTGGCCGCTTTGTTCATTATTTAAAAAAAAAATAAACGCAAGTACCAATCACCAAACAACCCGGAGCGCTTACTATTTGCTTTGTTAATTAATATAATGAATAAAATGACAGAAGCGCCAATCCCTACACAACCCCGGGCGCTAACTGGCCGCTTTGTTTATTATTTAAAAAAATAATAAACGCAAGTACCAATCACCACACATCCCGGAGCGCGTACTATTTGCTTTGTTAATTAATATAATGAATAAAATAACATAAGCGCCAATCCCCACACAACCCGGGGCACTTACTGGCCGCTTCGTTTTTTAATATAATAAATAAAATAACAGTAGCGCCGATCCCCACACAATCCGGGGCGCTTACTGGCTGCTCTGTTTTCTAATGTAATGGATAAAATAACAAAAGCGCCAATCCCCAGACAACCCGGGACGCTTACTGGCCGCTTTGTTTTTTAATATTATAAATAAAACAACAGAAGCGCCAATCCCCACACAACCTGGGGCGCTTACTGGCGGCTTTGTTAATTAATATAATAAATAAAATAAATAAAGCGCCAATCACCACACAACCCGGAGTGCTTACTGGCCGCTTTGTTTATTATTTAAAAAAATAATTAACGCAAGTACCAATCACCACACAACCCGGAGCGCTTACTATTTGCTTTGTTAATTAATATAATAAATAGAATAACAGAAGCGCCAATCCCCACACAACCCAGGGCACTTACTGGCCGCTTTGTTTTTTAATATAATAAATAAAATAACAAAAGCACCCATCCCCACACACCCCGAGGCGCCTACTGGCTGCGTTGTTTTTTAATATAATAAATAAAATAACAGAAGCGCCAATCCCCACACAACCCGGGGCGCTTACTGGCCGCTTTGTTTATTAATATAATAAATAAAATAACAGAAGAGCCAATCCCCACACAACCCGGGGCGCTTACTGGCTGCTTTGTTTTTTAATATAATAAATAAAATAACAGAAGCGCCAATCCCCACACAACCCGGGGCACTTACTGGCCGCTTTGTTTTTTAATATAATAAATAAAATAACAGAAGCACCAATCACCACACAACCCGGAGTGCTTACTGGCCGCTTTGTTTATTATTTAAAAAAATAGTAAACGCAAGTACCAATCACCACACAATCCGGAGCGCTTACTATTTGCTTTGTTAATTAATACAATGAATAAAATAACAAAAGCGCCAATCCCCACACAACCCATGGCACTCACTGGCCGCTTCGTTTTTTAATATGATGAATAAAATAACAGAAGCACCAATCTCAACACAACCCAGGGCGCTTACTGGCTGCTTTGTTTTTTAATATAATGAATAAAATAACAAAAGCGCCAATCCCCACACAACCCAGGGCGCTTACTGGCTGCTTTGTTTTTTAATATAATGAATAAAATAACAAAAGCGCTAATCCCCACACAACCCGGGGCACTTACTGGCGGCATCGTTTTTTAATATAATAAATAAAATAACAGAAGCGCCAATCCCCACACAACCCGGGGCGCTTACTGGCTGCTTTGTTTTTTGATATAATGAATAAAATAACAAAAGCGCCAATCCCCACACAACCCGGGGCACTTACTGGCGGCATCGTTTTTTAATATAATAAATAAAATATTAGAAGCGCCAATCCCCACGAAACCCGGGGCGCTTACTGGCTGCTTTGTTTTTTTATATAATAAATAAAATAGAAGAAGCGCCAATCCCCACACAACCCGAAGCGCTTACTGGCCGCTTTGTTTTTTAATATAATAAATAAAATAACAGAAGCGCCAATCCCCACACAACCCGGGGCGCTTACTGACCGCTTTGTTAATTAATATTATAAATAAAATAATAGAAGCGCCAATCCCTACACCACCCGGGGCGCTTACTGGCCGCTTTGTTCATTATTTAAAAAAAAAAAAAACGCAAGTACCAATCACCAAACAACCCGGAGCGCTTACTATTTGCTTTGTTGATTAATATAATGAATAAAATGACAGAAGCGCCAATCCCTACACAACCCCGGGCGCTAACTGGCCGCTTTGTTTATTATTTAAAAAAATAATAAACGCAAGTACCAATCACCACACATCCCGGAGCGCGTACTATTTGCTTTGTTAATTAATATAATGAATAAAATAACATAAGCGCCAATCCCCACACAACCCGGGGCACTTACTGGCCGCTTCGTTTTTTAATATAATAAATAAAATAACAGTAGCGCCGATCCCCACACAATCCGGGGCGCTTACTGGCTGCTCTGTTTTCTAATATAATGGATAAAATAACAAAAGCGCCAATCCCCAGACAACCCGGGACGCTTACTGGCTGCTTTGTTTTTTAATATTATAAATAGAATAACAGAAGCGCCAATCCCCACACAATCCAGGGCGCTTACTGGCTGCTTTGTTTTCTAATATAATGAATAAAATAACACAAGCGCCAATCCCTACACAACCCGGGGCGCTTACTGGCCGCTTTGTTTAGTCTTTAAAAAATAATTAACGCAAGTACCAATCACCACACAACCCGGAGCGCTTACTGGCCGCTTTGTTTATTATTTAAAAAAATAATTAACGCAAGTACCAATCACCCTACAACCCGAAGCGCTTACTATTTGCTTTGTTAATTAATATAATAAATAAAATAACAGAAGCGCCAATCCCCACACAACCCGGGGCACTTACTGGCCGCTTCATTTTTTAATATAATAAATAAAATAACAGAAGCGCCAATCCCCACACAACCCGGAGCGCTTACTAGCTGCTTTGTTTTTTAATATAATAAATGACATAACAGAAGCGCCAATCCCGACACAACCCGGGGCGCTTACTGGCTGCTTTGTTTTTTAATATAATAAATAAAATAAAAGAAGCGCCAATCCCCACACAACCCGGGGCGCTTACTGGCCGCTTTGTTAAATAATATTATAAATAAAATAACAAAAGCGCCAATCCCTACACAACCTGGGGCGCTTACTGGCCGCTTTGTTTATTATTTAAAAAAATAATAAACGCAAGTACCAATTACCAAACAACCTGGAGCTCTTACTATTTGCTTTGTTCATTAATATAATAAATAAAATGACAAAAGCGCCGATCCCCACACAACCCGGGGCACTTACTGGCCGCTTCGTTTTTTAATATAATAAATAAAATAATAGAAGCGCCAATCCCCACAAAACCCGGGGCGCTTACTGGCTGCTTTGTTTTTAATATAATGAATAAAATAACAAAAGCGCCAATCCCTACACAACCCGAAATACTTACTGGCAGCTTAGTTTTTTAATATAATAAATAAAATAACAGAAGCGCCAATCCCCACACAACCCGGGGCGCTTACTCGCCGCTTTGTTTTTAAATTTAATAAATGAAATAACAGAAGTTCTCAAACCCACACAACCCGGGGCGCTTACTGACCGCTTTGTTAATTAATATTATAAATAAAATAATAGAAGCGCCAATCCCTACACCACCCGGGGCGCTTACTGGCCGCTTTGTTCATTATTTAAAAAAAAAAAAAACGCAAGTACCAATCACCAAACAACCCGGAGCGCTTACTATTTGCTTTGTTGATTAATATAATGAATAAAATGACAGAAGCGCCAATCCCTACACAACCCCGGGCGCTAACTGGCCGCTTTGTTTATTATTTAAAAAAATAATAAACGCAAGTACCAATCACCACACATCCCGGAGCGCGTACTATTTGCTTTGTTAATTAATATAATGAATAAAATAACATAAGCGCCAATCCCCACACAACCCGGGGCACTTACTGGCCGCTTCGTTTTTTAATATAATAAATAAAATAACAGTAGCGCCGATCCCCACACAATCCGGGGCGCTTACTGGCTGCTCTGTTTTCTAATATAATGGATAAAATAACAAAAGCGCCAATCCCCAGACAACCCGGGACGCTTACTGGCTGCTTTGTTTTTTAATATTATAAATAGAATAACAGAAGCGCCAATCCCCACACAATCCAGGGCGCTTACTGGCTGCTTTGTTTTCTAATATAATGAATAAAATAACACAAGCGCCAATCCCTACACAACCCGGGGCGCTTACTGGCCGCTTTGTTTAGTCTTTAAAAAATAATTAACGCAAGTACCAATCACCACACAACCCGGAGCGCTTACTGGCCGCTTTGTTTATTATTTAAAAAAATAATTAACGCAAGTACCAATCACCCTACAACCCGAAGCGCTTACTATTTGCTTTGTTAATTAATATAATAAATAAAATAACAGAAGCGCCAATCCCCACACAACCCGGGGCACTTACTGGCCGCTTCATTTTTTAATATAATAAATAAAATAACAGAAGCGCCAATCCCCACACAACCCGGAGCGCTTACTGGCTGCTTTGTTTTTTAATATAATAAATGACATAACAGAAGCGCCAATCCCGACACAACCCGGGGCGCTTACTGGCTGCTTTGTTTTTTAATATAATAAATAAAATAAAAGAAGCGCCAATCCCCACACAACCCGGGGCGCTTACTGGCCGCTTTGTTAAATAATATTATAAATAAAATAACAAAAGCGCCAATCCCTACACAACCTGGGGCGCTTACTGGCCGCTTTGTTTATTATTTAAAAAAATAATAAACGCAAGTACCAATTACCAAACAACCTGGAGCTCTTACTATTTGCTTTGTTCATTAATATAATAAATAAAATGACAAAAGCGCCGATCCCCACACAACCCGGGGCACTTACTGGCCGCTTCGTTTTTTAATATAATAAATAAAATAATAGAAGCGCCAATCCCCACAAAACCCGGGGCGCTTACTGGCTGCTTTGTTTTTAATATAATGAATAAAATAACAAAAGCGCCAATCCCTACACAACCCGAAATACTTACTGGCAGCTTAGTTTTTTAATATAATAAATAAAATAACAGAAGCGCCAATCCCCACACAACCCGGGGCGCTTACTCGCCGCTTTGTTTTTAAATTTAATAAATGAAATAACAGAAGTTCTCAAACCCACACAACCCGGGGCGCTTACTGGCTGCTTTGTTTTTTAATATAACAAATAAAATAGAAGAAGCGCCAATCCCCACACAACCCAGAGCGCATACTGGCCGCTTTGTTTTTTAATATAATAAATAAAATAACAGAAGCGCCAATCCCCACACAATCTGGGGCGCTTACTGAGCGCTTTGTTAATTAATATTATAAATAAAATAACAGAAGCGCCAATCCCCACACAACCCAAAGCACTTACTGGCAGCTTCGTTTTATAATATAATAAATAAAATAACAGAAGCGCCAATCCCCACACAACCCGGGGCGCTTACTGGCTGCTTTGTTTTTTAATATTATGAATAAAATAACAAAAGCGCCAATCCCCACACAACCCAGGGCACTTACTGGCGGCATCGTTTTTTAATATAATAAATAAATAACAGAAGCGCCAATCCCCACACAACCCGGGGCGCTTACTGGCTGCTTTGTTTTTTAATATAATAAATAAAATACCAGAACCGCCAATCCCCCCACAACCCGGGGCGCTTACTGACCGCTTTGTTAATTAATATTATAAATAAAATAACAGAAGCGCCAATCCCTACACAACCCGGGGCGCTTACTGGCCGCTTTGTTTATTATTTAAAAAAATAATAAACGCAAGTACCAATCACCAAATAACCCGGAGCGCTTACTATTTGCTTTGTTAATTAATATAATGAATGAAATGACAGAAGCGACAATCCCCACACAACCCGGGGCACTTACTGGCCGCTTTCTTTTTTAATATAATAAATAAAATAACAGAAGCGCCAATCCCCACACAACCCGGGGCGCTCACTGGCCGCTTTGTTTTTTAATGTTATAAATGAAATAACAGAATCGCCAATCCCCACACAACCCGGAACGCTTACTGGCCGCTTTGTTAATTAATATTATAAATAAAATAACAGAAGCGCCAAAACCTACACAACCCAGTGTGCTTACTGGCCGCTTTGTTTATTATTTAAATAAATAATAAACTCAAGTACCAATTTCCACACAACCTGGAGCGCTTACTATTTGCTTTGTCAATTAATATAATGAATAAAATGACAGAAGCGCCAATCCCCACACAACCCGGGGCACTTACTGGCCGCTTTGTTAATAATTATAATAAATAGAAGAACAGAAGCGCTAATCCCCACACAACCCGGGGCGCTTACTGGCCGCTTCGTTAATTAATATATTGAATAAAATATCAGAAGCGCCAATCCCTACACAACCCCGGGCGCTAACTGGCCGCTTTGTTTATTATTTAAAAAAATAATAAACGCAAGTACCAATCACCACACATCCCGGAGCGCGTACTATTTGCTTTGTTAATTAATATAATGAATAAAATAACATAAGCGCCAATCCCCACACAACCCGGGGCACTTACTGGCCGCTTCGTTTTTTAATATAATAAATAAAATAACAGTAGCGCCGATCCCCACACAATCCGGGGCGCTTACTGGCTGCTTTGTTTTCTTATATAATGAATAAAATAACAAAAGCGCCAATCCCCAGACAACCCGGGGCGCTTACTGGCCGCTTTGTTTTTTAATATTATAAATAGAATAACAGAAGCGCTAATCTTCACACAACTCGGGGCGCTTACTGGCTGCTTTGTTTTCTGATATAATGAATAAGATAACACAAGCGCCAATCCCTACACAACCCGGGGCGCTTACTGGCCGCTTTGTTTGGTATTTAAAAAATAATTAACGCAAGTACCAATCACCACACAACCCGGAGCGCTTACTGGCCGCTTTGTTTATTATTTAAAAAAATAATAAACGCAAGTACCAATTACCAAACAACCTGGAGCTCTTACTATTTGCTTTGTTCATTAATATAATAAATAAAATGACAAAACCGCCGATCCCCACACAACCCGGGGCACTTACTGGCCGCTTCGTTTTTCAATATAATAAATAAAATAATAGAAGCACCAATCCCCACAAAACCCGGGGCGCTTACTGGCTGCTTTGTTTTTAATATAATGAATAAAATAACAAAAGCGCCAATCCCTACACAACCCGAAATACTTACTGGCAGCTTAGTTTTTTAATATAATAAATAAAATAACAGAAGCGTCAATCCCCACACAACCCGGGGCGCTTACTCGCCGCTTTGTTTTTAAATTTAATAAATGAAATAACAGAAGTTCTCAAACCCACACAACCCGGGGCGCTTACTGGCTGCTTTGTTTTTTAATATAACAAATAAAATAGAAGAAGCGCCAATCCCCACACAACCCAGAGCGCATACTGGCCGCTTTGTTTTTTAATATAATAAATAAAATAACAGAAGCGCCAATCCCCACACAATCTGGGGCGCTTACTGAGCGCTTTGTTAATTAATATTATAAATAAAATAACAGAAGCGCCAATCCCCACACAACCCAAAGCACTTACTGGCAGCTTCGTTTTATAATATAATAAATAAAATAACAGAAGCGCCAATCCCCACACAACCCGGGGCGCTTACTGGCTGCTTTGTTTTTTAATATTATGAATAAAATAACAAAAGCGCCAATCCCCACACAACCCAGGGCACTTACTGGCGGCATCGTTTTTTAATATAATAAATAAAATAACAGAAGCGCCAATCCCCACACAACCCGGGGCGCTTACTGGCTGCTTTGTTTTTTAATATAATGAATAAAATAACAAAAGCGCCAATCCTCACACAACCCGGGGCACTTACTGGCGGCATCGTTTTTTAATATAATAAATAAATAACAGAAGCGCCAATCCCCACACAACCCGGGGCGCTTACTGGCTGCTTTGTTTTTTAATATAATAAATAAAATACCAGAACCGCCAATCCCCCCACAACCCGGGGCGCTTACTGACCGCTTTGTTAATTAATATTATAAATAAAATAACAGAAGCGCCAATCCCTACACAACCCGGGGCGCTTACTGGCCGCTTTGTTTATTATTTAAAAAAATAATAAACGCAAGTACCAATCACCAAATAACCCGGAGCGCTTACTATTTGCTTTGTTAATTAATATAATGAATGAAATGACAGAAGCGACAATCCCCACACAACCCGGGGCACTTACTGGCCGCTTTCTTTTTTAATATAATAAATAAAATAACAGAAGCGCCAATCCCCACACAACCCGGGGCGCTCACTGGCCGCTTTGTTTTTTAATATTATAAATGAAATAACAGAATCGCCAATCCCCACACAACCTGGAACGCTTACTGGCCGCTTTGTTAATTAATATTATAAATAAAATAACAGAAGCGCCAAAACCTACACAACCCAGTGTGCTTACTGGCCGCTTTGTTTATTATTTAAATAAATAATAAACTCAAGTACCAATTTCCACACAACCTGGAGCGCTTACTATTTGCTTTGTTAATTAATATAATGAATAAAATGACAGAAGCGCCAATCCCCACACAACCCGGGGCACTTACTGGCCGCTTTGTTAATAATTATAATAAATAGAAGAACAGAAGCGCCAATCCCCACACAACCCGGGGCGCTTACTGGCCGCTTCGTTAATTAATATATTGAATAAAATATCAGAAGCGCCAATCCCTACACAACCCCGGGCGCTAACTGGCCGCTTTGTTTATTATTTAAAAAAATAATAAACGCAAGTACCAATCACCACACATCCCGGAGCGCGTACTATTTGCTTTGTTAATTAATATAATGAATAAAATAACATAAGCGCCAATCCCCACACAACCCGGGGCACTTACTGGCCGCTTTGTTAATAATTATAATAAATAGAAGAACAGAAGCGCCAATCCCCACACAACCCGGGGCGCTTACTGGCCGCTTCGTTAATTAATATATTGAATAAAATATCAGAAGCGCCAATCCCTACACAACCCCGGGCGCTAACTGGCCGCTTTGTTTATTATTTAAAAAAATAATTAACGCAAGTACCAATCACCACACAACCCGGAGGGCTTACTGGCCGCTTTGTTTATTATTTAAAAAAATAATTAACGCAAGTACCAATCACCACACAACCCGAAGCGCTTACTATTTGCTTTGTTAATTAATATAATAAATAAAATAACAGAAGCGCCAATCCCCACACAACCCGGGGCACTTACTGGCCGCTTCATTTTTTAATATAATAAATAAAATAACAGAAGCGCCAATCCCCACACAACCCGGAGCGCTTACTGGCTGCTTTGTTTTTTAATATAATAAATGACATAACAGAAGCGCCAATCCCGACACAACCCGGGGCGCTTACTGGCTGCTTTGTTTTTTAATATAATAAATAAAATAAAAGAAGCGCCAATCCTCACACAACCCGGGGCGCTTACTTGCCGCTTTGTTAATTAATATTATAAATAAAATAACAAAAGCGCCAATCCCTACACAACCTGGGGCGCTTACTGGCCGCTTTGTTTATTATTTAAAAAAATAATAAACGCAAGTACCAATTACCAAACAACCTGGAGCGCTTACTATTTGCTTTTTTAATTAATATAATAAATAAAATGACAAAAGCGCCAATCCCCACACAACCCGGGGCACTTACTGGCCGCTTCGTTTTTTAAAATAATAAATAGAATAACAGAAGCGCTAATCCCCACACAACCCGGGGCGCTTACTGGCTGCTTTGTTTTTAATATAATGAATAAAATAACAAAAGCGCCAATCCCCACACAACCCGAAGCACTTACTGGCAGCTTCGTTTTTTAATATAATAAATAAAATAACAGAAGAGCCAATCCCCACACAACCCGGGGTGCTTACTGGCCGCTTTGTTTTTTAATTTAATAAATAAAATAACAGAAGTTCTAATCATCACACAACCCGGGGCGCTTACTGGCTGCTTTGTTTTTTAATATAATAAATAAAATAGAAGAAGCGCTAATCCCCACACAACCCAGAGCGCATGCTGGCCGCTTTGTTTTTTAATATAATAAATAAAATAACAGAAGCGCCAATCCCCACACAACCCGAAGCACTTACTGGCAGCTTCGTTTTTTAATACAATAAATAAAATAACAGAAGCGCCAATCCCCACACAACCCGGGGCGCTTACTGGCTGCTTTGTTTTTTAATATAATGAATAAAATAACAAAAGCGCCAATCCCCAGACAACCCGGGGCGCTTACTGGCCGCTTTGTTTTTTAATATTATAAATAAAATAACAGAAGCGCTAATCTTCACACAACTCGGGGCGCTTACTGGCTGCTTTGTTTTCTGATATAATGAATAAAATAACACAAGCGCCAATCCCTACACAACCCGAGGCGCTTACTGGCCGCTTTGTTTAGTATTTAAAAAATAATTAACGCAAGTACCAATCACCACACAACCCGGAGCGCTTACTGGCCGCTTTGTTTATTATTTAAAAAAATAATTAACGCAAGTACCAATCACCACACAACCCGAAGCGCTTACTATTTGCTTTGTTAATTAATATAATAAATAAAATAACAGAAGCGCCAATCCCCACCCAACCCGGGGCACTTACTGGCCGCTTCATTTTTTAATATAATAAATAAAATAACAGAAGCGCCAATCCCCACACAACCCGGAGCGCTTACTGGCCGCTTTGTTTTTTAATATAATAAATGACATAACAGAAGCGCCAATCCCGACACAACCCGGGGCGCTTACTGGCTGCTTTGTTTTTCAATATAATAAATAAAATAAAAGAAGCGCCAATCCCCACACAACCCGGGGCGCTTACTTGCCGCTTTGTTAATTTATATTATAAATAAAATAACAAAAGCGCCAATCCCTACACAACCTGGGGCGCTTACTGGCCGCTTTGTTTATTATTTAAAAAAATAATAAACGCAAGTACCAATTACCAAACAACCTGGAGCGCTTACTATTTGCTTTGTTAATTAATATAATAAATAAAATGACAAAAGCGCCAATCCCCACACAACCCGGGGCACTTACTGGCCGCTTCGTTTTTTAAAATAATAAATAGAATAACAGAAGCGCTAATCCCCACACAACCCGGGGCGCTTACTGGCTGCTTTGTTTTTAACATAATGAATAAAATAACAAAAGCGCTAATCCCCACACAACCCGAAGCACTTTCTGGCAGCTTCGTTTTTTAATATAATAAATAAAATAACAGAAGCGCCAATCCCCACACAACCCGGGGTGCTTACTGGCCGCTTTGTTTTTTAATTTAATAAATAAAATAACAGAAGTTCTAATCCCCACACAACCCGGGGCGCTTACTGGCTGCTTTGTTTTTTTATATAATAAATAAAATAGAAGAAGCGCTAATCCCCACACAACCCAGAGCGCATACTGGCCGCTTTGTTTTTTAATATAATAAATAAAATAACAGAAGCGCCAATCCCCACACAACCCGAAGCACTTACTAACAGCTTCGTTTTTTAATATAATAAATAAAATAACAGAAGCGCCAATCCCCACACAACCCGGGGCGCTTACTGGCTGCTTTGTTTTTTAATATAATGAATAAAATAACAAAAGCGCCAATCCCCACACAACCCGGGGCACTTACTGGCGGCATCGTTTTTTAATATAATAAATAAAATAACAGAAGCGCCAATCCCCACACAACCCGGGGCGCTTACTGGCTGCTTTGTTTTTTAATATAATGAATAAAATAACAAAAGCGCCAATCCTCACACAACCCGGGGCACTTACTGGCGGCATCGTTTTTTAATATAATAAATAAATAACAGAAGCGCCAATCCCCGCACAACCCGGGGCGCTTACTGGCTGCTTTGTTTTTTTATATAATAAATAAAATAGAAGAAGCGCCAATCCTCACACAACCCGAAGCGCTTACTAGCCGCTTTGTTTTTTAATATAATAAATAAAATACCAGAACCGCCAATCCCCCCACAACCCGGGGCGCTTACTGGCTGCTTTGTTTTTTTATATAATAAATAAAATAGAAGAAGCGCCAATCCTCACACAACCCGAAGCGCTTACTGGCCGCTTTGTTTTTTAATATAATAAATAAAATACCAGAACCGCCAATCCCCCCACAACCCGGGGCGCTTACTGGCTGCTTTGTTTTTTAATATAATGAATAAAATAACAAAAGCGCCAATCCCCACACAACCCGGGGCACTTACTGGCGGCATCGTTTTTTAATATAATAAATAAAATAACAGAAGCGCCAATCCCCACACAACCCGGAGCGCTTACCGGCCGCTTTGTTTATTATTTAAAAAAATAATTAACGCAAGTACCAATCACCACACAACCCGAAGCGCTTACTATTTGCTTTGTTAATTAATATAATAAATAAAATTACAGAAGCGCCAATCCCCACACAACCCGGGGCACTTACTGGCCGCTCCATTTTTTAATATAATAAATAAAATAACAAAAGCGCCAATCCCCACACAACCCGGGGCGCTTACTGGCTGCTTTGTTTTTTAATATAATGAATAAAATAACAAAAGCGCCAATCCTCACACAACCCGGGGCACTTACTGGCGGCATCGTTTTTTAATATAATAAATAAATAACAGAAGCGCCAATCCACACACAACCCGGGGCGCTTACTGGCTGCTTTGTTTTTTTATATAATAAATAAAATAGAAAAAGCGCCAATCCTCTTACAACCCGAAGCGCTTACTGGCCGCTTTGTTTTTTAATATAATAAATAAAATACCAGAACCGCCAATCCCCCCACAACCCGGGGCGCTTACTGACCGCTTTGTTAATTAATATTATAAATAAAATAACAGAAGCGCCAATCCCTACACAACTCGGGGCGATTACTGGCCGCTTTGTTTATTATTTAAAAAAATAATAAACGCAAGTACCAATCACCAAACAACCCGGAGCGCTTACTATTTGCTTTGTTAATTAATATAATGAATGAAATGACAGAAGCGACAATCCCCACACAACCCGGGGCACTTACTGGCCGCTTTTTTTTATATAATAAATAAAAGAACAGAAGCGCCAATCCCCACACAACCCGGAACGCTTACTGGCCGCTTTGTTAATAAATATTATAAATAAAATAACAGAAGCGCCAAAACCTACACAACCCAGGGTGCTTACTGGCCGCTTTGTTTATTATTTAAATAAATAATAAACCCAAGTACCAATTTCCACACAACCTGGAGCGCTTACTATTTGCTTTGTTAATTAATATAATGAATAAAATAACAAAAGCGCTAATCACCACACAACCCGGGGCACTTACTGGCAGCTTCGTTTTTTAATATAATAAATAAAATAACAGCAGCGCCAATCCCCACACAACCTGGGGCGCTTACTGGCCGCTTTGTTTTTTAATACAATAAATAAAATGACAGAAGCGCCAATCCCCACACAACCCGGGGCGCTTACTGTCTGCTTTGTTTTTTAATATAATAAATAAAATAACAGAAGCGCCAATCCCCACACAACCCGGGGCGCTTACTGGCCGCTTTGTTTTTTAATATAATAAATAAAACAACAGAGGCGCCAATCCCTACACAACTTGGGCGCTTACTGGCCGCTTTGTTTATAATTTAAAAAAATAATAAACGCAAGTACCAATCACCAAACAACCCGGAGCGCTTACTATTTGCTTTGTTAATTAATATAATGAATGAAATAACAGAAGCGCCAATCCCCCCACAACCCGGGGCGCTTACTGACCGCTTTGTTAATTAATATTATAAATAAAATAACAGAAGCGCCAATCCCTACACAACTCGGGGAGCTTACTGGCCGCTTTGTTTATTATTTAAAAAAATAATAAACGCAAGTACCAATCACCAAACAACCCGGAGCGCTTACTATTTGCTTTGTTAATTAATATAATGAATGAAATGACAGAAGCGACAATCCCCACACAACCCGGGGCACTTACTGGCCGCTTTCTTTTTTAATATAATAAATAAAATAACAGAAGCGCCAATCCCCACACAACCCGGGGCGCTCACTGGCCGCTTTGTTTTTTAATATTATAAATGAAATAACAGAATCGCCAATCCCCACACAACCCGGAACGCTTACTGGCCGCTTTGTTAATTAATATAATAAATATAATAAATAAAGCGCCAATCACCACACAACCCGGAGTGCTTACTGGCCGCTTTGTTTATTATTTAAAAAAATAATTAACGCAAGTACCAATCACCACACAACCCGGAGCGCTTACTATTTGCTTTGTTAATTAATATAATAAATAAAATAACAGAATCGCCAATCCCCACACAACCCAGGGCACTTACTGGCCGCTTTGTTTTTTAATATAATAAATAAAATAACAAAAGCACCAATCCCCACACAACCCGGGGCACTTACTGGCCGCTTTGTTCTTTAATATAATAAATAAAATAACAGAAGCACCAATCACCACACAACCCGGAGTGCTTACTGGCCGCTTTGTTTATTATTTGAAAAAATAATAAACGCAAGTACCAATCACCACACAATCCGGAGCGCTTACTATTTGCTTTGTTAATTAATACAATGAATAAAATAACAAAAGCGCCAATCCCCACACAACCCATGGCACTCACTGGCCGCTTCGTTTTTTAATATGATAAATAAAATAACAGAAGCACCAATCTCCACACACCCCGGGGCGCTTACTGGCCGCTAAGATTCTTAATATTATAAATATAATAACAGAAGCGCCAATCCCCACACAACCCGGGGCGCTTACTGGCCGCTTTGTTTTTTAATATAATAAATAAAATAACAGAAGCGCCAATCCCAAAACAACCCGGGGCGCTTACAGGCCGCTTTGTTAATTAATATATTGAATCAAATATCAGAAGCGCCAATCCCTACACAACCCGGGGCGCTTACTGGCCGCTTTGTTTATTATTTAAAAAAATAATAAACGCAAGTACCAATCACCACACAATCCGGAGCGCTTACTATTTGCTTTGTTAATTAATACAATGAATAAAATAACAAAAGCGCCAATCCCCACACAACCCATGGCACTCACTGGCCGCTTCGTTTTTTAATATGATAAATAAAATAACAGAAGCACCAATCTCCACACACCCCGGGGCGCTTACTGGCCGCTAAGATTCTTAATATTATAAATATAATAACAGAAGCGCCAATCCCCACACAACCCGGGGCGCTTACTGGCCGCTTTGTTTTTTAATATAATAAATAAAATAACAGAAGCGCCAATCCCAAAACAACCCAGGGCGCTTACAGGCCGCTTTGTTAATTAATATATTGAATCAAATATCAGAAGCGCCAATCCCTACACAACCCGGGGCTCTTACTGGCCGCTTTGTTTATTATTTAAAAAAATAATAAACGCAAGTACCAATTACCACACAACCCGGAGCGCGTACTATTTGCTTTGTTAATTAATATAATGAATAAAATAACACAAGCGCCAATCCCCACACAACTTGGGGAACTTACTGGCCGCTTCATTTTTTAATATAATAAATGAAATAACAGTAGCGCCAATCCCCACACAATCCGGGGCGCTTACTGGCTGCTTTGTTTTCCAATATAATGAATAAAATAACAAAAGCGCCAATCCACAGACAACCCGGGGCGCTTTCTGGCCGCTTTGTTTTTTTATATAATAAATAAAATAACAGAAGCACCAATCACCACACAACCCGGAGTGCTTACTGGCCGCTTTGTTTATTATTTAAAAAAATAATAAACGCAAGTACCAATCACCACACAATCCGGAGCGCTTACTATTTGCTTTGTTAATTAATACAATGAATAAAATAACAAAAGCGCCAATCCCCACACAACCCATGGCACTCACTTGCCGCTTCGTTTTTTAATATGATAAATAAAATAACAGAAGCACCAATCTCCACACACCCCGGGGCGCTTACTGGCCGCTAAGATTCTTAATATTATAAATATAATAACAGAAGCGCCAATCCCCACACAACCCGGGGCGCTTACTGGCCGCTTTGTTTTTTAATATAATAAATAAAATAACAGAAGCGCCAATCCCAAAACAACCCGGGGCGCTTACAGGCCGCTTTGTTAATTAATATATTGAATCAAATATCAGAAGCGCCAATCCCTACACAACCCGGGGCGCTTACTGGCCGCTTTGTTTATTATTTAAAAAAATAATAAACGCAAGTACCAATTACCACACAACCCGGAGCGCGTACTATTTGCTTTGTTAATTAATATAATGAATAAAATAACACAAGCGCCAATCCCCACACAACTTGGGGAACTTACTGGCCGCTTCATTTTTTAATATAATAAATGAAATAACAGTAGCGCCAATCCCCACACAATCCGGGGCGCTTACTGGCTGCTTTGTTTTCCAATATAATGAATAAAATAAAAAAAGCGCCAATCCACAGACAACCCGGGGCGCTTTCTGGCCGCTTTGTTTTTTTATATTATAAATAAAATAACAGAAGCGCCAATCCCCACACAATCCGGGGCGCTTACTGGCTGCTTTGTTTTCTAATATAATAAATAAAATAACAAAAGCGCCAATCCCCAGACAACCCGGGGCGCTTTCTGGCCGCTTTGTTTTTTAATATTATAAATAAAATAACAGAAGCGCCAATCCCCACACAATCCGGGGCGCTTACTGGCTGCTTTGTTTTTTAATATAATGAATAAAATAACAAAAGCGCCAATCCTCACACAACCTGGGGCACTTACTGGCGGCATCGTTTTTTAATCTAATAAATAAATAACAGAAGCGCCAATCCCCACACAACCCGGGGCGCTTACTGGCTGCTTTGTTTTTTTATATAATAAATAAAATAGAAGAAGCGCCAATCCTCACACAACCCGAAGCGCTTACTGGCCGCTTTGTTTTTTAATATAATAAATAAAATACCAGAACCGCCAATCCCCCCACAACCCGGGGCGCTTACTGACCGCTTTGTTAATTAATATTATAAATAAAATAACAGAAGCGCCAATCCCTACACAACTCGGGGCGCTTACTGGCCGCTTTGTTTATTATTTAAAAAAATAATAAACGCAAGTACCAATCACCAAACAACCCCGAGCGCTTACTATTTGCTTTGTTAATTAATATAATGAATGAAATAACAGAAGCGACAATCCCCACACAACCCGAAGCACTTACTGGCCGCTTTCTTTTTTAATATAATAAATAAAATAACAGAAGCGCCAATCCCCACACAACCCGGGGCGCTCACTGGCCGCTTTGTTTTTTAATATTATAAATGAAATAACAGAATCCCCAATCCCCACACAACCCGGAACGCTTACTGGCCGCTTTGTTAATTAATATTATAAATAAAATAACAGAAGCGCCAAAACCTACACAACCCAGGGTGCTTACTGGCCGCTTTGTTTATTATTTAAATAAATAATAAACTCAAGTACCAATTTCCACACAACCTGGAGCGCTTACTATTTGCTTTGTTAATTAATATAATGAATAAAATAACAAAAGCGCTAATCACCACACAACCCGGGGCACTTACTGGCAGCTTCGTTTTTTAATATAATAAATAAAATAACAGCAGCGCCAATCCCCACACAACCCGGGGCGCTTACTGGCCGCTTTGTTTTTTAATACAATAAATAAAATGACAGAAGCGCCAATCCCCACACAACCCGGGGCGCTTACTGGCTGCTTTGTTTTTTAATATAATAAATAAAATAACAGAAGCGCCAATCCCCACACAACTTGGGGCGCTTACTGGCCGCTTTGTTTATTATTTAAAAAAATAATAAACGCAAGTACCAATTACCACACAACCCGGAGCGCGTACTATTTGCTTTGTTAATTAATATAATGAATAAAATAACACAAGCGCCAATCCCCACACAACTTGGGGAACTTACTGGCCGCTTCATTTTTTAATATAATAAATGAAATAACAGTAGCGCCAATCCCCACACAATCCGGGGCGCTTACTGGCTGCTTTGTTTTCCAATATAATAAATAAAATAACAAAAGCGCCAATCCACAGACAACCCGGGGCGCTTTCTGGCCGCTTTGTTTTTTTATATTATAAATAAAATAACAGAAGCGCCAATCCCCACACAATTCGGGGCGCTTACTGGCTGCTTTGTTTTCTAATATAATGAATAAAATAACAAAAGCACCAATCCCCAGACAACCCGGGGCGCTTTCTGGCCGCTTTGTTTTTTAATATTATAAATAAAATAACAGAAGCGCCAATCCCCACACAATCCGGGGCGCTTACTGGCTGCTTTGTTTTTTAATATAATGAATAAAATAACAAAAGCGCCAATCCTCACACAACCCGGGGCACTTACTGGCGGCATCGTTTTTTAATATAATAAATAAATAACAGAAGCGCTAATCCCCACACAACCCGGGGCGCTTACTGGCTGCTTTGTTTTTTTATATAATAAATAAAATAGAAGAAGCGCCAATCCTCACACAACCCGAAGCGCTTACTGGCCGCTTTGTTTTTTAATATAATAAATAAAATACCAGAACCGCCAATCCCCCCACAACCCGGGGCGCTTACTGACCGCTTTGTTAATTAATATTATAAATAAAATAACAGAAGCGCCAATCCCTACACAACTCGGGGCGCTTACTGGCCGCTTTGTTTATTATTTAAAAAAATAATAATCGCAAGTACCAATCACCAAACAACCCCGAGCGCTTACTATTTGCTTTGTTAATTAATATAATGAATGAAATAACAGAAGCGACAATCCCCACACAACCCGGGGCACTTACTGGCGGCATCGTTTTTTAATATAATAAATAAAATAACAGAAGCGCCAATCCCCACACAACCCGGGGCGCTCACTGGCCGCTTTCTTTTTTAATATAATAAATAAAATAACAGAAGCGCCAATCCCCACACAACCCAGGGTGCTTACTGGCCGCTTTGTTTATTATTTAAATAAATAATAAACTCAAGTACCAATTTCCACACAACCTGGAGCGCTTACTATTTGCTTTGTTAATTAATATAATGAATAAAATAACAAAAGCGCTAATCACCACACAACCCGGGGCACTTACTGGCAGCTTCGTTTTTTAATATAATAAATAATATAACAGCAGCGCCAATCCCCACACAACCCGGGGCGCTTACTGGCCGCTTTGTTTTTTAATACAATAAATAAAATGACAGAAGCGCCAATCCCCACACAACCCGGGGCGCTTACTGGCTGCTTTGTTTTTTAATATAATAAATAAAATAACAGAAGCGCCAATCCCCACACAACTCGGGGCGCTTACTGGCCGCTATGTTTATTATTTAAAAAAATAATAAACGCAAGTACCAATCACCAAACAACCCGGAGCGCTTACTATTTGCTTTGTTAATTAATATAATGAATAAAATAACAGAAGCGTCAATCCCCCCACAACCCGGGGCGCTTACTGACCGCTTTGTTAATTAATATTATAAATAAAATAACAGAAGCGCCAATCCCTACACAACTCGGGGCGCTTACTGGCCGCTTTGTTTATTATTTAAAAAAATAATAAACGCAAGTACCAATCACCAAACAACCCGGAGCGCTTACTATTTGCTTTGTTAATTAATATAATGAATGAAATGACAGAAGCGACAATCCCCACACAACCCGGGGCACTTACTGGCCGCTTTCTTTTTTAATATAATAAATAAAATAACAGAAGCGCCAATCCCCACACAACCCGGGGCGCTCACTGGCCGCTTTGTTTTTTAATATTATAAATGAAATAACAGAATCGCCAATCCCCACACAACCCGGAACGCTTACTGGCCGCTTTGTTAATTAATATTATAAATAAAATAACAGAAGCGCCAATCCCCACACGACCCGGGGCGCTTACTGGCCGCTTTGTTTTTTAATATAATAAATAAAACAACAGAGGCGCCAATCCCCACACAACCCGGAGTGCTTACTGGCCGCTTTGTTTATTATTTAAAAAAATAATTAACGCAAGTACCAATCACCACACAACCCGGAGCGCTTACTATTTGCTTTGTTAATTAATATAATAAATAGAATAACAGAATCGCCAATCCCCACACAACCCAGGGCACTTACTGGCCGCTTTGTTTTTTAATATAATAAATAAAATAACAAAAGCACCAATCCCCACACACCCTGAGGCGCTTACTGGCTGCGTTGTTTTTTAATATAATAAATAAAACAACAGAAGCGCCAATCCCTACACAACCCGGGGCACTTACTGGCCGCTTTGTTTTTTAATATAATAAATAAAATAACAGAAGCACCAATCACCACACAACCCGGAGTGCTTACTGGCCGCTTTGTTTATTATTTAAAAAAATAATACTGGCGCTTCTGTTGTTTTATTCATTATATTAAAAAACAACGCAGCCAGTAAGCGCCTCAGGGTGTGTAGGGATTGGTGCTTTTGTTATTTTATTTATTATATTAAAAAACAAAGCGGCCAGTAAGTGCCCTGGGTTGTGTGGGGATTGGCGATTCTGTTATTTTATTTATTATATTAATTAACAAAGCAAATAGTAAGCGCTCCGGGTTGTGTGGTGATTGGTACTTGCGTTAATTATTTTTTTAAATAATAAACAAAGCGGCCAGTAAGCACTCCGGGTTGTGTGGTGATTGGCACTTTATTTATTATATTTATTATATTAATTAACAAAGCGGCCAGTAAGCGCCCCAGGTTGTGTGGGGATTGGCGCCTCTGTTGTTTTATTTATTATATTAAAAAACAAAGCGGCCAGTAAGCGCCCCGGGTTGTGTGGGGATTGGCGCTTCTGTTATTTTATTTATTATATTAAAAAACAAAGCAGCCAGTAAGCGCCCCGGGTTGTGTGGGGATTGGCGCTTCTGTCATTTTATTTATTGTATTAAAAAACAAAGCGGCCAGTAAGCGCCCCGGGTTGTGTGGGGATTGGCGCTGCTGTTATTTTATTTATTATATTAAAAAACGAAGCTGCCAGTAAGTGCCCCGGGTTGTGTGGTGATTAGCGCTTTTGTTATTTTATTCATTATATTAATTAACAAAGCAAATAGTAAGCGCTCCAGGTTGTGTGGAAATTGGTACTTGAGTTTATTATTTATTTAAATAATAAACAAAGCGGCCAGTAAGCACCCTGGGTTGTGTAGGTTTCGGCGCTTCTGTTATTTTATTTATAATATTAATTAACAAAGCGGCCAGTAAGCGTTCCGGGTTGTGTGGGGATTGGCGATTCTGTTATTTCATTTATAATATTAAAAAACAAAGCGGCCAGTGAGCTCCCCGGGTTGTGTGGGGATTGGCGCTTCTGTTATTTTATTTATTATATTAAAAAAGAAAGCGGCCAGTAAGTGCCCCGGGTTGTGTGGGGATTGTCGCTTCTGTCATTTCATTCATTATATTAATTAACAAAGCAAATAGTAAGCGCTCCGGGTTGTTTGGTGATTGGTACTTGCGTTTATTATTTTTTAAATAATAAACAAAGCGGCCAGTAAGCGCCCTGACTTGTGTAGGGATTGGAGCTTCTGTTATTTTATTCATAATATTAATTAACAAAGCGGTCAGTAAGCGCCCCGGGTTGTGGGGGGATTGGCGCTTCTGTTATTTTATTTATAATATAAAAAAACAAAGCGGCCAGAAAGCGCCCCGGGTTGTCTGTGGATTGGCGCTTTTGTTATTTTATTCATTATATTAGAAAACAAAGCAGCCAGTAAGCGCCCCGGATTGTGTGGGGATTGGCGCTTCTGTTATTTTATTTATAATATTAAAAAACAAAGCGGCCAGAAAGCGCCCCGGGTTGTCTGGGGATTGGCGCTTTTGTTATTTTATTCATTATATTAGAAAACAAAGCAGCCAGTAAGCGCCCCGGATTGTGTAGGGATTGGCGCTTCTGTTATTTTATTTATAATATAAAAAAACAAAGCGGCCAGAAAGCGCCCCGGGTTGTCTGTGGATTGGCGCTTTTGTTATTTTATCCATTATATTGGAAAACAAAGCAGCCAGTAAGCGCCCCGGATTGTGTGGGGATTGGCGCTACTGTTATTTCATTTATTATATTAAAAAATGAAGCGGCCAGTAAGTTCCCCAAGTTGTGTGGGGATTGGCGCTTGTGTTATTTTATTCATTATATTAATTAACAAAGCAAATAGTACGCGCTCCGGGTTGTGTGGTAATTGGTACTTGCGTTTATTATTTTTTTGAATAATAAACAAAGCGGCCAGTAAGCGCCCCGGGTTGTGTAGGGATTGGCGCTTCTGATATTTGATTCAATATATTAATTAACAAAGCGGCCTGTAAGCGCCCCGGGTTGTTTTGGGATTGGCGCTTCTGTTATTCTATTTATTATATTAAAAAACAAAGCGGCCAGTAAGCGCCCCGGGTTGTGTGGGGATTGGCGCTTCTGTTATTATATTTATAATATTAAGAATCTTAGCGGCCAGTAAGCGCCCCGGGGTGTGTGGAGATTGGTGCTTCTGTTATTTTATTTATCATAATAAAAAACGAAGCGGCCAGTGAGTGCCATGGGTTGTGTGGGGATTGGCGCTTTTGTTATTTTATTCATTGTATTAATTAACAAAGCAAATAGTAAGCGCTCCGGATTGTGTGGTGATTGGTACTTGCGTTTATTATTTTTTTAAATAATAAACAAAGCGGCCAGTAAGCACTCCGGGTTGTGTGGTGATTGGTGCTTCTGTTATTTTATTTATTATATTAAAAATCAAAGCGGCCAGTAAGTGCCCCGGGTTGTGTGGGAATTGGCGCTTCTGTTGTTTTATTTATAATATTAAAAAACAACGCAGCCAGTAAGCGCCTCAGGGTGTGTGGGGATTGGTGCTTTTGTTATTTTATTTATTATATTAAAAAACAAAGCAGCCAGTAAGCGACCCTGGTTGTGTAGGGATCGGCACTTCTGTTATTTAATTTATTATATTAAAAAACGAAGCGGCCAGTAAGTGCCCCGTGTTGTGTGGGAATTAGCGCTTCTGTTATTTTATTTATTATATTAATTAACAAAGCGGCCAGTAAGCGCTCCGGGTTGTGTGGTGATTAGTACTTGCGTTAATTATTTTTTTAAATAATAGATAGAGCGGTTAGTAAGCGCCCCGGGTTGTGTAGGGATCGGCGCTTTTGTTACTTTATTTATTATAATAAAAAACAAAGCAGCCAGTAAGCGCCCCTGGTTGTGTAGGGATCGGCACTTCTGTTATTTAATTTATTATATTAAAAAACGAAGCGGCCAGTAAGTGCCCCGTGTTGTGTGGGAATTAGCGCTTCTGTTATTTTATTTATTATATTAATTAACAAAGCAAATAGTAAGCGCTCCGGGTTGTGTGGTGATTGGTACTTGAGTTAACTATTTTTTTAAATAATAAACAAAGCGGCCAGTAAGCGCTCCGGGTTGTGTGGTGATTAGTACTTGCGTGAATTATTTTTTTAAATGATAAATAAAGCAGCCAGTAAGCGCTCCGGGTTGTGTAGGGATTAGCGCATCTGTTATTTTATATATTATATTAATTAACAGAGCGGCCAGTAAGCGCCCCGGGTTGTGTGGGGATTGGCGCATCTGTTATTTTAATTATTATATTAATTAACAAAGCGGCCAGTAAGCGCCCTGGGTTGTGTGGGGATTGGCGTTTCTGTTATTTTATTTATTCTATTAATAAACAAAGTGGCCAGTAAGCGCCCTGGGTTGTGTGGGAATTGGCACTTCTAATATTTTATTTATTATATTAAATAACAAAGCGGCCAGTAAGCGCCCTGGGTTGTGTGGGGATTGGCGCATCTGTAATTTTATTTATTATATTAATTAACAAAGCAATTAGTAAATGCCCCAGGTTGTGTGGGAATTTGCGCATCTGTTATTTTATTTATTATATTAATTAACAAAGCGGCCAGTTAGCGCTTTGGGTTGTGTGGTGATTGGTACTTGCGTTAGTTATTTTTTAAAATAATAAATAAAACAGCCAGTAAGCGCCCTGGATTGTGTGGGGATTGGCGCATCTGTAATTTTATTTATTATATTAATTAACAAAGCGGTTAGTAAGCGCCTCAGGTTGTGTGGGGATTTGCGCATCTGTTATTTTATTTATTATATTAATTAACAAAGCGGCCAGTTAGCGCTCCGGGTTGTGTGGTGATTGGTACTTGCGTTAAATATTTTTTTAAATAATAAATAAAACAGCCAGTAAGCGCCCCGGGTTGTGTAGAAATTGGCGCATCTCTTATTTTATATATTATATTAATTAATAAAGCGGCCAGTAAGCGCCCCGGGTTGTGTGGGGATGGGCGTTTCTGTTATTTTATTTATTATATTAATCAACAAAGCGGCCAGTGAGCGCCCTGGGTTGTGTGGGGATTGGCACTTCTGTTATTTTATTTATTATATTAAATAACAAAGCGGCCAGTAAGCACCCTGGGTTGTGTAGGGATTGGCGCATCTGTCATTTTATTTATTACATTAATTAACAAAGCGGCCCGTAAGCGCTCCGGGTTGTGTGGTGATTGGGACTTGCGTAAATTATTTTTTTAAATAATAGATAAAGCGGTTAGTAAGCGCCCCAGGTTGTGTAGGAATTGGCGTTTTTGTTATTTCATTTATTATATTAATTAACAAAGCGGCCAGTAAGCGCTCCGGGTTGTGTAGTGATTAGTACTTGCGTTAATTATTTTTTTAAATAATAGATAAAGCGGTTAGTAAGCGCCCCGGGTTGTGTAGAGATTAGCGCTTTTGTTACTTTATTTATTATTTTAAAAAACAAAGCGGACAGTAAGCGCCCCGGGTTGTGTAGGGATTGGCACTTCTGTTATTTTATTTTTTATATTAAAAAACATAGCGGCCAGTAAGCGCCTCGGGTTGTGCGGGGATAGGCGCATCTGTTATTTTATATATTATGTTAATTTACAAAGCGGCCAGTAAGTGCCCCGAGTTGTGTGGGGATTGGCGCATCTGTTATTTTATTTATTATATTAATTAACAAAGCGGCCAGTAAGCGCTTCGGGTTGTGTGGTGAATGGTTCTTGCGTTAATTTTTTTTTTTAATAATAAATATAGCGGCCAGTAAGCGCATCGGGTTGTGTAGGGATTGGCGCTTCTGTAATGTTATTTATTATATTAATTAACAAAGCGTCCAGTAAGCGCCCTGGGTTGTGTGGGGATTGGCGCTTCTGTTATTTTATTTATTATATTAAATAACAAAGCGGCCAGTAAGCGCCCTGAATTGTGTGGGGATTGGCGCATCTGTAATTTCATTTATTTTATTAATTAACAAAGCGGCCAGTAAGCGCTCCGGGTTGTGTGGTGATTGGTACTTTTGTTAATTATTTTTTTAAATAATAGATAAGGCGGTTATTAAGCGCCCCGGGTTGTGTAGGGATTGGCGCTTTTGTTATTTTATTTATTATATTACTTAACAAAGCGGCCAGTAAGCGCCCTGAATTGTGTGGGGATTGGCGCTTTTATTATTTTATTTATTATATTAAAAAAGAAAGCAGCCAGTAAGCGCCCTGGGTTGTGTGGATATTGGCGCATCTGTTATTTTATTTATTATATAAATTAACAAAGCGGCCAGTAAGCGCTCCGGGTTGTGTGGTGATTGGTTCTTGAGTTAATTATTTTTTTAAATAATAAATAAAGCGGCCAGTAAGCGCCCCGGGTTGTGTAGGAATTGGCGCAACTGTTATTATATTTATTATATTAATTAACAAAGCGGTTAGTAAGCGCCCCGGGTTGTGTGGGGATTTGCGCATCTGTTATCTTATTTATTATAATAATTAACGAAGCGGCCAGTTAGCGCTCCGGGTTGTGTGGTGATTGGTACTTGCGTTAATTATTTTTTCAAATAATAAATAAAGCAGCCAGTAAGCGCCCCGGGTTGTGTAGGGATTGGCGCATCTGTTATTTTATATATTATATTAATTAACAAAGCGGCCAGTAAGCTCCCCGGGTTGTGTGGGGATTGGCGTTTCTGTTATTTTATTTATTATATTAATCAACAAAGCGGCCAGTAAAAGCCCTGGGTTGTGAGGGGATTGGCACTTCTGTTATTTTATTTATTATATTGAATAACAAAGCGGCCAGTAAGCGCCCTGGGTTGTGTGGGGATTAACGCATCTGTAATTTTATTTATTATATTAATCAACAAAGCGAACAGTAAGCGCCCCGGGTTGTGTAGGAATTGGCGCTTTTGTTATTTCATTTATTATATTAATTAACAAAACGGTGAGAAAGCGCTCCGGGTTGTGTAGGGATTGGCGCTTTTGTTACTTTATTTATTATATTAAAAAACAAAGCGGCCAGTAAGCGCCCTGGGTTGTGTACGGATTGGCACTTCTGTTATTTCTTTTTTATAATAAAAAACAAAGCAGCCAGTAAGCGCCCTGGGTTGTGTGGGGATTGGCGCATCTGTTATTTTATATATTATATTAATTTAAGAAGCGGCCAGTAAGGGCCCCGGGTTGTGTGGGGATTGGCGCATCTGTTATTTTATTTATTATATTAATTAACAAAGCGGCCAGTAAGCGCTCCGGATTGTGTGGTGAATTGTTTTTGCGTTAATTATTTTTTTAAATAATAAATAAAAAGGCCAGTAAGCGCCCTGGGTTGTGTGGGGATTGGCGCTTCAGTTATTTTATTTATTATATTAAATAACAAAGCCGCCAGTAAGCGCCCTGAATTGTGTGGGGATTGGCGCATCTGTAATTTTATTTATTATATTAATTAACAAAGCGGCCAGTTAGCGCTCCGGGTTGTGTGGTGATTGGTACTTGCGTTAAACATTTTTTCAAATAATAAATAAAACAGCCAGTAAGCGCCCCGGGTTGTGTAGAAATTGGCGCATCTCTTATTTTATATATTATATTAATTAATAAAGCGGCCAGTAAGCGCCCCGGGTTGAGTGGGGATGGGCGTTTCTGTTATTTTATTCATTATATTAATTAACAAAGCGGCCAGTAAGCGCCCTGGGTTGTGTGGGAATTGGCACTTCTGTTATTTTATTTATTATATTAAAGAACAAAGCGGCCAGTAAGCAACCTGGGTTGTGTAGGGATTGGCGCATCTGTCATTTTATTTATTATATTAATTAACAAAGCGGCCCGTAAGCGCTCCGGGTTGTGTGGTGATTGGGACTTGCGTTAATTATTTTTTTAAATAATAGATAAAGCGGTTAGTTAGCGCCCCGGGTTGTGTGGGGATTGGCACTTCTGTTATTTTATTTATTATTTTAAAAAACAAAGCGGACAGTAAGCGCCCCGGGTTGTGGGGGAATTGGCGCTTCTGTTATTTTATTTATAATATAAAAAAGTAAAGCGGCCAGAAAGCGCCTCGGGTTGTCTGTGGATTGGCGCTTTTGTTATTTTATTCATTATATTAGAAAACAAAGCAGCCAGTAAGCGCCCCGGATTGTGTAGGGATTGGCACTTCTGTTATTTTATTTATAATATAAAAAAACAAAGCGGCCAGAAAGCGCCCCGGGTTGTCTGTGGATTGGCGCTTTTGTTATTTTATCCATTATATTGGAAATCAAAGCAGCCAGTAAGCGCCCTGGATTGTGTGGGGATTGGCGCTACTGTTATTTCATTTATTATATTAAAAAATGAAGCGGCCAGTAAGTTCCCCAAGTTGTGTGGGGATTGGCGCTTGTGTTATTTTATTCATTATATTAATTAACAAAGCAAATAGTACGCGCTCCGGGTTGTGTGGTAATTGGTACTTGCGTTTATTATTTTTTTAAATAATAAACAAAGCGGCCAGTAAGCGCCCCGGGTTGTGTAGGGATTGGCGCTTCTGTTATTATATTTATAATATTAAGAATCTTAGCGGCCAGTAAGCGCCCCGGGGTGTGTGGAGATTGGTGCTTCTGTTATTTTATTTATCATATTAAAAAACGAAGCGGCCAGTGAGTGCCAAGGGTTGTGTGGGGATTGGCGCTTTTGTTATTTTATTCATTGTATTAATTAACAAAGCAAATAGTAAGCGCTCCGGATTGTGTGGTGATTGGTACTTGCGTTTATTATTTTTTTAAATAATAAACAAAGCGGCCAGTAAGCACTCCGGGTTGTGTGGTGATTGGTGCTTCTGTTATTTTATTTATTATATTAAAAAACAAAGCGGCCAGTAAGTGCCCCGGGTTGTGTGGGGATTGGCGCTTCTGTTGTTTTATTCATTATATTAAAAAACAACGCAGCCAGTAAGCGCCTCAGGGTGTGTAGGGATTGGTGCTTTTGTTATTTTATTTATTATATTAAAAAACAAAGCGGCCAGTAAGTGCCCTGGGTTGTGTGGGGATTGGCGATTCTGTTATTTTATTTATTATATTAATTAACAAAGCAAATAGTAAGCGCTCCGGGTTGTGTGGTAATTGGTACTTGCGTTAATTATTTTTTTAAATAATAAACAAAGCGGCCAGTAAGCACTCCGGGTTGTGTGGTGATTGGCACTTTATTTATTATATTTATTATATTAATTAACAAAGCGGCCAGTAAGCGCCCCAGGTTGTGTGGGGATTGGCGCCTCTGTTGTTTTATTTATTATATTAAAAAACAAAGCGGCCAGTAAGCGCCCCGGGTTGTGTGGGGATTGGCGCTTTTGTTATTTTATTTATTATATTAAAAAACAAAGCAGCCAGTAAGCGCCCCGGGTTGTGTGGGGATTGGCGCTTCTGTCATTTTATTTATTGTATTAAAAAACAAAGCGGCCAGTAAGCGCCCCGGGTTGTGTGGGGATTGGCGCTGCTGTTATTTTATTTATTATATTAAAAAACGAAGCTGCCAGTAAGTGCCCCGGGTTGTGTGGTGATTAGCGCTTTTGTTATTTTATTCATTATATTAATTAACAAAGCAAATAGTAAGCGCTCCAGGTTGTGTGGAAATTGGTACTTGAGTTAATTATTTTTTTAAATAATAAACAAAGTGGCCAGTAAGCGCTCCGGGTTGTGTGGTGATTAGTACTTGCGTTAATCATTTTTTTAAATAATAAATAAAGCAGCCAGTAAGCGCCCCGGGTTGTGTAGGGATTGGCGCATCTGTTATTTTATATATTATATTAGTTAACAAAGCGGCCAGTAAGCGCCCCGGGTTGTGTGGGGATTGGCGCATCTGTTATTTTATTTATTATATTAATTAACAAAGCGGCCAGTAAGCGCCCCGGGTTGTGTGGGGATTGGCGTTTCTGTTATTTTATTTATTATATTAATTAACAAAGCGGCCAGTAAGCGCCCTGAGTTGTGTGGGGATTGGCGCTTCTGTTATTATATTTATTCTATTAATAAACAAAGCGGCCAGTAAGTGCCCTGAGTTGTGTGGGGATTGGCACTTCTAATATTTTATTTATTATATTAAAAAACAAAGCGGCCAGTAAGCGCCCTGGGTTGTGTGGGGATTGGCGCATCTGTAATTTTATTTATTATATTAATTAACAAAGCGGTTCGTAAGCGCCCCAGGTTGTGTCGGGATTTGCGCATCTGTTATTTTATTTATTATATTTATTAACAAAGCGGCCAGTTAGCGCTCTGGGTTGTGTGGTAATTGGTACTTGCGTTAATTATTTTTTCAAATAATAAATAAAACAGCCAGTAAGCGCTCCTGGTTGTGTAGGGATTGGCGCATCTGTTATTTTATATATTATATAATTAATAAAGCGGCCAGTAAGCGCCATGGGTTGTGTGGGGATGGGCGTTTCTGTTATTTCATTTATTATATTAATCAACAAAGCGGCCAGTAAGCGCCCTGGGTTGAGTGGGGATTGGCACTTCTGTTATTTTATTTATTATATTACATAACAAAGCGGCCAGTAAGCGCCCTGGGTTGTGTGGGGATTGGCGCATCTGTAATTTTATTTATTATATTAATTAACAAAGCAGCCAGTAAGCGCTCCGGGTTGTGTGGTGATTGGGACTTGCGTTAATTATATTTTTAAATAATAGATAAAGCGGATAGTAAGCGCCGCGGGTTGTGTAGGAATTAGCGTTTTTGTTGTTTTATTTATTATATTAATTAACAAAGCGGCCAGTAAGCGCTCCGGGTTGTGTAGTGATTGGTACTTGCGTTAATTATTTTTTTAAATAATAGATAAAAGATTAGTAAGCGCCTCGGGTTGTGTAGGGATTGGCGCTTTTGTTACTTTATTTATTATTTCAAAAAACAAAGTGGACAGTAAGCGCCCTGAGTGGTGTAGGGATTGGCACTTCTGTTATTTTATTTTTTATATTAAAAAACAAAGCGGCCAGTAAGCGCCCCGGGTTGTGCAGGGATAGGCGCATCTGTTATTTTATATATTATATTAATTTACAAAGCGGCCAGTAAGTGCCCCGGGTTGTGTGGGGATTGGCGCATCTGTTATTTTATTTATTCTATTAATTAACAAAGCGTCCAGTGAGCGCTCCGTGTTGTGTGGTGAATGGTTCTTGCGTTAATTATTTTTTTAAATAATAAATAAAGCGGCCAGTAAGCGCATCGGGTTGTGTAGGGATTGGCGCTTCTGTAATGTTGTTTATTATATTAATTAACAAAGCGGCCAGTAAGCGCCCTGGGTTGTGTGGGGATTGGCGCTTCTGTTATTTTATTTATTATATTAAATAACAAAGCGGCCAGTAAGCGCCCTGAATTGTTTGGGGATTGGCGCATCTGTAATTTTATTTATTATATTAATTAACAAAGCGGCCAGTAAGCGCTCCGGGTTGTGTGGTGATTGGTACTTGCGTTGATTATTTTTTTAAATAATAGATAAAGCGGTTATTAAGCGCCCCGGGTTGTGTAGGGATTGGCGCTTTTGTTATTTTATTTATTATTTTAATTAACAAAGCGGCCAGTAAGCGCCCTTGGTTGTGTGGGGATTGGCGCGTCTATTAATTTATTTATTAAATTAAACAACAAAGCGGCCAGTAAGCGCCCCGGGTTGTGTGGGGATTGGCGCATCTGTTATTCATTATATTATATTAATTAACAAAGCGGCCAGTAAGCACCCCGGGATGTGTGGTGATTGGCGCTTCTGTTATTTTATTTATTATATTGAAAAACAAAGCAACCAGTAAGCGCCCTGTGTTGTGCGGAGATTGGCACTTCTGTTATTTAATTTATTATATTAAAAAACGAAGCGGCCAGTAAGTGCCCCGTGTTGTGTGGGGATTAGCGCTTCTGTTATTTTATTTATTATAATAATTAACAAAGCGGCCAGTAAGCGCTCCGGGTTGTGTGGTGATTAGTACTTGCGTTAATTATTTTTTTAAATAATAGATAGAGCGGTTAGTAAGCGCCCCGGGTTGTGTAGGGATCGGCGCTTTTGTTACTTTATTTATTATAATAAAAAACAAAGCAGCCAGTAAGCGCCCCTGGTTGTGTAGGGATCGGCACTTCTGTTATTTAATTTATTATATTAAAAAACGAAGCGGCCAGTAAGTGCCCCGTGTTGTGTGGGAATTAGCGCTTCTGTTATTTTATTTATTATATTAATTAACAAAGCAAATAGTAAGCGCTCCGGGTTGTGTGGTGATTGGTACTTGAGTTAACTATTTTTTTAAATAACAAACAAAGCGGCCAGTAAGCGCTCCGGGTTGTGTGGTGATTAGTACTTGCGTGAATTATTTTTTTAAATGATAAATAAAGCAGCCAGTAAGCGCTTCGGGTTGTGTAGGGATTAGCGCATCTGTTATTTTATATATTATATTAATTAACAGAGCGGCCAGTAAGCGCCCCGGGTTGTGTGGGGATTGGCGCATCTGTTATTTTAATTATTATATTAATTAACAAAGCGGCCAGTAAGCGCCCTGGGTTGTGTGGGGATTGGCGTTTCTGTTATTTTATTTATTCTATTAATAAACAAAGTGGCCAGTAAGCGCCCTGGGTTGTGTGGGAATTGGCACTTCTAATATTTTATTTATTATATTAAATAACAAAGCGGCCAGTAAGCGCCCTGGGTTGTGTGGGGATTGGCGCATCTGTAATTTTATTTATTATATTAATTAACAAAGCAATTAGTAAATGCCCCAGGTTGTGTGGGAATTTGCGCATCTGTTATTTTATTTATTATATTAATTAACAAAGCGGCCAGTTAGCGCTTTGGGTTGTGTGGTGATTGGTACTTGCGTTAGTTATTTTTTAAAATAATAAATAAAACAGCCAGTAAGCGCCCTGGATTGTGTGGGGATTGGCGCATCTGTAATTTTATTTATTATATTAATTAACAAAGCGCTTAGTAAGCGCCCCAGGTTGTGTGGGGATTCGCGCATCTGTTATTTTATTTATTATATTAATTAACAAAGCGGCCAGTTAGCGCTCCGGGTTGTGTGGTGATTGGTACTTGCGTTAAATATTTTTTTAAATAATAAATAAAACAGCCAGTAAGCGCCCCGGGTTGTGTAGAAATTGGCGCATCTCTTATTTTATATATTATATTAATTAATAAAGCGGCCAGTAAGCGCCCCGGGTTGTGTGGGGATGGGCGTTTCTGTTATTTTATTTATTATATTAATCAACAAAGCGGCCAGTGAGCGCCCTGGGTTGTGTGGGGATTGGCACTTCTGTTATTTTATTTATTATATTAAATAACAAAGCGGCCAGTAAGCACCCTGGGTTGTGTAGGGATTGGCGCATCTGTCATTTTATTTATTACATTAATTAACAAAGCGGCCCGTAAGCGCTCCGGGTTGTGTGGTGATTGGGACTTGCGTAAATTATTTTTTTAAATAATAGATAAAGCGGTTAGTAAGCGCCCCAGGTTGTGTAGGAATTGGCGTTTTTGTTATTTCATTTATTATATTAATTAACAAAGCGGCCAGTAAGCGCTCCGGGTTGTGTAGTGATTGGTACTTGCGTTAATTATTTTTTTAAATAATAGATAAAGCGGTTAGTAAGCGCCCCGGGTTGTGTAGAGATTAGCGCTTTTGTTACTTTATTTATTATTTTAAAAAACAAAGCGGACAGTAAGCGCCCCGGGTTGTGTAAGGATTGGCACTTCTGTTATTTTATTTTTTATATTAAAAAACATAGCGGCCAGTAAGCGCCTCGGGTTGTGCGGGGATAGGCGCATCTGTTATTTTATATATTATGTTAATTTACAAAGCGGCCAGTAAGTGCCCCGAGTTGTGTGGGGATTGGCGCATCTGTTATTTTATTTATTATATTAATTAACAAAGCGGCCAGTAAGCGCTTCGGGTTGTGTGGTGAATGGTTCTTGCGTTAATTTTTTTTTTTAATAATAAATATAGCGGCCAGTAAGCGCATCGGGTTGTGTAGGGATTGGCGCTTCTGTAATGTTATTTATTATATTAATTAACAAAGCGGCCAGTAAGCGCCCTGGGTTGTGTGGGGATTGGCGCTTCTGTTATTTTATTTATTATATTAAATAACAAAGCGGCCAGTAAGCGCCCTGAATTGTGTGGGGATTGGCGCATCTGTAATTTCATTTATTTTATTAATTAACAAAGCGGCCAGTAAGCGCTCCGGGTTGTGTGGTGATTGGTACTTTTGTTAATTATTTTTTTAAATAATAGATAAGGCGGTTATTAAGCGCCCCGGGTTGTGTAGGGATTGGCGCTTTTGTTATTTTATTTATTATATTACTTAACAAAGCGGCCAGTAAGCGCCCTGAATTGTGCGGGGATTGGCGCTTTTATTATTTTATTTATTATATTAAAAAACAAAGCAGCCAGTAAGCGCCCCGGGTTGTGTGGATATTGGCGCATCTGTTATTTTATTTATTATATAAATTAACAAAGCGGCCAGTAAGCGCTCCGGGTTGTGTGGTGATTGGTTCTTGAGTTAATTATTTTTTTAAATAATAAATAAAGCGGCCAGTAAGCGCCCCGGGTTGTGTAGGAATTGGCGCAACTGTTATTATATTTATTATATTAATTAACAAAGCGGTTAGTAAGCGCCCCGGGTTGTGTGGGGATTTGCGCATCTGTTATTTTATTTATTATAATAATTAACGAAGCGGCCAGTTAGCGCTCCGGGTTGTGTGGTGATTGGTACTTGCGTTAATTATTTTTTCAAATAATAAATAAAGCAGCCAGTAAGCGCCCCGGGTTGTGTAGGGATTGGCGCATCTGTTATTTTATATATTATATTAATTAACAAAGCGGCCAGTAAGCTCCCCGGGTTGTGTGGGGATTGGCGTTTCTGTTATTTTATTTATTATATTAATCAACAAAGCGGCCAGTAAAAGCCCTGGGTTGTGAGGGGATTGGCACTTCTGTTATTTTATTTATTATATTGAATAACAAAGCGGCCAGTAAGCGCCCTGGGTTGTGTGGGGATTAACGCATCTGTAATTTTATTTATTATATTAATCAACAAAGCGAACAGTAAGCGCCCCGGGTTGTGTAGGAATTGGCGCTTTTGTTATTTCATTTATTATATTAATTAACAAAACGGTGAGAAAGCGCTCCGGGTTGTGTAGGGATTGGCGCTTTTGTTACTTTATTTATTATATTAAAAAACAAAGCGGCCAGTAAGCGCCCTGGGTTGTGTACGGATTGGCACTTCTGTTATTTCTTTTTTATAATAAAAAACAAAGCGGCCAGTAAGCGCCCTGGGTTGTGTGGGGATTGGCGCATCTGTTATTTTATATATTATATTAATTTAAGAATCGGCCAGTAAGGGCCCCGGGTTGTGTGGGGATTGGCGCATCTGTTATTTTATTTATTATATTAATTAACAAAGCGGCCAGTAAGCGCTCCGGATTGTGTGGTGAATTGTTTTTGCGTTAATTATTTTTTTAAATAATAAATAAAAAGGCCAGTAAGCGCCCTGGGTTGTGTGGGGATTGGCGCTTCAGTTATTTTATTTATTATATTAAATAACAAAGCCGCCAGTAAGCGCCCTGAATTGTGTGGGGATTGGCGCATCTGTAATTTTATTTATTATATTAATTAACAAAGCGGCCAGTTAGCGCTCCGGGTTGTGTGGTGATTGGTACTTGCGTTAAATATTTTTTCAAATAATAAATAAAACAGCCAGTAAGCGCCCCGGGTTGTGTAGAAATTGGCGCATCTCTTATTTTATATATTATATTAATTAATAAAGCGGCCAGTAAGCGCCCCGGGTTGAGTGGGGATGGGCGTTTCTGTTATTTTATTTATTATATTAATTAACAAAGCGGCCAGTAAGCGCCCTGGGTTGTGTGGGAATTGGCACTTCTGTTATTTTATTTATTATATTAAAGAACAAAGCGGCCAGTAAGCAACCTGGGTTGTGTAGGGATTGGCGCATCTGTCATTTTATTTATTATATTAATTAACAAAGCGGCCCGTAAGCGCTCCGGGTTGTGTGGTGATTGGGACTTGCGTTAATTATTTTTTTAAATAATAGATAAAGCGGTTAGTTAGCGCCCCGGGTTGTGTGGGGATTGGCACTTCTGTTATTTTATTTATTATTTTAAAAAACAAAGCGGACAGTAAGCGCCCCGGGTAGTGTAGGGATTTGCACTTCTGTTATTTTATTTTTTATATTAAAAAACAAAGCGGCCAGTAAGCGCCCCGGGTTGTGCGGGGATAGGCGAATCTGTTATTTTATATATTATGTTAATTTACAAAGCGGCCAGTAAGTGCCCCGAGTTGTGAGGGGATTGGCGCATCTGTTATTTTATTTATTATATTAATTAACAAAGCGGCCAGTAAGCGCTTCGGGTTGTGTGGTGAATGGTTCTTGCGTTAATTTTTTTTTTTAATAATAAATAAAGCGACCAGTAAGCGCATCGGGTTGTGTAGGGATTGGCGCTTCTGTAATGTTATTTATTATATTAATTAACAAAGCGGCCAGTAAGCGCCCTGGGTTGTGTGGGAATTGGCGTTTCTGTTATTTTATTTATTATATTAAATAACAAAGCGGCCAGTAAGCGCCCTGAATTGTGTGGGGATTGGCGCATCTGTAATTTCATTTATTTTATTAATTAACAAAGCGGCCAGTAAGCGCTCTGGGTTGTGTGGTGATTGGTACTTGCGTTAATTATTTTTTTAAATAATAGATAAAGCGGTTATTAAGCGCCCCGGGTTGTGTAGGGATTGGCGCTTTTGTTATTTTATTTATTATATTACTTAACAAAGCGGCCAGTAAGCGCCCTGAATTGTGTGGGGATTGGCGCATCTGTTATTTTATTTATTATATAAATTAACAAAGCGGCCAGTAAGCGCTCCGGGTTGTGTGGTGATTGGTTCTTGAGTTAATTATTTTTTTAAATAATAAATAAAGCGGCCAGTAAGCGCCCCGGGTTGTGTAGGAATGGCGCAAGTGTTATTATATTTATTATATTAATTAACAAAGCGGTTAGTAAGCGCCCCGGGTTGTGTGGGGATTTGCGCATCTGTTATTTTATTTATTATAATAATTAACGAAGCGGCCAGTTAGCGCTCCGGGTTGTGTGGTGATTGGTACTTGCGTTAATTATTTTTTCAAATAATAAATAAAGCAGCCAGTAAGCGCCCCGGGTTGTGTAGGGATTGGCGCATCTGTTATTTTATATATTATATTAATCAACAAAGCGGCCAGTAAGCTCCCTGGGTTGCGTGGGGATTGGCGTTTCTGTTATTTTATTTATTATATTAATCAACAAAGCGGCCAGTAAGCGCCCTGGGTTGTGAGGGGATTGGCACTTCTGTTATTTTATTTATTATATTAAATAACAAAGCGGCCAGTAAGCGCCCTGGGTTGTGTGGGGATTAACGCATCTGTAATTTTATTTATTATATTAATCAACAAAGCGAACAGTAAGCGCTTCGGGATGTGTGGTGATTGGTACTCGCGTTAATTATTTTTTTAAATAATAGATAAAGCGGTTAGTAAGCACCCCGGGTTGTGTAGGAATTGGCGCTTTTGTTATTTTATTTATTATATTAATAAACAAAGCGGCCAGTAAGCGCTCCGGGTTGTGTAGTGATTGGTACTTGCGTTAATTATTTTTTTAAATAATAGATAAAGCGGTGAGTAAGCGCCCCGGGTTGTGTAGGGATTGGCGCTTTTGTTACTTTATTTATTATATTAAAAAACAAAGCGGCCAGTAAGACCCCTGGGTTGTGTAGGGATTGGCAGTACTGTTATTTTTTTTTTATAATAAAAAACAAAGCGGCCAGTAAGCGCCCCGGGTTGTGTGGGGATTGGCGCATCTGTTATTTTATATATTATATTAATTTAAAAAGCGGCCAGTAAGTGCCCCGGGTTGTGTGGGGATTGGCGCATCTGTTATTTTATTTATTATATTAATTAACAAAGCGGCCAGTAAGCGCTCCGGATTGTGTGGTGAATTGTTTTTGCGTAAATTATTTTTTTAAATAATAAATAAAGTGGCCAGTAAGTGCCCCGGGTTGTGTTTGGATTGGCGCTTCTGTTTTTTTATTTATTATATTAAATAACAAAGCGGCCAGTAAGCGCCCTGAATTGTGTGGGGATTGGCGCATCTGTAATTTTATTTATTATATTAATTAACGAAGCGGCCAGTAAGCACTCCGGGTTGTGTGGTGATTGATACTTGCGTTTATTATTTTTTTAAATAATAGATAAAGCGGTTAGTAAGCGCCCCGGGTCGTGTAGGGATTGGCGCTTTTGTTATGTTATTTATTATAATAATTAACAAAGCGGCCAGTAAGCGCCCTGGGTTGTGTGGGGATTAGCGCTTCTGTTTTTTTATTTATTATATTAAATAACAAAGCGGCCAGTAAGCGCCCTGAATTGTGTGGGGATTGGCGCATCTGTAATTTTATTTATTATATTAATTAACGAAGCGGCCAGTAAGCACTCCGGGTTGTGTGGTGATTGATACTTGCGTTTATTATTTTTTTAAATAATAGATAAAGCGGTTAGTAAGCGCCCCGGGTTGTGTAGGGATTGGCGCTTTTGTTATTTTATTTATTATATTAATTAACAAAGCGGCCAGTAAGCGCCCTGGGTTGTGTGGGGATTGGCGCATCTGTTATTTTATATATTATATTAATTAACAAAGCGGCCAGTAAGCGCCCTGGGTTGTGTGGGGATTGGCGCTTCTGTTATTTTATTTATTATATTAAATAACAAGGCGGCCAGTAAGCGCCTTGAATTATGTGGGGATTGGCGCATCTGTAATTTTATTTATAATTTTAATTAACAAAGCGGCCAGTAAGCGCTCCGGGTTGTGTGGTGATTGGTACTTGCGTTAATTATTTTTTTAAATAATAGATAAAGCGGTTAGTAAGCGCCCCGGGTTGTGTAGGGATTGGCGCTTTTGTTATTTTATTTATTATATTAATTAACAAAGCGGCCTGTAAGCGCTCTGGGTTGTGTGGGGATTGGCGCTTCTATTATTTTATTTATTATATTAAAAAACAAAGCGGCCAGTAAGCACCCCAGGTTGTGTGGGGATTGGCGCATCTGTTATTTTATATATTATATTAAAAAAGAAAGCAGCCCGTAAGCGCCCTGGGATGTCTGGTGATTGGCGCTTTTGTTATTTTATTTATTATATTAAAAAACAAAGCGGCCAGTAAGCGCCCTGGGTTGTGTGGGGATTGGCGCTTCTGTTATTTTATTCATTATATTAAAAAAGAAAGCAGCCCGTAAGCGCCCCGGGTTGTGTGGGGATTGGTGCTTCTGTTATTTTATTTATTATGTTAAAAAACGAAGCGGCCAGTAAGTGCCTTAGGTTGTGTGGGGATTGGCGCTTCTGTTATTTTATTTATTATATTAATAAACAAAGCAAATAGTAAGCGCTCCGGGTTAAGTGGTGATTGGTAGTTGCGTTAATTATTTTTTTAAAAAATAAACAAAGCGGCCAGTAAGCGCTCCGGGTTGTGTGGTGATTGGCGCTTCATTTATTTTATGTATTATAATTATTAACCAAGCGGCCAGTAAGCACCTTGGGTTGTGTGGGGATTGGCGCTTTTGTTGTTTTATTTATTATATTAAAAAACAACGAGGCCAGTAAGCGCCCCGGGTTGTGTGGTGATTGGTACTTGCGTTAATTATTTTTTTAAATAATAAATAAAACAGCCAGTAAGCGCCCTGGGTTGTGTGGGGATTGGCGCATCTGTAATTTTATTTATTATATTAATTTACAAAGCGGTTAGTAAGCGCCCTAGGTTGTGTGGGGATTTGCGCATCTGTTATTTTATTTATTATATTAATTAACAAAGCGGCCAGTTAGCGCTCCGGGTTGTGTGGGGATGGGCGTTTCTGTTATTTTATTTATTATATTAATCAACAAAGCGGCCAGTAAGCGCCCTGGGTTGTGTGGGGATTGGCACTTTTGTTATTTTATTTATTATATTAAATAACAAAGCGGCCAGTAAGCATCCTGGGTTGTGTAGGGATTGGCGCATCTGTCATATTATTTATTATATTAATTAACAAAGCGGCCAGTAGGCGCTCCGGGTTGTGTGGTGATTGGGACTTGCGTTAATTATTTTTTTAAATAATAGATAAAGCGGTTAGTAAGCGCCCCGGGTTGTGTAAGAATTGGCGTTTTTGTTATTTCATTTATTATATTAATTAACAAAGCGGCGAGTAAGCGCTCCGGGTTGTGTAGTGATTGGTACTTGCGTTAATTTTTTTTTTAAATAATAGATAAAGCGGTTAGTAAGCGCCCCGGGTTGTGTAGAGATTAGCGCTTTTGTTACTTTATTTATTATTTTAAAAAACAAAGAGGACAGTAAGCGCCCCGGGTTTTGTAGGGATTGGCACTTCTGTTATTTTATTTTTTATATTAAAAAACAAAGCGGCCAGTAAGCGCCCCGGGTTGTGCGGGGATAGGCGCATCTGTTATTTTATATATTATATTAATTTACAGAGCGGCCAGTAAGTGCCCCGAGTTGTGTGGGGATTGGCGCATCTGTTATTTTATTTATTATATTAATTAACAAAGCGGCCAGTAAGCGCTCCGGGTTGTGTGATGAATGGTTCTTGCGTTAATTTTTTTTTTCAATAATAAATAAAGCGGCCAGTAAGCGCATCGGGTTGTGTAGAAATTGGCGCTTCTGTAATGTTATTTATTATATTAATTAACAAAGCGGCCAGTAAGCGCCCTGGGTTGTGTGGGGATTGGCGCTTCTGTTATTTTATTTATTATATTAAATAACAAAGCGGCCAGTAAGCGCCCTGAATTGTGTGGGGATTGGCGCATCTGTAATTCCATTTATTTTATTAATTAACAAAGCGGCCAGTAAGCGCTCCGGGTTGTGTGGTGATTGGTACTTGCGTTAATTATTTTTTTAAATAATAGATAAAGCGGTTATTAAGCGCCCCGGGTTGTGTAGGGATTGGCGCATCTGTTATTATATTTATTATATTAATTAACAAAGCGGTTAGTAAGCACCCCGGGTTGTGTGGGGATTTGCGCATCTGTTATTTTATTTATTATATTAAATAACAAAGCGGCCAGTAAGCGCCCTGAATTGTGTGGGGATTGGCGCATCTGTAATTCCATTTATTTTATTAATTAACAAAGCGGCCAGTAAGCGCTCCGGGTTGTGTGGTGATTGGTACTTGCGTTAATTATTTTTTTAAATAATAGATAAAGCGGTTATTAAGCGCCCCGGGTTGTGTAGGGATTGGCGCATCTGTTATTATATTTATTATATTAATTAACAAAGCGGTTAGTAAGCGCCCCGGGTTGTGTGGGGATTTGCGCATCTGTTATTTTATTTATTATATAAATTAACAAAGCGGCCAGTTAGCGCTCCGAGTTGTGTGGTAATTGGTACTTGCGTTAATTATTTTTTCAAATAATAAATAAAGCAGCCAGTAAGCGCCCCGGGTTGTGTAGGGATTGGCGCATCTGTTATTTTATATATTATATTAATTAACAAAGCGGCCAGTAAGCTCCCTGGGTTGTGTGGAGATTGGCGTTTCTGTTATTTTATTGATTATATTAATCAACAAAGCGGCCAGTAAGCGCCCTGGGTTGTGAGGGGATTGGCACTTCTGTTATTTTATTTATTATATTAAATAACAAAGCGGCCAGTAAGCGCCCTGGGTTGTGTGGGGATTAACGCATCTGTAATTTTATTTATTATATTAATCAACAAAGCGAACAGTAAGCGCTTCGGGATGTGTGGTGATTGGTACTCGCGTTAATTATTTTTTTAAATAATAGATAAAGCGGTTAGTAAGCGCCCCGGGTTGTGTAGAAATTGGCGCTTTTGTTATTTCATTTATTATATTAATTAACAAAGCGGCCAGTAAGCGCTCCGGGTTGTGTAGTGATTGGTACTTGCGTTAATTATTTTTTTAAATAATAGATAAAGCGGTTAGTAAGCGCCCCGGGTTGTGTAGGGATTGGCGCTTTTGTTACTTTATTTATTATATTAAAAAACAAAGCGGCCAGTAAGACCTCTGGGTTGTGTAGGGATTGGCACTTCTGTTATTTTTTTTTTATAATAAAAAACAAAGCGGCCAGTAAGCGCCCCGGGTTGTGTGGGGATTGTCGCATCTGTTATTTTATATATTATATTAATTTGAAAAGCGGCCAGTAAGTGCCCCGGGTTGTGTGGGGATTGGCGCATCTGTTATTTTATTTATTATATTAATTAACAAAGCGGCCAGTAAGCGCTCCGGATTGTGTGGTGAATTGTTCTTGCGTTAATTATTTTTTTAAATAATAAATAAAGTGGCCAGTAAGCGCCCCGAATTGTGTTTGGATTGGCGCTTCTGTTATGTTATTTATTATATTAATTAACAAAGCGGCCAGTAAGCGCCCTGGGTTGTGTGGGAATTGGCGCTTCTGTTATTTTATTTATTATATTAAATAACAAAGCGGCCAGTAAGCACTCCGGGTTGTGTGGTGATTGGTACTTGCGTTTATTATTTTTTTAAATAATAGATAAAGCGGTTAGTAAGCGCCCCGGGTTGTGTAGGGATTGGCGCTTTTGTTATTTTATTTATTATATTAATTAAAAAAGCGGCCAGTAAGCGCCCTGGGTTGTGTGGAAATTGGCGCATCTGTTATTTTATATATTATATTAATTAACAAAGCGGCCAGTAAGCGCCCTGGGTTGTGTGGGAATTGGCGCTTCTGTTATTTTATTTATTATATTAAATAACAAAGCGGCCAGTAAGCGCCTTGAATTGTGTGGGGATTGGCGCATCTGTAATTTTATTTATAATTTTAATTAACAAAGCGGCCAGTAAGCGCTCCGGGTTGTGTGGTGATTGGTACTTGCGTTAATTATTTTTTTAAATAATAGATAAAGCGGTTAGTAAGCGCCCCGGGTTGTGTAGGGATTGGCGCTTTTGTTATTTTATTTATTATATTAATTGACAAAGCGGCCTGTAAGCGCTCTGGGTTGTGTGGGGATTGGCGCTTCTATTATTTTATTTATTATATTAAAAAACAAAGCGGCCAGTAAGCACCCCAGGTTGTGTGAGGATTGGCGCATTTGTTATTTTATATATTATATTAAAAAAGAAAGCAGCCCGTAAGCGCCCTGGGATGTCTGGTTATTGGCGCTTTTGTTATTTTATTTATTATATTAAAAAACAAAGCGGCTAGTAAGCGCCCTGGGTTGTGTGGGGATTGGCGCTTCTGTTATTTTATTCATTATATTAAAAAAGAAAGCAGCCCGTAAGCGCCCCGGGTTGTGTGGGGATTGGTGCTTCTGTTATTTTATTTATTATGTTAAAAAACGAAGCGGCCAGTAAGTGCCTTAGGTTGTGTGGGGATTGGCGCTTCTGTTATTTTATTTATTATATTAATAAACAAAGCAAATAGTAAGCGCTCCGGGTTAAGTGGTGATTGGTAGTTGCGTTAATTATTTTTTTAAAAAATAAACAAAGCTGCCAGTAAGCGCTCCGGGTTGTGTGGTGATTGGCGCTTCATTTATTTTATGTATTATAATTATTAACCAAGCGGCCAGTAAGCGCCTGGCGTTGTGTGGGGATTGGCGCTTTTGTTGTTTTATTTATTATATTAAAAAACAACGAGGCCAGTAAGCGCCCTAGGTTGTGTGGGGATTTGCGCATCTGTTATTTTATTTATTATATTAATTAACAAAGCGGCCAGTTAGCGCTCCGGGTTGTGTGGTGATTGGTACTTGCGTTAATTATTTTTTTAAATAATAAATAAAACAGCCAGTAAGCGCCCCGGGTTGTGTAGAAATTGGCGCATCTGTTATTTTATATATTATATTAATTAATAAAGCGGCCAGTAAGCGCCCCGGGTTGTGTGGGGATGGGCGTTTCTGTTATTTTATTTATTATATTAATCAACAAAGCGGCCAGTAAGCGCCCTGGGTTGTGTGGGGATTGGCACTTCTGTTATTTTATTTATTATATTAAATAACAAAGCGGCCAGTAAGCACCCTGGGTTGTGTAGGGATTGGCGCATCTGTCATTTTATTTATTATATTAATTAACAAAGCGGCCAGTAAGCGCTCCGAATTGTGTGGTAATTGGGACTTGCGTTAATTATTTTTTTAAATAATAGATAAAGCTGTTAGTAAGCGCCCCGGGTTGTGTAGGAATTGGCGTTTTTGTTATTTCATTTATTATATTAATCAACAAAGCGGCCAGTAAGCTATCCGGGTTGTGTAGTGATTGGTACTTGCGTTAATTTTTTTTTTAAATAATAGATAAAGCGGTTAGTAAGTGCCCCGGGTTGTGTAGAGATTAGCGCTTTTGTTACTTTATTTATTATTTTAAAAAACAAAGCGGACAGTAAGCGCCCCGGGTTTTGTAGGGATAGGCGCATCTGTTATTTTATATATTATATTAATTTACAGAGCGGCCAGTAAGTGCCCCGAGTTGTGTGGGGATTGGCGCATCTGTTATTTTATTTATTATATTAATTAACAAAGCGGCCAGTAAGCGCTTCGGGTTGTGTGGTGAATGGTTTTTGCGTTAATTTTTTTTTTTAATAATAAATAAAGCGGCCAGTAAGCGCATCGGGTTGTGTAGGGATTGGCGCTTCTGTAATGTTATTTATTATATTAATTAATTAAGCGGCCAGTAAGCGCCCTGGGTTGTGTGGGGATTGGCGCTTCTTTTATTTTATTTATTATATTAAATAACAAAGCGGCCAGTAAGCGCCCTGAATTGTGTGGGGATTGGCGCATCTGTAATTCCATTTATTCTATTAATTAACAAAGCGGCCAGTAAGCGCTCCGAGTTGTGTGGTGATTGGTACTTGCGTTAATTATTTTTTTAAATAATAGATAAAGCGGTTATTAAGCGCCCCGGGTTGTGTAGGGATTGGCGCTTCTGTAATGTTATTTATTATATTAATTAATTAAGCGGCCAGTAAGCGCCCCGGGTTGTGTAGGAACTGGCGCATCTGTTATTATATTTATTATATTAATTAACAAAGCGGTTAGTAAGCGCCCCGGGTTGTGTGGGGATTTGCGCATCTGTTATTTTATTTATTATAATAATTAACGAAGCGGCCAGTTAGCGCTCCGGGTTGTGTGGTGATTGGTACTTGCGTTAATTATTTTTTCAAATAATAAATAAAGCAGCCAGTAAGCGCCCCGGGTTGTGTAGGGATTGGCACTTCTGTTATTCTATTTATTATATTTAATAACAAAGCGGCCAGTAAGCGCCCTGAGTTGTGTGGGGATTAACGCATCTGTAATTTTATTTATCATATTAATCAACAAAGCGAACAGTAAGCGCTCCGGGTTGTGTGGTGATTGGGACTTGCGTTAATTATTTTTTTAAATAATAGATAAAGCGGTTAGTAAGCTCCCCGGGTTGTGTAGGGATTGGCGCTTTTGTTATTTTATTTATTATATTAATTAACAAAGCGGCCAGTAAGCGCCCTGGGTTGTGTGGGGATTGGCGCATCTGTTATTTTATATATTATATTAATTAACAAAGCGGCCAGTAAGCACCCTGGGTTGTGTGGGGATTGGCGCTTCTGTTATTTTATTTATTATATTAAATAACAAAGCGGCCAGTAAGCGCCCTGAATTGTGTGGGGATTGGCGCATCTGTAATTTTATTTATAATATTAATTAACAAAGCGGCCAGTAAGCGCTCCGGGTTGTGTGGTGATTGGTACTTGCGTTAATTATTTTTTTAAATAATAGATAAAGCGGTTAGTAAGCACCCCGGGTTGTGTAGGGATTGGCGCTTTTGTTATTTTATTTTTTATATTAATTAACAAAGCGGCCTGTAAGCGCTCTGGGTTGTGTGGGGATTGGCGCTTCTATTATTTTATTTATTATATTAAAAAACAAAGCGGCCAGTAAGCACCCCAGGTTGTGTTGGGATTGGCGCATCTGTTATTTTATATATTATATTAATTAACAAAGCGGCCAGTAAGCGCCCTGGGATGTCTGGTGATTGGCGCTTTTGTTATTTTAATTATTACATTAAAAAACAAAGCGGCCAGTAAGCGCCCTGGGTTGTGTGGGGATTGGCGCTTCTGTTATTTTATTCATTATATTGAAAAACAAAGCGGCCAATAAGCGCCCTGGGTTGTGTGGGGATTGGCGCTTCTGTTATTTTATTTATTATATTAAAAAAGAAAGCAGCCCGTAAGCGCCCCGGGTTGTGTGGGGATTGGTGCTTCTGTTATTTTATTTATTATGTTAAAAAACGAAGCGGCCAGTAAGTGCCTTAGGTTGTGTGGGGATTGGCGCTTCTGTTATTTTATTTATTATATTAATAAACAAAGGAAATAGTAAGCGCTCCAGGTTAAGTGGTGATTGGTAGTTGCGGTCATTATTTTTTTAAAAAATAAACAAAGCGGCCAGTAAGCGCTCCGGGTTGTGTGGTAATTGGCGCTTCATTTATTTTATGTATTATAATTATTAACCAAGCGGCCAGTAAGCGCCTTGGGTTGTGTGGGGATTGGCGCTTTTGTTGTTCTATTTATTATATTAAAAAACAACGCGGCCAGTAAGCGCCCCGGGTTGTGTGGTGATTGGTACTTGCGTTAATTATTTTTTTAAATAATAAATAAAACAGCCAGTAAGCGCCCTGGGTTGTGTGGGGATTGGCGCATCTGTAATTTTATTTATTATATTAATTAACAAAGCGGTTAGTAAGCGCCCTAGGTTGTGTGGGGATTTGCGCATCTGTTATTTTATTTATTATATTAATTAACAAAGCGGCCAGTTAGCGCTCCGGGTTGTGTGGTGATTGGTACTTGCGTTAATTATTTTTTCAAATAATAAATAAAACAGCCAGTAAGCGCCCCGGGTTGTGTAGAAATTGGCGCATCTGTTATTTTATATATTATATTAATTAATAAAGCGGCCAGCAAGCGCCCCGGGTTGTGTGGGGATGGGCGTTTCTGTTATTTTATTTATTATAATAATCAACAAAGCGGCCAGTAAGCGCCCCGGGTTGTGTTTGGATTGGCGCTTCTGTTATGTTGTTTATTATATTAAATAACAAAGCGGCCAGTAAGCGCCCTGAATTGTGTGGGGATTGGCGCATCTGTAATTTTATTTATTAAATTAATTAACAAAGCGGCCAGTAAGCACTCCGGGTTGTGTTGTGATTGGTACTTGCGTTAATTATTTTTTTAAATAATAGATAAAGCGGTTAGGAAGCGCCCTGGGTTGTGTAGGGATTGGCGTTTTTAATATTTCATTTATTATATTAATTAACAAAGCGGCCAGTAAGCGCTCCGGGTTGTGTAGTGATTGGTACTTGCGTTAATTATTTATTTAAATAATAGATAAAGCGGTTAGTAAGCCTCCCGGGTTGTGTAGAGATTAGCGCTTTTGTTACTTTATTTATTATTTTAAAAAACAAAGCGGACAGTAAGCGCCCCGGGTTGTGTAGGGATTGGCACTTCTGTTATTTTATTTTTTATATTAAAAAACAAAGCGGCCAGTAAGCGCCCTGGGTTGTGCGGGGATAGGCGCATCTGTTATTTTATATATTATATTAATTTACAAAGCGGCTAGTAAGTGCCCCGAGTTGTGTGGGGATTGGCGCATCTGTTATCTTATTTATTATATTAATTAACAAAGCGGCCAGTAAGCGCTCCGGGTTGTGTGGTGAATGGTTCTTGCGTTAATTTTTTTTTTTAATAATAAATAAAGCGGCCAGTAAGCGCATCGGGTTGTGTAGGGATTGGCGCTTCTGTAATGTTATTTATTATATTAATTAACAAAGCGGCCAGTAAGCGCCCTGGGTTGTGTGGGGATTGGCGCTTCTGTTATTTTATTTATTATATTAAATAACAAAGCGGCCAGTAAGCGCCCTGAATTGTGTAAGGATTGGCGCATCTGTAATTTTATTTATTTTATTAATTAACAAAGCGGCCAGTAAGCGCTCCGGGTTGTGTGGTGATTGGTACTTGCGTTAATTATTTTTTTAAATAATAGATAAAGCGGTTATTAAGCGCCCCGGGTTGTGTAGGGATTGGCGCTTTTGTTATTTTATTTATTATATTACTTAACAAAGCGGCTAGTAAGCGCCCTGAATTGTGTGGGGATTGGCGCTTCTATTATTTTATTTATTATATTAAAAAACAAAGCGGCCAGTAAGCGCCCCAGGTTGTGTGGGGTTTAGCGCATCTGTTATTTTATTTATTATATAAATTAACAAAGCGGCCAGTAAGCGCTCCGGGTTGTGTGGTGATTGGTTCTTGAGTTAATTATTTTTTTAAATAATAAATAAAGCGGCCAGTAAGCGCCCCGGGTTGTGTAGGAATTGGCGCATCTGTTATTATATTCATTATATTAATTAACAAAGCGGTTAGTAAGCGCCCCGGGTTGTGTGGGGATTTGCGCATCTGTTATTTTATTTATTATAATAATTAACGAAGCGGCCAGTTAGCGCTCCGGGTTGTGTGGTAATTGGTACTTGCGTTAATTATTTTTTCAAATAATAAATAAAGCAGCCAGTAAGCGCCCCGGGTTGTGTAGGGATTGGCGCATCTGTTATTTTATATATTATATTAATTAACAAAGCGGCCAGTAAGCTCCTCGGGTTGTGTGGGGATTATGACTTCTGTTATTTTATTTATTATATTTAATAACAAAGCGGCCAGTAAGCGCCCTGGGTTGTGTGGGGATTAACGCATCTGTAATTTTATTTATTAAATTAATCAACAAAGCGAACAGTAAGCGCTCCGGGTTGTGTGGTGATTGGGACTTGCGTTAATTATTTTTTTAAATAATAGATAAAGCGGTTAGTAAGCGCCCTCGGTTGTGTAGGAATTGGCGCTTTTGTTATTTCATTTATTATCTTAATTAACAAAGCGGCCAGTAAGCGCTCCGGGTTGTGTAGTGATTGGTACTTGCGTTAATTATTTTTTTAAATAATAGATAAAGCGGTTAGTAAGCGCCCCGGGTTGTGTAGGGATTGGCGCTTCTGTTACTTTATTTATTATATTAAAAAACAAAGCGGCCAGTAAGCGCCCTGGGTTGTGTAGGGATTGGCACTTTTGTTATTTTTTTTTTATGATAAAAAACAAAGCGGCCAGTAAGCGCCCCGGGTTGTGTGGGGATTGGCGCATCTGTTATTTTATATATTATATTAATTAACAAAGCGGCCAGTAAGCGCCCTGGGATGTCTGGTGATTGGCGCTTTTGTTATTTTATTTATTATATTAAAAAACAAAGCGGCCAGTAAGCACCCTGGGTTGTGTGGGGATTGGCGCTTCTGTTATTTTATTCATTATATTGAAAAACAAAGCGGCCAGTAAGCGCCCTGGGTTGTGTGGGGATTGGCGCTTCTGTTATTTTATTTATTAAATTAATTAACAAAGCGGCCAGTAAGCACCCAGGGTTGTGTGGGGATTGGCGCATCAGTTATTTTATATATTATATTAATTAACAAAGCGGCCAGTAAGCGCCCTGGGATGTCTGGTGATTGGCGCTTTTGTTATTTTATTTATTATATTAAAAAACAAAGCGGCCAGTAAGCGCCCCGGGTTGTGTTTGGATTGGCGCTTCTGTTATGTTGTTTATTATATTAAATAACAAAGCGGCCAGTAAGCGCCCTGAATTGTGTGGGGATTGGCGCATCTGTAATTTTATTTATTAAATTAATTAACAAAGCGGCCAGTAAGCACCCAGGGTTGTGTGGGGATTGGCGCATCAGTTATTTTATATATTATATTAATTAACAAAGCGGCCAGTAAGCGCCCTGGGATGTCTGGTGATTGGCGCTTTTGTTATTTTATTTATTATATTAAAAAACAAAGCGGCCAGTAAGCACCCTGGGTTGTGTGGAAATTGGCGCTTCTGTTATTTTATTCATTATATTGAAAAACAAAGCGGCCAGTAAGCGCCCTGGGTTGTGTGGGGATTGGCGCTTCTGTTATTTTATTTATTATATTAAAAAAGAGAGCAGCCCGTAAGCGCCCCGGGTTGTGTGGGGATTGTTGCTTCTGTTATTTTATTTATTATGTTAAAAAACGAAGCGGCCAGTAAGTGCCTTAGGTTGTGTGGGGATTGGCGCTTTTGTTATTTCATTTATTATCTTAATTAACAAAGCGGCCAGTAAGCGCTCCGGGTTGTGTAGTGATTGGTACTTGCGTTAATTATTTTTTTAAATAATAGATAAAGCGGTTAGTAAGCGCCCCGGGTTGTGTAGGGATTGGCGCTTCTGTTACTTTATTTATTATATTAAAAAACAAAGCGGCCAGTAAGCGCCCTGGGTTGTGTAGGGATTGGCACTTTTGTTATTTTTTTTTTATGATAAAAAACAAAGCGGCCAGTAAGCGCCCTGGGATGTCTGGTGATTGGCGCTTTTGTTATTTTATTTATTATATTAAAAAACAAAGCGGCCAGTAAGCGCCTTGGGTTGTGTGGGGATTGGCGCTTTTGTTGTTTTATTTATTATATTAAAAAACAACGCGGCCAGTAAGCGCCCCGGGTTGTGTGGGGATTGGCACTTCTGTTATTTTATTTATTATATTAAAAAACAAAGCGGCCAGTAAGCGCCCCGGGTTGTGTGGGAATTGGCGCTTCTGTTATTTTATTTATTATATTTGAAAACAAAGCGGCCAGTAAGCGCCCCGGGTTGTGTGGGGATTGGCGCATCTATTATTTTATTTATTATAATAATTAACAAAGCAGCCCGTGAGCGCCCTAGGTTGTGTGGGGATTGGCGCTTAATTTATTTTATTTATTATATTAATTAACCAAGCGGCCAGTTAGCGCCCCGGGTTGTGTAGGGATCGGCGCCTCTGTTGTTTTATTTATTATATTAAAAAACAAAGCGGCCAGTGAGCGCCCCGGGTTGTGTGGGGATTGGCGCTTCTGTTATTTTATTTATTATATTAAAAAACAAAGCGGCCAGTAAGCGCCCCGGGTTGTGAGGGGATTGGCGCTTCTGTTATTTAATTTGATATATTAAAGAACAAAGCGGCCAGTAAGTGCCCCGGGTTGTGTGGAGATTGGCGCTTCTTTTATTTTATTTATTATATTTAAAAACAAAGCAGCCAGTAAGCGACTCGGGTTGTGTGGGAATTGGCGCTTCTGGTATTTTATTTATTATATTAATTAACAAAGCGGCCAGTAAGCGGCCCGGGTTGTGTGGGGATTGGTGCTTGTGTTGGATTATTTATTATATTAAAAAACAAAGCGGCCAGTGAGCGCCCCAGGTTGTGTGGGGATTGGAGCTTCCATTCATTTATTTATTATATTAAAAAACAAAGCGGCCAGTAAGTGCCCCGTGTTGTGTGGGGATTAACGCTTCTGTTATTTTATTTATTATATTAATTAACAAAGCAAATAGTAAGTGCTCTGGGTTGTGTAGTGATTGGTACTTGCGTTAATTATTTTTTTAAATAATAAACAAAGCGGCCAGTAAGCGCTCCGGGTTGTGTGGTGATTGGCGCTTCATTTATTTTATGGATTATATTAATTAACCAAGCGGCCAGTAAGCGCCTCAGGTTGTGTGGGGATTGGTGCTTGTGTTGGATTATTTATTATATTAAAAAACAAAGCGGCCAGTAAGCGCCCCAGGTTGTGTGGGGAGTGGAGCTTCCGTTCATTTATTTATTATATTAAAAAACAAAGCGGCCAGTAAGCGCACTGGGTTGTGTGGGGAATGGCACTTCTGTTATTTTAATTATTATATTAATAAACAAAGCAAATAGTAAGCGCTCCGGGTTAAGTGGTGATTGGTAGTTGCATTAATTATTTTTTTAAAAAATAAACAAAGCGGCCAGTAAGCGCTCCGGGTTGTGTGGTGATTGGCGCTTTATTTATTTTATGTATTATAATTATTAACCAAGCGGCAAGTAAGCGCCTTGGGTTGTGTGAGGATTGGCGCTTTTGTTGTTTTATTTATTATATTAAAAAACAACGCGGCCAGTAAGCGCCCCAGGTTGTGTGGGGATTGGCACTTCTGTTATTTCATTTATTATATTAAAAAACAAAGCGGCCAGTAAGCGCCCCGGGTTGTGTGGGAATTAGCGCTTCTGTCATTTTATTTATTATATTAATTAACAGAGCAGCCCGTAAGCGCCCAAGGTTGTGTGGGGCTTGGCGCTTCATTGATTTTATTTATTATATTAATTAACTAAGCGGCCAGTAAGCGCCATGGGTTGTGTAGGGATTGGCGCTTCTGTTGTTTAATTTATTATCTTATGAAACAAAGCGGCCAGTAAGCGCCCAGGGTTGTGTGGGGATTAGCGCTTCTGTTATTTTATTTATTATATTAATTAACTAAGCGGCCAGTAAGCGCCATGGGTTGTGTAGGGATTGGCGCTTCTGTTGTTTTATTTATTATATTAATTAACAAAGCGGCCAGTAAGCGGCCCGGGTTGTGTGGGGATTGGTGCTTGTGTTGGATTATTTATTATATTAAAAAACAGAGCGGCCAGTAAGCGCCCCAGGTTGTGTGGGGAGTGGAGCTTCCATTCATTTATTTATTATATTAAAAAACAAAGCGGCCAGTAAGTGCCCCGTGTTGTGTGGGGATTAACGCTTCTGTTATTTTATTTATTATATTAATTAATAAAGCAAATAGTAAGCGCTCTGGGTTGTGTGGTGATTGGTACTTGCGTTAATTATGTTTTTAAATAATAAACAAAGCGGCCAGTAAGCGCTCCGGGTTGTGCGGTGATTGGCGCTTCATTTATTTTATGTATTATATTAATCGACCAAGCGGCCAGTAAGCGCCTCAGGTTGTGTGGGGATTGGTGCTTGTGTTGGATTATTTATTATATTAAAAAACAACGCGGCCAGTAAGCGCCCCAGGTTGTGTGGGGAGTGGAGCTTCCGTTTATTTATTTATCATATTAAAAAACAAAGCGGCCAGTAAGCGCACTGAGTTGTGTGGGGAATGGCACTTCTGTTATTTTAATTATTATATTAAAAAACGAAGCAGCCAGTAAGCGCCCTGAGTTGTGTGGGAATTGGCGCTTCTGTTATTTTATTTATTATATTTAATAACAAAGCGGCCAGTAAGCGCCCCGGGATGTGTGGGGATTGGCGCTTCTGTTATTTTATTTATTATATTAATAAACAAAGCAAATAGTAAGCGCTCCGGGTTAAGTGGTGATTGGTAGTTGCGTTAATTATTTTTTTAAAAAATAAACAAAGCGGCCAGTAAGCGCTCCGGGTTGTGTGGTGATTGGCGCTTCATTTATTTTATGTATTATAATTATTAACTAAGCGGCAAGTAAGCGCCTTGGGTTGTGTGGGGATTGGCGCTTTTGTTGTTTTATTTATCATATTAAAAAACAACGCGGCCAGTAAGCGCCCCAGGTTGTGTGGGGATTGGCACTTCTGTTATTTTATTTATTATATTAAAAACAAAGCGGCCAGTAAGCGCCCCGGGTTGTGTGGGAATTGGCGCTTCTGTTATTTTATTTATTATATTAATTAACAAAGCAGCCCGTAAGCGCCCAAGGTTGTGTGGGGATTGGCGCTTCATTGATTTTATTTATTATATTAATTAACTAAGCGGCCAGTAAGCGCCATGGGTTGTGTAGGGATTGGCGCTTCTGTTGTTTAATTTATTATCTTATGAAACAAAGCGGCCAGTAAGCGCCCAGGGTTGTGTGGGGATTAGCGCTTCTGTTATTTTATTTATTATATTAATTAACTAAGCGGCCAGTAAGCGCCATGGGTTGTGTAGGGATTGGCGCTTCTGTTGTTTTATTTATTATATTAAAAAACAAAGCGGCCAGTAAGCGCCCCGCGTTAAGTGAAGATGAGCGCTTCTGTTATTTTATTTGTTATATTAAAAAACAAAGCGGCCAGTAAGTGCCCCGGGTTGTGTGGAGATTGGCGCTTCTTTTATTTTATTTATTATATTAAAAAACAAAGCGGCCAGTAAGCGCCCTGGGATGTCTGGTGATTGGCGCTTTTGTTATTTTATTTATTATATTAAAAAACAAAGCGGCCAGTAAGCGCCCTGGGATGTGTGGGGATTGGCGCTTCTGTTATTTTATTCATTATATTGAAAAACAAAGCGGCCAGTAAGCGCCCTGGGTTGTGTGGGGATTGGCAATTCTGTTATTTTATTTATTATATTAAAAAAGAGAGCAGCCCGTAAGCGCCCTGGGTTGTGTGGGGATTGTTGCTTCTGTTATTTTATTTATTATGTTAAAAAACGAAGCGGCCAGTAAGTGCCTTAGGTTGTGTGGGGATTGGCGCTTCTGTTATTTTATTTATTATATTAATAAACAAAGCAAATAGTAAGCGCTCCGGGTTAAGTGGTGATTGGTAGTTGCGTTAATTATTTTTTTAAAAAATAAACAAAGCGGCCAGTAAGCGCTCCGGGTTGTGTGGTGATTGGCGCTTCATTTTTTTTATGTATTATAATTATTAACCAAGCAGCCAGTAAGCGCCTTGGGTTGTGTGGGAATTGGCGCTTTTGTTGTTTTATTTATTATATTAAAAAACAACGCGGCCAGTAAGCGCCCCGGGTTGTGTGGGGATTGGCACTTCTGTTATTTTATTTATTATATTAAAAAACAAAGCGGCCAGTAAGCGCCCCGGGTTGTGTGGGAATTGGCGCTTCTGTTATTTTATTTATTATATTTGAAAACAAAGCGGCCAGTAAGCGCCCCGGGTTGTGTGGGGATTGGCGCATCTATTATTTTATTTATTATAATAATTAACAAAGCAGCCCGTAAGCGCCCTAGGTTGTGTGGAGATTGGCGCTTAATTTATTTTATTTATTATATTAATTAACCAAGCGGCCAGTTAGCGCCCCGGGTTGTGTAGGAATCGGCGCCTCTGTTGTTTTATTTATTATATTAAAAAACAAAGCGGCCAGTGAGCGCCCCGGGTTGTGTGGGGATTGGCGCTTCTGTTATTTTATTAATTATATTAAAAAACAAAGCGGCCAGTAAGCGCTCCGGGTTGTGAGGGGATTGGCGCTTCTGTTATTTTATTTATTATATTAATTATGAAAGCAGCCAGTAAGTGCCAAGGAATGTGTGGGGATTGGCGCTTTTGTTATTTTATTTATTATATTAAAAAACAAAGCGGCCAGTAAGCGCCCTGGGTTGTGTGGGGATTGGCGCTTCTGTTATTTTATTCATTATATTGAAAAACAAAGCGGCCAGTAAGCGCCCTGGGTTGTGTGGAGATTGGCAATTCTGTTATTTTATTTATTATATTAAAAAAGAGAGCAGCCCGTAAGCGCCCCGGGTTGTGTGGGGATTGTTGCTTCTGTTATTTTATTTATTATGTTAAAAAACGAAGCGGCCAGTAAGTGCCTTAGGTTGTGTGGGGATTGGCGCTTCTGTTATTTTATTTATTATATTAATAAACAAAGCAAATAGTAAGCGCTCCGGGTTAAGTGGTGATTGGTAGTTGCGTTAATTATTTTTTTAAAAAATAAACAAAGCGGCCAGTAAGCGCTCCGGGTTGTGTGGTGATTGGCGCTTCATTTATTTTATGTATTATAATTATTAACCAAGCGGCCAGTAAGCGCCTTGGGTTGTGTGGGAATTGGCGCTTTTGTTGTTTTATTTATTATATTAAAAAACAACGCGGCCAGTAAGCGCCCCGGGTTGTGTGGGGATTGGCACTTCTGTTATTTTATTTATTATATTAAAAAACAAAGCGGCCAGTAAGCGCCCCGGGTTGTGTGGAAATTAGCGCTTCTGTTATTTTATTTATTATATTTGAAAACAAAGCGGCCAGTTAGCGCCCCGGGTTGTGTAGGGATCGGCGCCTCTGTTGTTTTATTTATTATATTAAAAAACAAAGCGGCCAGTGAGCGCCCCGGGTTGTGTAGGGATTGGCGCTTTTGTTATTTTATTTATTATATTAATTGACAAAGCGGCCTGTAAGCGCTCTGGGTTGTGTGGGGATTGGCGCTTCTATTATTTTATTTATTATATTAAAAAACAAAGCGGCCAGTAAGCACCCCAGGTTGTGTGAGGATTGGCGCATTTGTTATTTTATATATTATATTAAAAAAGAAAGCAGCCCGTAAGCGCCCTGGGATGTCTGGTTATTGGCGCTTTTGTTATTTTATTTATTATATTAAAAAACAAAGCGGCTAGTAAGCGCCCTGGGTTGTGTGGGGATTGGCGCTTCTGTTATTTTATTCATTATATTAAAAAAGAAAGCAGCCCGTAAGCGCCCCGGGTTGTGTGGGGATTGGTGCTTCTGTTATTTTATTTATTATGTTAAAAAACGAAGCGGCCAGTAAGTGCCTTAGGTTGTGTGGGGATTGGCGCTTCTGTTATTTTATTTATTATATTAATAAACAAAGCAAATAGTAAGCGCTCCGGGTTAAGTGGTGATTGGTAGTTGCGTTAATTATTTTTTTAAAAAATAAACAAAGCTGCCAGTAAGCGCTCCGGGTTGTGTGGTGATTGGCGCTTTATTTATTTTATGTATTATAATTATTAACCAAGCGGCAAGTAAGCGCCTTGGGTTGTGTGAGGATTGGCGCTTTTGTTGTTTTATTTATTATATTAAAAAACAACGCGGCCAGTAAGCGCCCCAGGTTGTGTGGGGATTGGCACTTCTGTTATTTCATTTATTATATTAAAAAACAAAGCGGCCAGTAAGCGCCCCGGGTTGTGTGGGAATTAGCGCTTCTGTCATTTTATTTATTATATTAATTAACAGAGCAGCCCGTAAGCGCCCAAGGTTGTGTGGGGCTTGGCGCTTCATTGATTTTATTTATTATATTAATTAACTAAGCGGCCAGTAAGCGCCATGGGTTGTGTAGGGATTGGCGCTTCTGTTGTTTAATTTATTATCTTATGAAACAAAGCGGCCAGTAAGCGCCCAGGGTTGTGTGGGGATTAGCGCTTCTGTTATTTTATTTATTATATTAATTAACTAAGCGGCCAGTAAGCGCCATGGGTTGTGTAGGGATTGGCGCTTCTGTTGTTTTATTTATTATATTAATTAACAAAGCGGCCAGTAAGCGGCCCGGGTTGTGTGGGGATTGGTGCTTGTGTTGGATTATTTATTATATTAAAAAACAGAGCGGCCAGTAAGCGCCCCAGGTTGTGTGGGGAGTGGAGCTTCCATTCATTTATTTATTATATTAAAAAACAAAGCGGCCAGTAAGTGCCCCGTGTTGTGTGGGGATTAACGCTTCTGTTATTTTATTTATTATATTAATTAATAAAGCAAATAGTAAGCGCTCTGGGTTGTGTGGTGATTGGTACTTGCGTTAATTATGTTTTTAAATAATAAACAAAGCGGCCAGTAAGCGCTCCGGGTTGTGCGGTGATTGGCGCTTCATTTATTTTATGTATTATATTAATCGACCAAGCGGCCAGTAAGCGCCTCAGGTTGTGTGGGGATTGGTGCTTGTGTTGGATTATTTATTATATTAAAAAACAACGCGGCCAGTAAGCGCCCCAGGTTGTGTGGGGAGTGGAGCTTCCGTTTATTTATTTATCATATTAAAAAACAAAGCGGCCAGTAAGCGCACTGAGTTGTGTGGGGAATGGCACTTCTGTTATTTTAATTATTATATTAAAAAACGAAGCAGCCAGTAAGCGCCCTGAGTTGTGTGGGAATTGGCGCTTCTGTTATTTTATTTATTATATTTAATAACAAAGCGGCCAGTAAGCGCCCCGGGATGTGTGGGGATTGGCGCTTCTGTTATTTTATTTATTATATTAATAAACAAAGCAAATAGTAAGCGCTCCGGGTTAAGTGGTGATTGGTAGTTGCGTTAATTATTTTTTTAAAAAATAAACAAAGCGGCCAGTAAGCGCTCCGGGTTGTGTGGTGATTGGCGCTTCATTTATTTTATGTATTATAATTATTAACTAAGCGGCAAGTAAGCGCCTTGGGTTGTGTGGGGATTGGCGCTTTTGTTGTTTTATTTATCATATTAAAAAACAACGCGGCCAGTAAGCGCCCCAGGTTGTGTGGGGATTGGCACTTCTGTTATTTTATTTATTATATTAAAAACAAAGCGGCCAGTAAGCGCCCCGGGTTGTGTGGGAATTGGCGCTTCTGTTATTTTATTTATTATATTAATTAACAAAGCAGCCCGTAAGCGCCCAAGGTTGTGTGGGGATTGGCGCTTCATTGATTTTATTTATTATATTAATTAACTAAGCGGCCAGTAAGCGCCATGGGTTGTGTAGGGATTGGCGCTTCTGTTGTTTAATTTATTATCTTATGAAACAAAGCGGCCAGTAAGCGCCCAGGGTTGTGTGGGGATTAGCGCTTCTGTTATTTTATTTATTATATTAATTAACTAAGCGGCCAGTAAGCGCCATGGGTTGTGTAGGGATTGGCGCTTCTGTTGTTTTATTTATTATATTAAAAAACAAAGCGGCCAGTAAGCGCCCCGCGTTAAGTGAAGATGAGCGCTTCTGTTATTTTATTTGTTATATTAAAAAACAAAGCGGCCAGTAAGTGCCCCGGGTTGTGTGGAGATTGGCGCTTCTTTTATTTTATTTATTATATTAAAAAACAAAGCGGCCAGTAAGCGCCCTGGGATGTCTGGTGATTGGCGCTTTTGTTATTTTATTTATTATATTAAAAAACAAAGCGGCCAGTAAGCGCCCTGGGATGTGTGGGGATTGGCGCTTCTGTTATTTTATTCATTATATTGAAAAACAAAGCGGCCAGTAAGCGCCCTGGGTTGTGTGGGGATTGGCAATTCTGTTATTTTATTTATTATATTAAAAAAGAGAGCAGCCCGTAAGCGCCCTGGGTTGTGTGGGGATTGTTGCTTCTGTTATTTTATTTATTATGTTAAAAAACGAAGCGGCCAGTAAGTGCCTTAGGTTGTGTGGGGATTGGCGCTTCTGTTATTTTATTTATTATATTAATAAACAAAGCAAATAGTAAGCGCTCCGGGTTAAGTGGTGATTGGTAGTTGCGTTAATTATTTTTTTAAAAAATAAACAAAGCGGCCAGTAAGCGCTCCGGGTTGTGTGGTGATTGGCGCTTCATTTTTTTTATGTATTATAATTATTAACCAAGCAGCCAGTAAGCGCCTTGGGTTGTGTGGGAATTGGCGCTTTTGTTGTTTTATTTATTATATTAAAAAACAACGCGGCCAGTAAGCGCCCCGGGTTGTGTGGGGATTGGCACTTCTGTTATTTTATTTATTATATTAAAAAACAAAGCGGCCAGTAAGCGCCCCGGGTTGTGTGGGAATTGGCGCTTCTGTTATTTTATTTATTATATTTGAAAACAAAGCGGCCAGTAAGCGCCCCGGGTTGTGTGGGGATTGGCGCATCTATTATTTTATTTATTATAATAATTAACAAAGCAGCCCGTAAGCGCCCTAGGTTGTGTGGAGATTGGCGCTTAATTTATTTTATTTATTATATTAATTAACCAAGCGGCCAGTTAGCGCCCCGGGTTGTGTAGGAATCGGCGCCTCTGTTGTTTTATTTATTATATTAAAAAACAAAGCGGCCAGTGAGCGCCCCGGGTTGTGTGGGGATTGGCGCTTCTGTTATTTTATTAATTATATTAAAAAACAAAGCGGCCAGTAAGCGCTCCGGGTTGTGAGGGGATTGGCGCTTCTGTTATTTTATTTATTATATTAATTATGAAAGCAGCCAGTAAGTGCCAAGGAATGTGTGGGGATTGGCGCTTTTGTTATTTTATTTATTATATTAAAAAACAAAGCGGCCAGTAAGCGCCCTGGGTTGTGTGGGGATTGGCGCTTCTGTTATTTTATTCATTATATTGAAAAACAAAGCGGCCAGTAAGCGCCCTGGGTTGTGTGGAGATTGGCAATTCTGTTATTTTATTTATTATATTAAAAAAGAGAGCAGCCCGTAAGCGCCCCGGGTTGTGTGGGGATTGTTGCTTCTGTTATTTTATTTATTATGTTAAAAAACGAAGCGGCCAGTAAGTGCCTTAGGTTGTGTGGGGATTGGCGCTTCTGTTATTTTATTTATTATATTAATAAACAAAGCAAATAGTAAGCGCTCCGGGTTAAGTGGTGATTGGTAGTTGCGTTAATTATTTTTTTAAAAAATAAACAAAGCGGCCAGTAAGCGCTCCGGGTTGTGTGGTGATTGGCGCTTCATTTATTTTATGTATTATAATTATTAACCAAGCGGCCAGTAAGCGCCTTGGGTTGTGTGGGAATTGGCGCTTTTGTTGTTTTATTTATTATATTAAAAAACAACGCGGCCAGTAAGCGCCCCGGGTTGTGTGGGGATTGGCACTTCTGTTATTTTATTTATTATATTAAAAAACAAAGCGGCCAGTAAGCGCCCCGGGTTGTGTGGAAATTAGCGCTTCTGTTATTTTATTTATTATATTTGAAAACAAAGCGGCCAGTAAGCGCCCCGGGTTGTGTGGGGATTGGCGCATCTATTATTTTATTTATTATAATAATTAACAAAGCAGCCCGTAAGCGCCCTAGGTTGTGTGGGGATTGGCGCTTAATTTATTTTATTTATTATATTAATTAACCAAGCGGCCAGTTAGCGCCCCGGGTTGTGTAGGAATCGGCGCCTCTGTTGTTTTATTTATTATATTAAAAAACAAAGCGGCCAGTGAGCGCCCCGGGTTGTGTGGGGATTGGCGCTTCTGTTATTTTATTTATTATATTAAAAAACAAAGCGGCCAGTAAGCGCTCCGGGTTGTAAGGGGATTGGCGCTTCTGTTATTTTATTTATTATATTAATTATGAAAGCAGCCAGTAAGTGCCAAGGAATGTGTGGGGATTGGCGCTTCTGTTATTTCATTTGATATATTAAAGAACAAAGCGGCCAGTAAGTGCCCCGGGTTGTGTGGAGATTGGCGCTTCTTTTATTTTATTTATTATATTTAAAAACAAAGCAGCCAGTAAGCGACTCGGGTTGTGTGGGAATTGGCGCTTCTGGTATTTTATTTATTATATTAATTAACAAAGCGGCCAGTAAGCGGCCCGGGTTGTGTGGGGATTGGTGCTTGTGTTGGATTATTTATTATATTAAAAAACAAAGCGGCCAGTAAGCGCCCCAGGTTGTGTGGGGGGTGGAGCTTCCGTTCATTTATTTATTATATTAAAAAACAAAGCGGCCAGTAAGTGCCCCGTGTTAAGTGGAGATTAACGCTTCTGTTATTTTATTTATTATATTAATTAACAAAGCAAATAGTAAGCGCTCTGGGTTGTGTGGTGATTGGTACTTGCGTTAATTATTTTTTTAAATAATAAACAAAGCGGCCAGTAAGCGCTCCGGGTTGTGTGGTGATTGGCGCTTCATTTATTTTATGTATTATATTAATTAACCAAGCGGCCAGTAAGCGCCTCAGGTTGTGTGGGGATTGGTGCTTGTGTTGGATTATTTATTATATTAAAAAACAAAGCGGCCAGTAAGCGCCCCGAGTTGTGTGGGAATTGGCGCTTCTGTTATTTTATTTATTATATTTAATAACAAAGCGGCCAGTAGGCGCCCCGGGATGTGTGGAGATTGGCGCTTCTGTTATTTTATTTATTATATTAATAAACAAAGCAAATAGTAAGCGCTCCGGGTTAAGTGGTGATTGGTAGTTGCGTTAATTATTTTTTTAAAAAATAAACAAAGCGGCCAGTACGCGCTCCGGGTTGTGTGGTGATTGGCGCTTCATTTATTTTATGTATTATAATTATTAACCAAGCGGCAAGTAAGCGCCTTGGAATGTGTGGGGATTGGCGCTTTTGTTGTTTTATTTATCATATTAAAAAACAACGCGGCCAGTAAGCGCCCCAGGTTGTGTGGGGATTGGCACTTCTGTTATTTTATTTATTATATTAAAAAACAAAGCGGCCAGTAAGCGCCCCGGGTTGTGTGGGAATTGGCGCTTCTGTTATTTTATTTATTATATTAATTAACAAAGCAGCCCGTAAGCGCCCAAGGTTGCGTGGGGATTGGCGCTTCATTGATTTTATTTATTATATTAATTAACTAAGCGGCCAGTAAGCGCCATGGGTTGTGCAGGGATTGGCGCTTCTGTTGTTTAATTTATTATCTTATGAAACAAAGCGGCCAGTAAGCGCCCAGGGTTGTGTGGGGATTAGCGCTTCTGTTATTTTATTTATTATATTAATTAACTAAGCGGCCAGTAAGCGCCATGGGTTGTGTAGGGATTGGCGCTTCTGTTGTTTTATTTATTATATTAAAAAACAAAGCGGCCAGTAAGCGCCCCGCGTTAAGTGGGGATGAGCGCTTCTGTTATTTTATTTGTTATATTAAAAAACAAAGCGGCCAGTAAGTGCCCCGGGTTGTGTGGAGATTGGCGCTTCTTTTATTTTATTTATTATATTAAAAAACAAAGCGGCCAGTAAGCGCCCTGGGATGTCTGGTGATTGGCGCTTTTGTTATTTTATTTATTATATTAAAAAACAAAGCGGCCAGTAAGCGCCCTGGGTTGTGTGGGGATTGGCGCTTCTGTTATTTTATTCATTATATTGAAAAACAAAGCGGCCAGTAAGCGCCCTGGGTTGTGTGGGGATTGGCAATTCTGTTATTTTATTTATTATATTAAAAAAGAGAGCAGCCCGTAAGCGCCCCGCGTTAAGTGGGGATGAGCGCTTCTGTTATTTTATTTGTGATATTAAAAAACAAAGCGGCCAGTATGTGCCCCGGGTTGTGTGGAGATTGGCGCTTCTTTTATTTTATTTATTATATTAAAAAACAAAGCGGCCAGTAAGCGCCCTGGGATGTCTGGTGATTGGCGCTTTTGTTATTTTATTTATTATATTAAAAAACAAAGCGGCCAGTAAGCGCCCTGGGATGTCTGGTGATTGGCGCTTTTGTTATTTTATTTATTATATTAAAAAACAAAGCGGCCAGTAAGCGCCCCGAGTTGTGTAGGGATTGGCACTACTGTTATTTTATTTATTATATTAAAAAACAAAGCGGCCAGTAAGCGCCCCGGGTTGTGTGGGAATTGGCGCTTCTGTTATTTTATTTATTATATTTGAAAACAAAGCGGCCAGTAAGCGCCCCGGGTTGTGTGGGGATTGGCGCATCTATTATTTTATTTATTATAATAATTAACAAAGCAGCCCGTAAGCGCCCTAGGTTGTGTGGGGATTGGCGCTTAATTTATTTTATTTATTATATTAATTAACCAAGCGGCCAGTTAGCGCCCCGGGTTGTGTAGGGATCGGCGCCTCTGTTGTTTTATTTATTATATTAAAAAACAAAGCGGCCAGTGAGCGCCCCGGGTTGTGTGGGGATTGGCGCTTCTGTTATTTTATTTATTATATTAAAAAACAAAGCGGCCAGTAAGCGCTCCGGGTTGTGAGGGGATTGGCGCTTCTGTTATTTTATTTATTATATTAATTATGAAAGCAGCCAGTAAGTGCCAAGGAATGTGTGGGGATTAACGCTTCTGTTATTTCATTTGATATATTAAAGAACAAAGCGGCCAGTAAGTGCCCCGGGTTGTGTGGAGATTGGCGCTTCTTTTATTTTATTTATTATATTTAAAAACAAAGCAGCCAGTAAGCGACTCGGGTTGTGTGGGAATTGGCGCTTCTGGTATTTTATTTATTATATTAATTAACAAAGCGGCCAGTAAGCGGCCCGGGTTGTGTGGGGATTGGTGCTTGTGTTGGATTATTTATTATATTAAAAAACAAAGCGGCCAGTAAGCGCCCCAGGTTGTGTGGGGAGTGGAGCTTCCGTTCATTTATTTATTATATTAAAAAACAAAGCGGCCAGTAAGTGCCCCGTGTTAAGTGGGGATTAACGCTTCTGTTATTTTATTTATTATATTAATTAACAAAGCAAATAGTAAGCGCTCTGGGTTGTGTGGTGATTGGTACTTGCGTTAATTATTTTTTTAAATAATAAACAAAGCGGCCAGTAAGCGCTCCGGGTTGTGTGGTGATTGGCGCTTCATTTATTTTATGTATTATATTAATTAACCAAGCGGCCAGTAAGCGCCTCAGGTTGTGTGGGGATTAGTGCTTGTGTTGGATTATTTATTATATTAAAAAACAAAGCAGCCAGTAAGCGCCCCGAGTTGTGTGGGAATTGGCGCTTCTGTTATTTTATTTATTATATTTAATAACAAAGCGGCCAGTAAGCGCCCCGGGATGTGTGGGGATTGGCGCTTCTGTTATTTTATTTATTATATTAATAAACAAAGCAAATAGTAAGCGCTCCGGGTTAAGTGGTGATTGGTAGTTGCGTTAATTATTTTTTTGAAAAATAAACAAAGCGGCCAGTAAGCGCTCCGGGTTGTGTGGTGATTGGCACTTCATTTATTTTATGTATTATAATTATTAACCAAGCGGCAAGTAAGCGCCTTGGGTTGTGTGGGGATTGGCGCTATTGTTGTTTTATTTATTATATTAAAAAACAACGCGGCCAGTAAGCGCCCCGGGTTGTGTGGGGATTGGCACTTCTGTTATTTCATTTATTATATTAAAAAACAAAGCGGCCAGTAAGCGCCCCGAGTTGTGTGGGAATTGGCGCTTCTGTTATTTTATTTATTATATTAATTAACTGAGCGGCCAGTAAGCGCCATGGGTTGTGTAGGGATTGGCGCTTCTGTTGTTTAATTTATTATATTATGAAACAAAGCGGCCAGTAAGCGCCCAGGGTTGTGTGGGGATTAGCGCTTCTGTTATTTTATTTATTATATTAATTAACTAAGCGGTCAGTAAGCGCCATGGGTTGTGTAGGGATTGGCGCTTCTGTTGTTTTATTTATTATATTAAAAAACAAAGCGGCCAGTAAGCGCCCCGCGTTAAGTGGGGATGAGCGCTTCTGTTATTTTATTTGTTATATTAAAAAACAAAGCGGCCAGTAAGTGCCCCGGGTTGTGTGGAGATTGGCGCTTCTTTTATTTTATTTATTATATTGAAAAACAAAGCAGCCAGTAAGCGCCCCGGGTTGTGTGGGGATTGGCGCGTCTGGGATTTTATTTATTATATTAATCAACAAAGCGGCCAGTAAGTGGCTTGGGTTGTGTGCGGATTGGTGCTTGTGTTAGATTAATTATTATATTAAAAAACAAAGCGGCCAGTAAGCGCCCCAGGTTGTGTGGGGAGTGGAGCTTCCGTTCTTTTATTTATTATATTAAAAAACGAAGCGGCAAGTAAATGCCCTGTGTTGTGTGAGGATTAACGCTTCTGTTATTTTATTTATTATATTAATTAACAAAGCAAATAGTAAGCGCTCTGGGTTGTGTGGTGATTGCTACTTGCGTTAATTATATTTTTAAATAATAAACAAAGCGGCCAGTAAGCACTCTGGGTTGTGTGGGGATTGGCGCTTCTGTTATTTTATTCATTATATTAAAAAACAAAGCGGCCAGTAAGTGCCTCGGGTTGTGTGAAGATTGGCGCTTCTGTTATTTTATTTATCATAGTAATAAACAAAGCAAATAGTAAGCGCTCCGGGTTGTGTGGTGATTGGTACTTCCGTTAATTATTTTTTTAAATAATACACAAAGCAGCCAGTAAGCGCCGAGGGTTGTGTGGGGATTGGCGCTTCTGTTATTTTATTTGTTATATTAAAGAACAAGGCGGCCAGTAAGCGCCCCGGGTTGTGTGGAGATTGGCGATTTTTTTATTTTATTTATTAGATTAAAAAACAAAGCAGCCAGTAATTGCCCCAGGATGTGTGGTGATTGGCGCATCTGTTGTTTTATTTATTATATCAAAAAACAAAGCGGCCAGTAAGCGCCCCGGGTTGTTCGAAAATTGGCGCTTCTGTTATTTTATTTATTATATTTAAAAACAAAGCGGCCAGTAAGCGCCCCGGGTTGTGTGGGGATTGGCGCTTCTGTTATTTTATATATTATATTAATTAACAAAGCAGCCCGTAAGCGCCCCGGGTTGTGTGAGGATTGGCGCTTCATTTATCTTATTTATTATATTAATTAACCAAGCGGCCAGTAAGCGCCCCGGGTTGTTCGAAAATTGGCGCTTCTGTTATTTTATTTATTATATTTAAAAACAAAGCAGCCAGTAAGCGCCCCGAGTTGTGTGGGGATTGGCGCTTCTGTTATTTTATTTATTATATTAAAAAACAAAGCAGCCAGTAAGCGCCCCGGGTTTTGTGGGGATTGGTGCTTCTGTTATTTTATTTATTATATTAGAAAACGAAGCGGCCAGTAAGTGCCTCGTGTTGTCTGGGAATTGGCGCTTCTGTTATTTTATTTATTATTTTAATAAACAAAGCAAATAGTAAGCGCTCCGGGTTGTGTGGTAATTGGTACTTGCGTTAATTATTTTTTTAAATAATAAACAAAGCGGCCAGTAAGCGCTCCGGGTTGTGTGGTGATTGGCGCTTCATTTATTTTATGTATTATATTAATTAACCAAGCGGCCAGTAAGCGCCTCAGGTTGTGTGGGGATTGGCGCTTTTGTTGTTTTATTTATTATGTTAAAAAACGAAGCGGCCAGTAAGCGCCCCGAGTTGTGTGGAAATTGGCGCTTCTGTTATTTTATTTATTATATTTAAAAACAAAGCGGCCAGTAAGCGCCCCGGGATTTGTGGGGATTGGCGCTTCTGTTATTTTATTTATTATATTGATTAACTAAGCAGCCCGTAAGCGCCCCGGGTTGTGTGGGGATTGGCGCTTTATTTGGTTTATTTATTATATTAATTAACTAAGCGGTCAGTAAGCAACATGGGTTGTGTAGGGATTGGCGCTTCTGTTGTTTTATTTATATCTTATAAAACAAAGCGGCCAGTAAGCGCCCCGGGTTGTGTGGGGATTGGCGCCTCTGTTGTTTCATTTATTATATTAAAAAACAAAGCGGCCAGTAAGCGCCCCGGGTTGTGTGGGGATTGGCGCTTCTGTTATTTTATTTATTATATTTGAAAACAAAGCGGCCAGTAAGCGCCCCGGGTTGTGTGGGGATTGGCGCATCTATTATTTTATTTATTATAATAATTAACAAAGCAGCCCGTAAGCGCCCTAGGTTGTGTGGGAATTGGCGCCTAATTTATTTTATTTATTATATTAATTAACCAAGCGGCCAGTTAGCGCCCCGGGTTGTGTAGGAATCGGCGCCTCTGTTGTTTTATTTATTATATTAAAAAACAAAGCGGCCAGTGAGCACCCGGGTTGTGTGGGGATTGGCGCTTCTGTTATTTTATTTATTATATTAAAAAACAAAGCGGCCAGTAAGCGCTCCGGGTTGTGAGGGGATTGGCGCTTCTGTTATTTCATTTATTATATTAATTATGAAAGCAGCCAGTAAGTGCCAAGGAATGTGTGGGGATTGGTGCTTCTGTTATTTAATTTGATATATTAAAGAACAAAGCGGCCAGTAAGTGCCCCGGGTTGTGTGGAGATTGGCGCTTCTTTTATTTTATTTATTATATTTAAAAACAAAGCAGCCAGTAAGCGACTCGGGTTGTGTGGGAATTGGCGCTTCTGGTATTTTATTTATTATATTAATTAACAAAGCGGCCAGTAAGCGGCCCGGGTTGTGTGGGGATTGGTGCTTGTGTTGGATTATTTATTATATTAAAAAACAAAGCGGCCAGTAAGCGCCCCAGGTTGTGTGGGAAGTGGAGCTTCCGTTCATTTATTTATTATATTAAAAAACAAAGCGGCCAGTAAGTGCCCCGTGTTGTGTGGGGATTAACGCTTCTGTTATTTTATTTATTATATTAATTAACAAAGCAAATAGTAAGCGCTCTGGGTTGTGTGGTGATTGGTACTTGCGTTAATTATTTTTTTAAATAATAAACAAAGCGGCCAGTAAGCGCTCCGGGTTGTGTGGCGATTGGCGCTTCATTTATTTTATTTATTATATTAATTAACCAAGTGGCCAGTAAGCGCCTCAGGTTGTGTGGGGATTGGTGCACGTGTTGGATTATTTATTATATTAAAAAACAAAGCGGCCAGTAAGCGCCCCGAGTTGTGTGGGAATTGGCGCTTCTGTTATTTTATTTATTATATTTAATAACAAAGCGGCCAGTAAGCGCCCCGGGATGTGTGGGGATTGGCGCTTCTGTTCTTTTATTTATTATATTAATAAACAAAGCAAATAGTAAGCGCTCCGGGTTAAGTGGTGATTGGTAGTTGCGTTAATTATTTTTTTAAGAAATAAACAAAGCGGCCAGTAAGCGCTCCGGGTTGTGTGGTGATTGGCGCTTCATTTATTTTATGTATTATAATTATTAACCAAGCGGCAAGTAAGCGCCTTGGGTTGTGTGGGAATTGGCGCTTTTGTTGTTTTATTTATTATATTAAAAAACAACGCGGCCAGTAAGCGCCCCGGGTTGTGTGAGGATTGGCACTTCTGTTATTTCATTTATTATATTAAAAAACAAAGCAGCCAGTAAGCGCCCCGGGTTGTGTGGGAATTGGCGCTTCTGTTATTTTATTTATTATATTAATTAACAAAGTAGCCCGTAAGCGCCCAAGGTTGTGTGGGGATTGGCGCTTCATTGATTTTATTTATTATATTAGATAACTAAGCGGCCAGTAAGCGCCATGGGTTGTGTAGGGATTGGCGCTTTTGTTGTTTAATTTATTATATTATGAAACAAAGCGGCCAGTAAGCGCCCAGGGTTGTGTGGGTATTAGCGCTTCTGTTATTTTATTTATTATATTAATTAACTAAGCAGCCAGTAAGCGCCATGGGTTGTGTAGGGATTGGCGCTTCTGTTGTTTTATTTATTATATTAAAAAACAAAGCGGCCAGTAAGCGCCCCGCGTTAAGTGGGGATGTGCGCTTCTGTTATTTTATTTGTTATATTAAAAAACAAAGCGGCCAGTAAGTGCCCCGGGTTGTGTGGAGATTGGCGCTTCTTTTATTTTATTTATTATATTGAAAAACAAAGCAGCCAGGAAGCGCCCCGGGTTGTGTGGGGATTGGCGCTTCTGGGATTTTATTTATTATATTAATTAACAAAGCGGCCAGTAAGTGGCTTGGGTTGTGTGCGGATTGGTGTTTGTGTTAGATTAATTATTATATTAAAAAACAAAGCAAATAGTAAGCGCTCCGGGTTGTGTGGTGATTGGTACTTCCGTTAATTATTTTTTTAAATAATACACAAAGCAGCCAGTAAGCGCCGAGGGTTGTGTGGGGATTAGCGCTTCTGTTATTTTATTTGTTATATTAAAGAACAAAGCGGCCAGTAAGCGCCCCGGGTTGTGTGGAGATTGGCGATTTTTTTATTTTATTTATTATATTAAAAAACAAAGCAGCCAGTAAGCGCCCCAGGATGTGTGGTGATTGGCGCATCTGTTGTTTTATTTATTATATCAAAAAAAAAAGCGGCCAGTAAGCGCCCCGGGTTGTTCGGAAATTGGCGCTTCTGTTATTTTATTTATTATATTTAAAAACAAAGCGGCCAGTAAGCGCCCCGGGTTGTGTGGGGATTGGCGCTTCTGTTATTTTATTTATTATATTAATTAACAAAGCAGCCCGTAAGCGCCCCGGGTTGTGTGGGGATTGGCGCTTCATTTATCTTATTTATTATATTAATTAACCAAGCGGCCAGTTAGCGCCCCGGGTTGTGTAGGGATTGGCGCTTCTGTTATTTTATTTGTTATATTAATTAACAAAGCAGCCCGTAAGCGCCCCGGGTTGTGTGGGGATTGGCGCTTCATTTATTTTATTTATTATATTAATTAACAAAGCAGCCAGTAAGCGCCCTGGGTTGTGTAGGGATTGGCGCTTCTGTTATTTTATTTATTATATCAAAAAACAAAGCGGCCAGTAAGCGCCCCGGGTTGTGTGGGGATTGGCGCCTCTGTTATTCGATATAATATATAAATTAACAAACCGGCCAGTAAGCGCCCCGGGATGTGTGGTGATTGGGGCTTCTGTTATTTTATTTATTATATTAAAAAACAAAGCGGCCAGTAAGCGCCCCGAGTTGTGTGAAGATTGGCGCTTCTGTTATTTTTTTCATTATATTAAAGAACAAAGCGGCCAGTAAGCGCCCCGGGTTGTGTGGGGATTGGCGCTTCTGTTATTTTATTTATTATATTAAAAAACAAAGCAGCCAGTAAGCGCCCCGGGTTTTGTGGGGATTGATGCTTCTGTTATTTTATTTATTATATTAGAAAACGAAGCGGCCAGTAAGTGCCTCGTGTTGTCTGGGAATTGGCGCTTCTGTTATTTTATTTATTATTTTAATAAACAAAGCAAATAGTAAGCGCTCCGGGTTGAGTGGTAATTGGTACTTGCGTTAATTATTTTTTTAAATAATAAACAATTGGCCAGTAAGCGCTCCGGGTTGTGTGGTGATTGGCGCTTCATTTATTTTATGTATTATATTAATTAACCAAGCGGCCAGTAAGCGCCTCAGGTTGTGTAGGGATTGGCGCTTTTGTTGTTTTATTTATTATGTTAAAAAACGAAGCGGCCAGTAAGCGTTCCGAGTTGTGTGGGAATTGGCGCTTCTGTTATTTTATTTATTATATTTAAAAACAAAGCGGCCAGTAAGCGCCCCGGGTTGTGTGGGGATTGGCGCTTTATTTGGTTTATTTATTATATTAATTTACTAAGCGGCCAGTAAGCACCATAGGTTGTGTAGGGATTGGCGCTTCTGTTGTTTTATTTATATCTTATAAAACAAAGCGGCCAGTAAGCGCCCCGGGTTGTGTGGGGATTGGCGCTTCTGTTATTTTATTCATTATATTAAAAAACAAAGCTGCCAGTAAGCGCCCCGGGTTGTGTGAGGATTGGAGCTTCTGTTATTCTATTTATTATATTAATTAACAAAGCAGCCAGTAAGCGCCAAGGGTTGTGTAGGGATTGGCGCTTCTGTTATTTTATTTGTTATATTAAAGAACAAAGCGGCCAGTAAGCGCCCCAAGTTGTGTGGAGATTGGCGATTCTTTTATTTTATTTATTATATTAAAAAACATAGCAGCCAGTAAGTGCCCCAAGTTGTGTGGGGATTGGCGCTTCTGTTGTTTTATTTATTATATTAATTAACAAAGCGGCCAGTAAGCGCTCCGGGTTGTGTGGTGATTGGTTATTGCAGTAATTATTTTTTTAAATACTAAATAAAGCGGCCAGTAAGCGCCCCGGGTTGTGTAGGGATTGGCGCTTCTGTTATGTTATTTATTATATTGATTAACAAAGCGGCCAGTAAGCGCCCTGGGTTGTGTGGGGATTGGCGCTTCTGTTATTTTATTTATCATATTAAATAACAAAGCGGCCCGTAAGCGCCCTGAATTGTGTGGGGATTGGCGCATCTGTAATTTTATTAATTATATTAATTAACAAAGCGGCCAGTAAGCGCTCCGGGTTGTGTGGTGATTAGTTCTTGCGTTAATTATTTATTTAAATAATAGATAAAGCGGTTAGTAAGCGCCCCGGGTTGTGTAGGGATTGGCGCTTTTGTTATTTTATTTATTATATTAATTAACAAAGCAGCCAGTAAGCGCCCTGGGTTGTGGGGGGATTGGCGCTTCTATTATTTTATTTATTATATTAGAAAACAAAGCGGCCAGTAAGCACCTCGGGTTGTGTGGGGATTGTCGCATCTGTTATTTTATATATTATATTAATTAACAAAGCGGCCAGTAAGCGCCCCGGGATGTGTGGTAATTGGCGCTTCTGTTATTTTATTCATTATATTGAAAAACAAAGCGGCCAGTAAGCGCCCCGGGTTGTGTGGGGATTGGCGCTTCTGTTATTTTATTTATTATATTAAAAAACAAAGCAGCCAGTAAGTGCCCCGGGTTGTGTGGAGAGTAGCGCTTCTTTTATTTTATTTATTATAGAAATAACCAAAGCAAATAGTAAGCGCTCCGGGTTGTGTGGTGATTGGTACTTCCGTTAATTATTTTTTTAAATAATACACAAAGCAGCCAGTAAGCGCCGAGGGTTGTGTGGGGTTTGGCGCTTCTGTTATTTTATTTTTTATATTAAAGAACAAAGCGGCCAGTAAGCGCCCCGGGTTGTGTGGAGATTGGCGATTCTTTTATTATATTTATTATATTAAAAAACAAAGCAGCCAGTAAGCGCCCCGGAATGTGTGGTAATTGGCGCTTCTGTTGTTTTATTTATTATATTAATTAACAAAGCAGCCCGTAAGCGCCCCGGGTTGTGTGGGGATTGGCGCTTCTGTTGTTTTATTTATTATATCAAAAAACAAAGCGGCCAGTAAGCGCCCCGGGTTGTTCGGGAATTAGCGCTTCTGTTATTTTATTTATTATATTTAAAAATAAAGCGGCCAGTAAGCGCCCCGGGTTGTTTGGGGATTGGCGCTTCTGTTATTTTATTTATTATATTAATTAACAAAGCAGCCCGTAAGCGCCCCGGGTTGTGTGGGGATTGGCGCTTCATTTATTTTATTTATTATATTAATTAACCAAGCGGCCAGTAAGCGCCCCGGGTTGTGTAGGGATTGGCGCTTTTGTTATTTTATTTATTATAATAATTAACAAAGCGGCCAGTAAGCGCCCCGGGTTGTGTGGGGATTGGCGCATCTATTATTTTATTTATTATAATAATTAACAAAGCAGCCCGTGAGCGCCCTAGGTTGTGTGGGAATTGGCGCCTCTGTTATTTTATATATTATATAAATTAACAAAGCGGCCAGTAAGCGCCCCGGGATGTGTGGTGATGGGCGCTTCTGTTATTTTATCTATTATATTAAAAAACAAAGCGGCCAGTAAGCGCCCCGAGTTGTGTGGGGATTGGCGCTTCTGTTATTTTTTACATTATATTGAAGAACAAAGCGGCCAGTAAGCGCCTCGTGTTGTGTGGGAATTGGCGCTTCTGTTATTTTATTTATTATTTTAATAAACAAAGCAAAAAGTAAGCGCTCCGGGTTGTGTGGTGATTGGTACTTGCGTTAATTATTTTTTTAAATAATAAACAAAGCGGCCAGTAAGCTCCTCAGGTTGTGTGGGGATTGGCGCTTTTAATGTTTTATTTATTATGTTAAAACACAAAGCGGCCAGTAAGCGCCCCGGGTTGTGTGGGGAATGGCACTTCTGTTATTTTATTTATTATATTAAAAAACGAAGCGGCCAGTAAGCGCCCCGAGTTGTGTGGAAATTGGCGCTTCTGTTATTTTATTTATTATATTTAAAAACAAAGCGGCCAGTCAGCGCCCCGGGTTGTGTGGGAATTGGCGCTTCATTTATTTTATTTATTATATTAATTAACTATGCGGCCAGTAAGCACCATGGGTTGTGTAGGGATTGGCGCTTCTGTTGTTTTATTTATTATCTTATAAAACAAAGCGGCCAGTAAGCGCCCCGGGTTGTGTGGGGATTGGCGCTTCTGTTATTTTATTTATTATCTTATAAAACAAAGCGGCCAGTAAGCGCCCCGGGTTGTGTGGGGATTGGCGCTTCTGTTATTTTATTTATTATATTAAAAAACAAAGCTGCCAGTAAGCGCCCCGGGTTGTGTGAGGATTGGCGCTTCTGTTATTCTATTTATTATATTAATTAACAAAGCAGCCAGTAAGCGCCAAGGGTTGTGTGGGGATTGGCGCTTCTGTTATTTTATTTGTTATAGTAAAGAACAAAGCGGCCAGTAAGCGCCCCATGTTGTGTGGAGATTGGCGATTCTCTTATTTTATTTATTATAATAATTAACCAAGCGGCCAGTAAGCGCCCCGGTTTGTGTGAGGATTGGCGCTTTTGTTATTTTATTTATTATATTAATTAACAAAGCGTTCAGTAAGCGCCCTCGGTTGTGTAGGGATTGGCGCTTCTGTTATTTTATTTATTATATTAAAAAACAAAGTGGCCAGTAAGCGCCTTGGGTTGTGTGGGGATTGGCGCTTCTGTTATTTTATCTATTATATTAAAAAACAAAGCGGCCAGTAAGCGCCTTGGGTTGTGTGGGGATTGGCGCTTCTGTTATTTTATCTATTATATTAAAAAACAAAGCGGCCAGTAAGCGCCCCGAGTTGTGTGGGGATTGGCGCTTCTGTTATTTTTTTCATTATATTGAAGAACAAAGCGGCCAGTAAGCGCCTCGTGTTGTGTGGGAATTGGCGCTTCTGTTATTTTATTTATTATTTTAATAAACAAAGCAAAAAGTAAGCGCTCCGGGTTGTGTGGTGATTGGTACTTGCGTTAATTATTTTTTTAAATAATAAACAAAGCGGCCAGTAAGCTCCTCAGGTTGTGTGGGGATTGGCGCTTTTAATGTTTTATTTATTATGTTAAAACACAAAGCGGCCAGTAAGCGCCCCGGGTTGTGTGGGGAATGGCACTTCTGTTATTTTATTTATTATATTAAAAAACGAAGCGGCCAGTAAGCGCCCCGAGTTGTGTGGAAATTGGCGCTTCTGTTATTTTATTTATTATATTTAAAAACAAAGCGGCCAGTCAGCGCCCCGGGTTGTGTGGGAATTGGCGCTTCATTTATTTTATTTATTATATTAATTAACTATGCGGCCAGTAAGCACCATGGGTTGTGTAGGGATTGGCGCTTCTGTTGTTTTATTTATTATCTTATAAAACAAAGCGGCCAGTAAGCGCCCCGGGTTGTGTGGGGATTGGCGCTTCTGTTATTTTATTTATTATCTTATAAAACAAAGCGGCCAGTAAGCGCCCCGGGTTGTGTGGGGATTGGCGCTTCTGTTATTTTATTTATTATATTAAAAAACAAAGCTGCCAGTAAGCGCCCCGGGTTGTGTGAGGATTGGCGCTTCTGTTATTCTATTTATTATATTAATTAACAAAGCAGCCAGTAAGCGCCAAGGGTTGTGTGGGGATTGGCGCTTCTGTTATTTTATTTGTTATAGTAAAGAACAAAGCGGCCAGTAAGCGCCCCATGTTGTGTGGAGATTGGCGATTCTCTTATTTTATTTATTATAATAATTAACCAAGCGGCCAGTAAGCGCCCCGGTTTGTGTGAGGATTGGCGCTTTTGTTATTTTATTTATTATATTAATTAACAAAGCGTTCAGTAAGCGCCCTGGGTTGTGTAGGGATTGGCGCTTCTGTTATTTTATTTATTATATTAAAAAACAAAGTGGCCAGTAAGCGCCTTGGGTTGTGTGGGGATTGGCGCTTCTGTTATTTTATCTATTATATTAAAAAACAAAGCGGCCAGTAAGCGCCTTGGGTTGTGTGGGGATTGGCGCTTCTGTTATTTTATCTATTATATTAAAAAACAAAGCGGCCAGTAAGCGCCCCGAGTTGTGTGGGGATTGGCGCTTCTGTTATTTTTTTCATTATATTGAAGAACAAAGCGGCCAGTAAGCGCCCCATGTTGTGTGGAGATTGGCGATTCTCTTATTTTATTTATTATAATAATTAACCAAGCGGCCAGTAAGCGCCCCGGTTTGTGTGAGGATTGGCGCTTTTGTTATTTTATTTATTATATTAATTAACAAAGCGTTCAGTAAGCGCCCTGGGTTGTGTAGGGATTGGCGCTTCTGTTATTTTATTTATTATATTAAAAAACAAAGTGGCCAGTAAGCGCCTTGGGTTGTGTGGGGATTGGCGCTTCTGTTATTTTATCTATTATATTAAAAAACAAAGCGGCCAGTAAGCGCCTTGGGTTGTGTGGGGATTGGCGCTTCTGTTATTTTATCTATTATATTAAAAAACAAAGCGGCCAGTAAGCGCCCCGAGTTGTGTGGGGATTGGCGCTTCTGTTATTTTTTTCATTATATTGAAGAACAAAGCGGCCAGTAAGCGCCTCGTGTTGTGTGGGAATTGGCGCTTCTGTTATTTTATTTATTATTTTAATAAACAAAGCAAAAAGTAAGCGCTCCGGGTTGTGTGGTGATTGGTACTTGCGTTAATTATTTTTTTAAATAATAAACAAAGCGGCCAGTAAGCTCCTCAGGTTGTGTGGGGATTGGCGCTTTTAATGTTTTATTTATTATGTTAAAACACAAAGCGGCCAGTAAGCGCCCCGGGTTGTGTGGGGAATGGCACTTCTGTTATTTTATTTATTATATTAAAAAACGAAGCGGCCAGTAAGCGCCCCGAGTTGTGTGGAAATTGGCGCTTCTGTTATTTTATTTATTATATTTAAAAACAAAGCGGCCAGTCAGCGCCCCGGGTTGTGTGGGAATTGGCGCTTCATTTATTTTATTTATTATATTAATTAACTATGCGGCCAGTAAGCACCATGGGTTGTGTAGGGATTGGCGCTTCTGTTGTTTTATTTATTATCTTATAAAACAAAGCGGCCAGTAAGCGCCCCGGGTTGTGTGGGGATTGGCGCTTCTGTTATTTTATTTATTATCTTATAAAACAAAGCGGCCAGTAAGCGCCCCGGGTTGTGTGGGGATTGGCGCTTCTGTTATTTTATTTATTATATTAAAAAACAAAGCTGCCAGTAAGCGCCCCGGGTTGTGTGAGGATTGGCGCTTCTGTTATTCTATTTATTATATTAATTAACAAAGCAGCCAGTAAGCGCCAAGGGTTGTGTGGGGATTGGCGCTTCTGTTATTTTATTTGTTATAGTAAAGAACAAAGCGGCCAGTAAGCGCCCCGGATTTTGTAGGGATTGGTGCTTCTGTTATTTTATTTATTATATTAAAAAACGAAGCGGCCAGTAAGTGCCTCGTGTTGTGTGGGAATTGGCGCTTCTGTTATTTTATTTATTATTTTAATAAACAAAGCAAAAAGTAAGCGCTCCGGGTTGTGTGGGGATTGGCACTTCTGTTATTTTATTTATCATATTAAAAAACAAAGCGGCCAGTAAGCGCCCTGGGTTGTGTAGGGATCGGCACCTCTGTTGTTTTATTTATTATATTAAAAAACAAAGCGGCCAGTGAGCGCCCCGGGTTGTGTGGGGATTGGCGCTTCTGTTATTTTATTTATTATATTAAAAAACAAAGCGGCCAGTAAGCGCCCCGGGTTGTGAGGGGATTGGCGCTTCTGTTATTTCATTTATTATATTAATTATGAAAGCAGCCAGTAAGCGCCAAGGGTTGTGTGGGGATTGGCGCTTCTGTTATTTAATTTGATATATTAAAGAACAAAGCGGCCAGTAAGTGCCCCGGGTTGTGTGGAGATTGGCGCTTCTTTTATTTTATTTATTATATTTAAAAACAAAGCAGCCAGTAAGCGACTCGGGTTGTGTGGGAATTGGCGCTTCTGGTATTTTATTTATTATATTAATTAACAAAGCGGCCAGTAAGCGCCCCAGGTTGTGTGGGGAGTGGAGCTTCCATTCATTTATTTATTATATTAAAAAACAAAGCGGCCAGTAAGTGCCCCGTGTTGTGTGGGGATTAACGCTTCTGTTATTTTATTTATTATATTGATTAACAAAGCAAATAGTAAGTGCTCTGGGTTGTGTGGTGATTGGTACTTAGGTTAATTTTTTTTTTAAATAATAAACAAAGCGGCCAGTAAGCGCTCCGGGTTGTGTGGTGATTGGCGCTTCATTTATTTTATGTATTATATTAATTAACCAAGCGGCCAGTAAGCGCCTCAGGTTGTGTGGGGATTGGTGCTTGTGTTGGATTATTTATTATATTAAAAAACAAAGCGGCCAGTAAGCGCCCCAGGTTGTGTGGGGAGTGGAGCTTCCGTTCATTTATTTATTATATTAAAAAACAAAGCGACCAGTAAGCGCACTGGGTTGCGTGGGAAATGGCACTTCTGTTATTTTAATTATTATATTAAAAAACGAAGCGGCCAGTAAGCGCCCTGAGTTGTGTGGGAATTGGCGCTTCTGTTATTTTATTTATTATATTTAATAACAAAGCGGCCAGTAAGCGCCCCGGGATGTGTGGGGATTGGCGCTTCTGTTATTTTATTTATTATATTAATAAACAAAGCAAATAGTAAGCGCTCCGGGTTAAGTGGTGATTGGTAGTTGCGTTAATTATTTTTTTAAAAAATAAACAAAGCGGCCAGTAAGCGCTCCGGGTTGTGTGGTGATTGGCGCTTCATTTATTTTATGTATTATAATTATTAACCAAGCGGCAAGTAAGCGCTTTGGGTTGTGTGGGGATTGGCGCTTTTGTTGTTTTATTTATTATATTAAAAAACAACGCGGCCAGTAAGCGCCCCAGGTTGTGTGGGGATTGGCACTTCTGTTATTTCATTTATTATATTAAAAAACAAAGCGGCCAGTAAGCGCCCCGGGTTGAGTGGGAATTGGCGCTTCTGTCATTTTATTTATTATATTAATTAACAAAGCAGCCCGTAAGCGCCCAAGGTTGTGTGGGGATTGGCGCTTCATTGATTTTATTTATTATATTAATTAACTAAGCGGCCAGTAAGCGCCATGGGTTGTGTAGGGATTGGCGCTTCTGTTGTTTAATTTATTATCTTATGAAACAAAGCGGCCAGTAAGCGCCCAGGGTTGTGTGGAGATTAGCGCTTCTGTTATTTTATTTATTATATTAATTAACTAAGCGGCCAGTAAGCGCCATGGGTTGTGTAGGGATTGGCGCTTCTGTTGTTTTATTTATTATATTAAAAAACAAAGCGGCCAGTTAGCGCCCCGCGTTAAGTGGGGATGAGCGCTTCTGTTATTTTATTTGTTATATTAAAAATCAAAGCGGCCAGTAAGTGCCCCGGGTTGTGTGGAGATTGGCGCTTCTTTTATTTTATTTATTATATTAAAAAACAAAGTGGCCAGTAAGCGCCCTGGGATGTCTGGTGATTGGCGCTTTTGTTATTTTATTTATTATATTAAAAAACAAAGCGGCCAGTAAGCGCCCCGGGTTGTGTGGAGATTGGCGCTTCTTTTATTTTATTTATTATATTTAAAAACAAAGCAGCCAGTAAGTGACTCGGGTTGTGTGGGAATTGGCGCTTCTGGTATTTTATTTATTATATTAATTAACAAAGCGGCCAGTAAGCGGCCCGGGTTGTGTGGGGATTGGTGCTTGTGTTGGATTATTTATTATATTAAAAAACAGAGCGGCCAGTAAGCGCCCCAGGTTGTGTGGGGAGTGGAGCTTCCATTCATTTATTTATTATATTAAAAAACAAAGCGGCCAGTAAGTGCCCCGTGTTGTGTGGGGATTAACGCTTCTGTTATTTTATTTATTATATTAATTAACAAAGCAAATAGTAAGCGCTCTGGGTTGTGTGGTGATTGGTACTTGCGTTAATTATTTTTTTAAATATTAAACAAAGCGGCCAGTAAGCGCTCCGGGTTGTGCGGTGATTGGCGCTTCATTTATTTTATGTATTATATTAATTGACCAAGCGGCCAGTAAGCGCCTCAGGTTGCGTGGGGATTGGTGCTTGTGTTGGATTATTTATTATAATAAAAAACAAAGCGGCCAGTAAGCGCCCCAGGTTGTGTGGGGAGTGGAGCTTCCGTTCATTTATTTATTATATTAAAAAACAAAGCGGCCAGTAAGCGCACTGGGTTGTGTGGGGAATGGCACTTCTGTTATTTTAATTATTATATTAAAAAACGAAGCGGCCAGTAAGCGCCCTGAGTTGTGTGGGAATTGGCGCTTCTGTTATTTTATTTATTATATTTAATAACAAAGTGGCCAGTAAGCGCCCCGGGATGTGTGGGAATTGGCGCTTCTGTTATTTTATTTATTATATTAATAAACAAAGCAAATAGTAAGCGCTCCGGGTTAAGTGGTGATTGGTAGTTGCGTTAATTATTTTTTTAAAAAATAAACAAAGCGGCCAGTAAGCGCTCCGGGTTGTGTGGTGATTGGCGCTTCATTTATTTTATGTATTATAATTATTAACTAAGCGGCAAGTAAGCGCCTTGGGTTGTGTGGGGATTGGCGCTTTTGTTGTTTTATTTATCATATTAAAAAACAACGCGGCCAGTAAGCGCCCCAGGTTGTGTGGGGATTGGCACTTCTGTTATTTTATTTATTATATTAAAAAACAAAGCGGCCAGTAAGCGCCCCGGGTTGTGTGGGAATTGGCGCTTCTGTTATTTTATTTATTATATTAATTAACAAAGCAGCCCGTAAGCGCCCAAGGTTGTGTGGGGATTGGCGCTTCATTGATTTTATTTATTATATTAATTAACTAAGCGGCCAGTAAGCGCCATGGGTTGTGTAGGGATTGGCGCTTCTGTTGTTTAATTTATTATCTTATGAAACAAAGCGGCCAGTAAGCGCCCAGGGTTGTGTGGGGATTAGCGCTTCTGTTATTTTATTTATTATATTAATTAACTAAGCGGCCAGTAAGCGCCATGGGTTGTGTAGGGATTGGCGCTTCTGTTGTTTTATTTATTATATTAAAAAACAAAGCGGCCAGTAAGCGCCCCGCGTTAAGTGGGGATAAGCGCTTCTGTTATTTTATTTGTTATATTAAAAAACAAAGCGGCCAGTAAGTGCCCCGGGTTGTGTGGAGATTGGCGCTTATTTTATTTTATTTATTATATTAAAAAACAAAGCGGCCAGTAAGCGCCCTGGGATGTCTGGTGATTGGCGCTTTTGTTATTTTATTTATTATATTAAAAAACAAAGCGGCCAGTAAGCGCCCTGGGTTGTGTGGGGATTGGCGCTTCTGTTATTTTATTCATTATATTGAAAAACAAAGCGGCCAGTAAGCGCCCTGGGTTGTGTGGGGATTGGCAATTCTGTTATTTTATTTATTATATTAAAAAAGAGAGCAGCCCGTAAGCGCCCCGGGTTGTGTGGGGATTGTTGCTTCTGTTATTTTATTTATTATGTTAAAAAACGAAGCGGCCAGTAAGTGCCTTAGGTTGTGTGGGGATTGGCGCTTCTGTTATTTTATTTATTATATTAATAAACAAAGCAAATAGTAAGCGCTCCGGGTTAAATGGTGATTGGTAGTTGCGTTAATTATTTTTTTAAAAAATAAACAAAGCGGCCAGTAAGCGCTCCGGGTTGTGTGGTGATTGGCGCTTCATTTATTTTATGTATTATAATTATTAACCAAGCGGCCAGTAAGCGCCTTGGGTTGTGTGGGAATTGGCGCTTTTGTTGTTTTATTTATTATATTAAAAAACAACGCGGCCAGTAAGCGCCCCGGGTTGTGTGGGGATTGGCACTTCTGTTATTTTATTTATTATATTAAAAAACAAAGCGGCCAGTAAGCGCCCCGGGTTGTGTGGGAATTGGCGCTTCTGTTATTTTATTTATTATATTTGAAAACAAAGCGGCCAGTAAGCGCCCCGGGTTGTGTGGGGATTGGCGCATCTATTATTTTATTTATTATAATAATTAACAAAGCAGCCCGTAAGCACCCTAGGTTGTGTGGGGATTGGCGCTTAATTTATTTTATTTATTATATTAATTAACCAAGCGGCCAGTTAGCGCCCCGGGTTGTGTAGGAATCGGCGCCTCTGTTGTTTTATTTATTATATTAAAAAACAAAGCGGCCAGTGAGCGCCCCGGGTTGTGTGGGGATTGGCGCTTCTGTTATTTTATTTATTATATTAAAAAACAAAGCGGCCAGTAAGCGCTCCGGGTTGTGAGGGGATTGGCGCTTCTGTTATTTTATTTATTATATTAATTATGAAAGCAGCCAGTAAGTGCCAAGGAATGTGTGGGGATTGGCGCTTCTGTTATTTCATTTGATATATTAAAGTACAAAGCGGCCAGTAAGTGCCCCGGGTTGTGTGGAGATGGGCGCTTCTTTTATTTTATTTATTATATTTAAAAACAAAGCAGCCAGTAAGCGACTCGGGTTGTGTGGGAATTAGCGCTTCTGGTATTTTATTTATTATATTAATTAACAAAGCGGCCAGTAAGCGGCCCGGGTTGTGTGGGGATTGGTGCTTGTGTTGGATTATTTATTATATTAAAAAACAAAGCGGCCAGTAAGCGCCCCAGGTTGTGTGGGGAGTGGAGCTTCCGTTAATTTATTTATTATATTAAAAAACAAAGCGGCCAGTAAGTGCCCCGTGTTAAGTGGGGATTAACGCTTCTGTTATTTTATTTATTATATTAATTAACAAAGCAAATAGTAAGCGCTCTGGGATGTGTGGTGATTGGTAGTTGCGTTAATTATTTTTTTAAATAATAAACAAAGCGGCCAGTAAGCGCTCCGGGTTGTGTGGTGATTGGCGCTTCATTTATTTTATGTATTATATTAATTAACCAAGCGGCCAGTAAGCGCCTCAGGTTGTGTGGGGATTGGTGCTTGTGTTGGATTATTTATTATATTAAAAAACAAAGCGGCCAGTAAGCGAACCGAGTTGTGTGGGAATTGGCGCTTCTGTTATTTTATTTATTATATTTAATAACAAAGCGGCCAGTAAGCGCCCCGGGATGTGTGGGGATTGGCGCTTCTGTTATTTTATTTATTATATTAATAAACAAAGCAAATAGTAAGCGCTCCGGGTTAAGTGGTGATTGGTAGTTGCGTTAATTATTTTTTTAAAAAATAAACAAAGCGGCCAGTACGCGCTCCGGGTTGTGTGGTGATTGGCGCTTCATTTATTTTATGTATTATAATTATTAACCAAGCGGCAAGTAAGCGCCTTGAAATGTGTGGGGATTGGCGCTTTTGTTGTTTTATTTATCATATTAAAAAACAACGCGGACAGTAAGCGCCCCAGGTTGTGTGGGGATTGGCACTTCTGTTATTTTATTTATTATATTAAAAAACAAAGCGGCCAGTAAGCGCCCCGGGTTGTTTGGGAATTGGCGCTTCTGTTATTTTATTTATTATATTAATTAACAAAGCAGCCCGTAAGCGCCCAAGGTTGTGTGGGGATTGGCGCTTCATTGATTTTATTTATTATATTAATTAACTAAGCGGCCAGTAAGCGCCATGGGTTGTGTAGGGATTGGCGCTTCTGTTGTTTAATTTATTATCTTATGAAACAAAGCGGCCAGTAAGCGCCCAGGGTTGTGTGGGGATTAGCGCTTCTGTTATTTTATTTATTATATTAATTAACTAAGCGGCCAGTAAGCGCCATGGGTTGTGTAGGGATTGGCGCTTCTGTTGTTTTATTTATTATATTAAAAAACAAAGCGGCCAGTAAGCGCCCCGCGTTAAGTGGGGATGAGCGCTTCTGTTATTTTATTTGTTATATTAAAAAACAAAGCAGCCAGTAAGTGCCCCGGGTTGTGTGGAGATTGGCGCTTCTTTTATTTTATTTATTATATTAAAAAACAAAGCGGCCAGTAAGCGCCCAGGGATGTCTGGTGATTGGCGCTTTTGTTATTTTATTTATTATATTAAAAAACAAAGCGGCCAGTAAGCGCCCTGGGTTGTGTGGGGATTGGCAATTCTGTTATTTTATTTATTATATTAAAAAAGAGAGCAGCCCGTAAGCGCCCCGGGTTGTGTGGGGATTGTTGATTCTGTTATTTTATTTATTATGTTTAAAAACGAAGCGGCCAGTAAGTGCCTTAGGTTGTGTGGGGATTGGCGCTTCTGTTATTTTATTTATTATATTAATAAACAAAGCAAATAGTAAGCGCTCCGGGTTAAGTGGTGATTGGTAGTTGCGTTAATTATTTTTTTAAAAAATAAACAAAGCGGCCAGTAAGCGCTCCGGGTTGTGTGGTGATTGGCGCTTCATTTATATTATGTATTATAATTATTAACCAAGCGGCCAGTAAGCGCCTTGGGTTGTGTGGGAATTGGCGCTTTTGTTGTTTTATTTATTATATTAAAAAACAACGCGGCCAGTAAGCGCCCCGGGTTGTGTAGGGATTGGCACTTCTGTTATTTTATTTATTATATTAAAAAACAAAGCGGCCAGTAAGCGCCCCGGGTTGTGTGGGAATTGGCGCTTCTGTTATTTTATTTATTATATTTGAAAACAAAGCGGCCAGTAAGCGCCCCGGGTTGTGTGGGGATTGGCGCATCTATTATTTTATTTATTATAATAATTAACAAAGCAGCTTGTAAGCGCCCTAGGTTGTGTGGGGATTGGCGCTTAATTTATTTTATTTATTATATTAATTAACCAAGCGGCCAGTTAGCGCCCCGGGTTGTGTAGGGATCGGCACCTCTGTTGTTTTATTTATTATATTAAAAAACAAAGCGGCCAGTGAGCGCCCCGGGTTGTGTGGGGATTGGCGCTTCTGTTATTTTATTTATTATATTAAAAAACAAAGCGGCCAGTAAGCGCTCCGGGTTGTGAGGGGATTGGCGCTTCTGTTATTTCATTTATTATATTAATTATGAAAGCAGCCAGTAAGTGCCAAGGAATGTGTGGGGATTGGCGCTTCTGTTATTTCATTTGATATATTAAAGAACAAAGCGGCCAGTAAGTGCCCCGGGTTGTGTGGAGATTGGCGCTTCTTTTATTTTATTTATTATATTTAAAAACAAAGCAGCCAGTAAGCGACTCGGGTTGTGTGGGAATTGGCGCTTCTGGTATTTTATTTATTATATTAATTAACAAAGCGGCCAGTAAGCGGCCCGGGTTGTGTGGGGATTGGTGCTTGTGTTGGATTATTTATTATATTAAAAAACAAAGCGGCCAGTAAGCGCCCAAGGTTGTGTGGGGAGTGGAGCTTCCGTTTATTTATTTATTATATTAAAAAACAAAGCGGCCAGTAAGTGCCCCGTGTTAAGTGGGGATTAACGCTTCTGTTATTTTATTTATTATATTAATTAACAAAGCAAATAGTAAGCGCTCTGGGTTGTGTGGTGATTGGTACTTGCGTTAATTATTTTTTTAAATAATAAACAAAGCGGCCAGTAAGCGCTCCGGGTTGTGTGGTGATTAGCGCTTCATTTATTTTATGTATTATATTAATAAACCAAGCGGCCAGTAAGCGCCTCAGGTTGTGTGGGGATTAGTGCTTGTGTTGGATTATTTATTATATTAAAAAACAAAGCGGCCAGTAAGCGCCCCGAGTTGTGTGGGAATTGGCGCTTCTGTTATTTTATTTATTATATTTAATAACAAAGCGGCCAGTAAGCGCCCCGGGATGTGTGGGGATTGGCGCTTCTGTTATTTTATTTATTATATTAATAAACAAAGCAAATAGTAAGCGCTCCGGGTTAAGTGGTGATTGGTAGTTGCGTTAATTATTTTTTTAAAAAATAAACAAAGCGGCCAGTAAGCGCTCCGGGTTGTGTGGTGATTGGCGCTTCATTTATTTTATGTATTATAATTATTAACCAAGCGGCAAGTAAGCGCCTTGGGTTGTGTGGGGATTGGCGCTTTTGTTGTTTTATTTATTATATTAAAAAACAACGCGGCCAGTAAGCGCCCCGGGTTGTGTGGGGATTGGCACTTCTGTTATTTCATTTATTATATTAAAAAACAAAGCGGCCAGTAAGCGCCCCGAGTTGTGTGGGAATTGGCGCTTCTGTTATTTTATTTATTATATTAATTAACTAAGCGGCCAGTAAGCGCCATGGGTTGTGTAGGGATTGGCGCTTCTGTTGTTTTATTTATTATATTAAAAAACAAAGCGGCCAGTAAGCGCCTTGCGTTAAGTGGGGATGAGCGCTTCTGTTATTTTATTTGTTATATTAAAAAACAAAGCGGCCAGTAAGTGCCCCGGGTTGTGTGGAGATTGGCGCTTCTTTTATTTTATTTATTATATTGAAAAACAAAGCAGCCAGTAAGCGCCCCGGGTTGTGTGGGGATTGGCGCGTCTGGGATTTTATTTATTATATTAATTAACAAAGCGGCCAGTAAGCGCCCCAGGTTGTGTGGGGAGTGGAGCTTCCGTTCTTTTATTTATTATATTAAAAAACGAAGCGGCAAGTAAATGCCCTGTGTTGCGTGAGGATTAACGCTTCTGTTATTTTATTTATTATATTAATTAACAAAGCAAATAGTAAGCGCTCTGGGTTGTGTGGTGATTGCTACTTGCGTTAATTATATTTTTAAATAATAAACAAAGCGGCCAGTAAGCACTCTGGGTTGTGTGGGGATTGGCGCTTCTGTTATTTTATTCATTATATTAAAAAACAAAGCGGCCAGTAAGTGCCTCGGGTTGTGTGAAGATTGGCGCTTCTGTTATTTTATTTATCATAGTAATAAACAAAGCAAATAGTAAGCGCTCCGGGTTGTGTGGTGATTGGTACTTCCGTTAATTATTTTTTTAAATAATACACAAAGCAGCCAGTAAGCGCCGAGGGTTGTGTGGGGATTGGCGCTTCTGTTATTTTATTTGTTATATTAAAGAACAAAGCGGCCAGTAAGCGCCCCGGGTTGTGTGGAGATTGGCGATTTTTTTATTTTATTTATTAGATTAAAAAACAAAGCAGCCAGTAAGCGCCCCAGGATGTGTGGTGATTGGCGCATCTGTTGTTTTATTTATTATATAAAAAAACAAAGCGGCCAGTAAGCGCCCTGGGTTGTTCGAAAATTGGCGCTTCTGTTATTTTATTTATTATATTTAAAAACAAAGCGGCCAGTAAGCGCCCCGGGTTGTGTGGGGATTGGCGCTTCTGTTATTTTATATATTATATTAATTAACAAAGCAGCCCGTACGCGCCCCGGGTTGTGTGAGGATTGGCGCTTCATTTATCTTATTTATCATATTAATTAACCAAGCGGCCAGTTAGCGCCCCGGGTTGTGTAGGGATTGGCGCTTTTGTTATTTTATTTATTATATTAATTAACAAAGCAGCCAGTAAGCGCCCTGGGTTGTGTAGGGATTGGCGCTTCTGTTATTTTATTTATTATATTAAAAAACAAAGCGGCCAGTAAGCGCCCCGGGTTGTGTGGGGATTGGCGCCTCTGTTATTTTATATAATATATAAATTAACAAACCGGCCAGTGACCGCCCTGGGATGTGTGGTGATTGGGGCTTCTGTTATTTTATTTATTATATTAAAAAACAAAGCAGCCAGTAAGCGCCCCGAGTTGTGTGGGGATTGGCGCTTCTGTTATTTTATTTATTATATTAAAAAACAAAGCAGCCAGTAAGCGCCCCGGGTTTTGTGGGGATTGGTGCTTCTGTTATTTTATTTATTATATTAGAAAACGAAGCGGCCAGTAAGTGCCTCGTGTTGTCTGGGAATTGGCGCTTCTGTTATTTTATTTATTATTTTAATAAACAAAGCAAAAAGTAAGCGCTCCGGGTTGTGTGGTAATTGGTACTTGCGTTAATTATTTTTTTAAATAATAAAGAAAGCGGCCAGTAAGCGCCCTGGGTTGTGTGGTGATTGGCGCTTCATTTATTTTATGTATTATATTAATTAACCAAGCGGCCAGTAAGCGCCTCAGGTTGTGTGGGGATTGGCGCTTTTGTTGTTTTATTTATTATGTTAAAAAACGAAGCGGCCAGTAAGCGCCCCGAGTTGTGTGGGAATTGGCGCTTCTGTTATTTTATTTATTATATTTAAAAACAAAGCGGCCAGTAAGCGCCCCGGGATTTGTGGGGATTGGCGCTTCTGTTATTTTATTTATTATATTGATTAACTAAGCAGCCCGTAAGCGCCCCGGGTTGTGTGGGGATTGGCGCTTTATTTAGTTTATTTATTATATTAATTAACTAAGCGGTCAGTAAGCACCATGGGTTGTGTAGGGATTGGCGCTTCTGTTGTTTTATTTATATCTTATAAAACAAAGCGGCCAGTAAGCGCCCCGGGTTGTGTGGGGATTGACGCCTCTGTTGTTTTATTTATTATATTAAAAAACAAAGCGGCCAGTAAGCGCCCCGGGTTGTGTGGGGATTGGCGCTTCTGTTATTTTATTTATTATATTTGAAAACAAAGCGGCCAGTAAGCGCCGCGGGTTGTGTGGGGATTGGCGCATCTATTATTTTATTTATTATAATAATTAACAAAGCAGCCCGTAAGCGCCCTAGGTTATGTGGGGATTGGCGCTTAATTTATTTTATTTATTATATTAATTAACCAAGCGGCCAGTTAGCGCCCCGGGTTGTGTAGGGATCGGCGCCTCTGTTGTTTTATTTATTATATTAAAAAACAAAGCGGCCAGTGAGCACCCGGGGTGTGTGGGGATTGGCGCTTCTGTTATTTTATTTATTATATTAAAAAACAAAGCGGCCAGTAAGCGCTCCGGGTTGTGAGGGGATTGGCGCTTCTGTTATTTCATTTATAATATTAATTATGAAAGCAGCCAGTAAGTGCCAAGGAATGTGTGGGGATTGGCGCTTCTGTTATTTAATTTGATATATTAAAGAACAAAGCGGCCAGTAAGTGCCCCGGGTTGTGTGGAGATTGGCGCTTCTTTTATTTTATTTATTATATTTAAAAACAAAGCAGCCAGTAAGCGACTCGGGTTGTGTGGGAATTGGCGCTTCTGGTATTTTATTTATTATATTAATTAACAAAGCGGCCAGTAAGCGGCCCGGGTTGTGTGGGGATTGGAGCTTGTGTTGGATTATTTATTATATTAAAAAACAAAGCGGCCAGTAAGCGCCCCAGGTTGTGTGGGGAGTGGAGCTTCCGTTAATTTATTTATTATATTAAAAAACAAAGCGGCCAGTAAGTGCCCCGTAGTGTGTGGGGATTAACGCTTCTGTTATTTTATTTATTATATTAATTAACAAAGCAAATAGTAAGCGCTCTGGGTTGTGTGGTGATTGGTACTTGCGTTAATTATTTTTTTAAATAATAAACAAAGCGGCCAGTAAGCGCTCCGGGTTGTGTGGCGATTGGCGCTTCATTTATTTTATTTATTATATTAATTAACCAAGCGGCCAGTAAGCGCCTCAGGTTGTGTGGGGATTGGTGCACGTGTTGGATTATTTATTATATTAAAAAACAAAGCGGCCAGTAAGCGCCCCGAGTTGTGTGGGAATTGGCGCTTCTGTTATTTTATTTATTATATTTAATAACAAAGCGGCCAGTAAGCGCCCCGGGATGTGTGGGGATTGGCGCTTCTGTTATTTTATTTATTATATTAATAAACAAAGCAAATAGTAAGCGCTCCGGGTTAAGTGGTGATTGGTAGTTGCGTTAATTATTTTTTTAAAAAATAAACAAAGCGGCCAGTAAGCGCTCCGGGTTGTGTGGTGATTGGCGCTTCATTTATTTTATGTATTATAATTATTAACCAAGCGGCAAGTAACCGCCTTGGGTTGTGTGGGGATTGGCGCTTTTGTTGTTTTATTTATTATATTAAAAAACAACGCGGCCAGTAAGCGCCCCGGGTTGTGTGGGGATTGGCACTTCTGTTATTTCATTTATTATATTAAAAAACAAAGCGGCCAGTAAGCGCCCCGGGTTGTGTGGGAATTGGCGCTTCTGTTATTTTATTTATTATATTAATTAACAAAGCAGCCCGTAAGCGCCCAAGGTTGTGTGGGGATTGGCGCTTCATTGATTTTATTTATTATATTAGATAACTAAGCGGCCAGTAAGCGCCATGGGTTGTGGAGGGATTGGCGCTTCTGTTGTTTAATTTATTATATTATGAAACAAAGCGGCCAGTAAGCGCCAAGGGTTGTGTGGGGATTAGCGCTTCTGTTATTTTATTTATTATATTAATTAACTAAGCGGCCAGTAAGCGCCATGGGTTGTGTAGGGATTGGCGCTTCTGTTGTTTTATTTATTATATTAAAAAACAAAGCGGCCAGTAAGCGCCCCGCGTTAAGTGGGGATGTGCGCTTCTGTTATTTTATTTGTTATATTAAAAAACAAAGCGGCCAGTAAGTGCCCCGGGTTGTGTGGAGATTGGCGCTTCTTTTATTTTATTTATTATATTGAAAAACAAAGCAGCCAGGAAGCGCCCCGGGTTGTGTGGGGATTGGCGCTTCTGGGATTTTATTTATTATATTAATTAACAAAGCGGCCAGTAAGTGGCTTGGGTTGTGTGCGGATTGGTGCTTGTGTTAGATTAATTATTATATTAAAAAACAAAGCAAATAGTAAGCGCTCCGGGTTGTGTAGTGATTGGTACTTCCGTTAATTATTTTTTTAAATAATACACAAAGCAGCCAGTAAGCGCCAAGGGTTGTGTGGGGATTAGCGCTTCTGTTATTTTATTTGTTATATTAAAGAACAAAGCGGCCAGTAAGCGCCCCGGGTTGTGTGGAGATTGGCGATTTTTTTATTTTATTTATTATATTAAAAAACAAAGCAGCCAGTAAGCGCCCCAGGATGTGTGGTGATTGGCGCATCTGTTGTTTTATTTATTATATCAAAAAAAAAAGCGGCCAGTAAGCGCCCCGGGTTGTTCGGAAATTGGCGCTTCTGTTATTTTATTTATTATATTAAAAAACAAAGCGGCCAGTAAGCGCCCCGGGTTGTGTGGGGATTGGCGCCTCTGTTATTTTATATAATATATAAATTAACAAACCGGCCAGTAAGCGCCCCGGGATGTGTGGTGATTGGGGCTTCTGTTATTTTATTTATTATATTTGAAAACAAAGCGGCCAGTAAGCGCCCCGGGTTGTGTGGGGATTGGCGCATCTATTATTTTATTTATTATAATAATTAACAAAGCAGCTTGTAAGCGCCCTAGGTTGTGTGGGGATTGGCGCTTAATTTATTTTATTTATTATATTAAAAAACAAAGCAGCCAGTAAGCGCCCCGGGTTTTGTGGGAATTGATGCTTCTGTTATTTTATTTATTATATTAGAAAACGAAGCGGCCAGTAAGTGCCTCGTGTTGTCTGGGAATTGGCGCTTCTGTTATTTTATTTATTATTTTAATAAACAAAGCAAATAGTAAGCGCTCCGGGTTGAGTGGTAATTGGTACTTGCGTTAATTATTTTTTTAAATAATAAACAATTGGCCAGTAAGCGCTCCGGGTTGTGTGGTGATTGGCGCTTCATTTATTTTATGTATTATATTAATTAACCAAGCGGCCAGTAAGCGCCCCGGGTTGTGTGGGGATTGGCGCTTTATTTGGTTTATTTATTATATTAATTAACTAAGCGGCCAGTAAGCACCATGGGTTGTGTAGGGATTGGCGCTTCTGTTGTTTTATTTATATCTTATAAAACAAAGCGGCCAGTAAGCGCCCGGGGTTGTGTGGGGATTGGCGCTTTATTTGGTTTATTTATTATATTAATTAACAAAGCAGCCAGTAAGCGCCAAGGGTTGTGTAGGGATTGGCGCTTCTGTTATTTTATTTGTTATATTAAAGAACAAAGCGGCCAGTAAGCGCCCCAAGTTGTGTGGAGATTGGCGATTCTTTTATTTTATTTATTATATTAAAAAACATAGCAGCCAGTAAGTGCCCCAGGTTGTGTGGGGATTGGCGCTTCTGTTGTTTTATTTATTATATTAATTAACAAAGCGGCCAGTAAGCGCTCCGGGTTGTGTGGTGATTGGTTATTGCGTTAATTATTTTTTTAAATAATAAATAAAGCGGCCAGTAAGCGCCCCAGGTTGTGTGGGGAGTGGAGCTTCCGTTCTTTTATTTATTATATTAAAAAACGAAGCGGCAAGTAAATGCCCTGTGTTGCGTGAGGATTAACGCTTCTGTTATTTTATTTATTATATTAATTAACAAAGCAAATAGTAAGCGCTCTGGGTTGTGTGGTGATTGCTACTTGCGTTAATTATATTTTTAAATAATAAACAAAGCGGCCAGTAAGCACTCTGGGTTGTGTGGGGATTGGCGCTTCTGTTATTTTATTCATTATATTAAAAAACAAAGCGGCCAGTAAGTGCCTCGGGTTGTGTGAAGATTGGCGCTTCTGTTATTTTATTTATCATAGTAATAAACAAAGCAAATAGTAAGCGCTCCGGGTTGTGTGGTGATTGGTACTTCCGTTAATTATTTTTTTAAATAATACACAAAGCAGCCAGTAAGCGCCGAGGGTTGTGTGGGGATTGGCGCTTCTGTTATTTTATTTGTTATATTAAAGAACAAAGCGGCCAGTAAGCGCCCCGGGTTGTGTGGAGATTGGCGATTTTTTTATTTTATTTATTAGATTAAAAAACAAAGCAGCCAGTAAGCGCCCCAGGATGTGTGGTGATTGGCGCATCTGTTGTTTTATTTATTATATAAAAAAACAAAGCGGCCAGTAAGCGCCCCGGGTTGTTCGAAAATTGGCGCTTCTGTTATTTTATTTATTATATTTAAAAACAAAGCGGCCAGTAAGCGCCCCGGGTTGTGTGGGGATTGGCGCTTCTGTTATTTTATATATTATATTAATTAACAAAGCAGCCCGTACGCGCCCCGGGTTGTGTGAGAATTGGCGCTTCATTTATCTTATTTATCATATTAATTAACCAAGCGGCCAGTTAGCGCCCCGGGTTGTGTAGGGATTGGCGCTTTTGTTATTTTATTTATTATATTAATTAACAAAGCAGCCAGTAAGCGCCCTGGGTTGTGTAGGGATTGGCGCTTCTGTTATTTTATTTATTATATTAAAAAACAAAGCGGCCAGTAAGCGCCCCGGGTTGTGTGGGGATTGGCGCCTCTGTTATTTTATATAATATATAAATTAACAAACCGGCCAGTGACCGCCCTGGGATGTGTGGTGATTGGGGCTTCTGTTATTTTATTTATTATATTAAAAAACAAAGCAGCCAGTAAGCGCCCCGAGTTGTGTGGGGATTGGCGCTTCTGTTATTTTATTTATTATATTAAAAAACAAAGCAGCCAGTAAGCGCCCCGGGTTTTGTGGGGATTGGTGCTTCTGTTATTTTATTTATTATATTAGAAAACGAAGCGGCCAGTAAGTGCCTCGTGTTGTCTGGGAATTGGCGCTTCTGTTATTTTATTTATTATTTTAATAAACAAAGCAAAAAGTAAGCGCTCCGGGTTGTGTGGTAATTGGTACTTGCGTTAATTATTTTTTTAAATAATAAAGAAAGCGGCCAGTAAGCGCCCTGGGTTGTGTGGTGATTGGCGCTTCATTTATTTTATGTATTATATTAATTAACCAAGCGGCCAGTAAGCGCCTCAGGTTGTGTGGGGATTGGCGCTTTTGTTGTTTTATTTATTATGTTAAAAAACGAAGCGGCCAGTAAGCGCCCCGAGTTGTGTGGGAATTGGCGCTTCTGTTATTTTATTTATTATATTTAAAAACAAAGCGGCCAGTAAGCGCCCCGGGATTTGTGGGGATTGGCGCTTCTGTTATTTTATTTATTATATTGATTAACTAAGCAGCCCGTAAGCGCCCCGGGTTGTGTGGGGATTGGCGCTTTATTTAGTTTATTTATTATATTAAATAACTAAGCGGTCAGTAAGCACCATGGGTTGTGTAGGGATTGGCGCTTCTGTTGTTTTATTTATATCTTATAAAACAAAGCGGCCAGTAAGCGCCCCGGGTTGTGTGGGGATTGACGCCTCTGTTGTTTTATTTATTATATTAAAAAACAAAGCGGCCAGTAAGCGCCCCGGGTTGTGTGGGGATTGGCGCTTCTGTTATTTTATTTATTATATTTGAAAACAAAGCGGCCAGTAAGCGCCCCGGGTTGTGTGGGGATTGGCGCATCTATTATTTTATTTATTATAATAATTAACAAAGCAGCCCGTAAGCGCCCTAGGTTATGTGGGGATTGGCGCTTAATTTATTTTATTTATTATATTAATTAACCAAGCGGCCAGTTAGCGCCCCGGGTTGTGTAGGGATCGGCGCCTCTGTTGTTTTATTTATTATATTAAAAAACAAAGCGGCCAGTGAGCACCCGGGTTGTGTGGGGATTGGCGCTTCTGTTATTTTATTTATTATATTAAAAAACAAAGCGGCCAGTAAGCGCTCCGGGTTGTGAGGGGATTGGCGCTTCTGTTATTTCATTTATAATATTAATTATGAAAGCAGCCAGTAAGTGCCAAGGAATGTGTGGGGATTGGCGCTTCTGTTATTTAATTTGATATATTAAAGAACAAAGCGGCCAGTAAGTGCCCCGGGTTGTGTGGAGATTGGCGCTTCTTTTATTTTATTTATTATATTTAAAAACAAAGCAGCCAGTAAGCGACTCGGGTTGTGTGGGAATTGGCGCTTCTGGTATTTTATTTATTATATTAATTAACAAAGCGGCCAGTAAGCGGCCCGGGTTGTGTGGGGATTGGAGCTTGTGTTGGATTATTTATTATATTAAAAAACAAAGCGGCCAGTAAGCGCCCCAGGTTGTGTGGGGAGTGGAGCTTCCGTTAATTTATTTATTATATTAAAAAACAAAGCGGCCAGTAAGTGCCCCGTAGTGTGTGGGGATTAACGCTTCTGTTATTTTATTTATTATATTAATTAACAAAGCAAATAGTAAGCGCTCTGGGTTGTGTGGTGATTGGTACTTGCGTTAATTATTTTTTTAAATAATAAACAAAGCGGCCAGTAAGCGCTCCGGGTTGTGTGGCGATTGGCGCTTCATTTATTTTATTTATTATATTAATTAACCAAGCGGCCAGTAAGCGCCTCAGGTTGTGTGGGGATTGGTGCACGTGTTGGATTATTTATTATATTAAAAAACAAAGCGGCCAGTAAGCGCCCCGAGTTGTGTGGGAATTGGCGCTTCTGTTATTTTATTTATTATATTTAATAACAAAGCGGCCAGTAAGCGCCCCGGGATGTGTGGGGATTGGCGCTTCTGTTATTTTATTTATTATATTAATAAACAAAGCAAATAGTAAGCGCTCCGGGTTAAGTGGTGATTGGTAGTTGCGTTAATTATTTTTTTAAAAAATAAACAAAGCGGCCAGTAAGCGCTCCGGGTTGTGTGGTGATTGGCGCTTCATTTATTTTATGTATTATAATTATTAACCAAGCGGCAAGTAACCGCCTTGGGTTGTGTGGGGATTGGCGCTTTTGTTGTTTTATTTATTATATTAAAAAACAACGCGGCCAGTAAGCGCCCCGGGTTGTGTGGGGATTGGCACTTCTGTTATTTCATTTATTATATTAAAAAACAAAGCGGCCAGTAAGCGCCCCGGGTTGTGTGGGAATTGGCGCTTCTGTTATTTTATTTATTATATTAATTAACAAAGCAGCCCGTAAGCGCCCAAGGTTGTGTGGGGATTGGCGCTTCATTGATTTTATTTATTATATTAGATAACTAAGCGGCCAGTAAGCGCCATGGGTTGTGGAGGGATTGGCGCTTTTGTTGTTTAATTTATTATATTATGAAACAAAGCGGCCAGTAAGCGCCAAGGGTTGTGTGGGGATTAGCGCTTCTGTTATTTTATTTATTATATTAATTAACTAAGCGGCCAGTAAGCGCCATGGGTTGTGTAGGGATTGGCGCTTCTGTTGTTTTATTTATTATATTAAAAAACAAAGCGGCCAGTAAGCGCCCCGCGTTAAGTGGGGATGTGCGCTTCTGTTATTTTATTTGTTATATTAAAAAACAAAGCGGCCAGTAAGTGCCCCGGGTTGTGTGGAGATTGGCGCTTCTTTTATTTTATTTATTATATTGAAAAACAAAGCAGCCAGGAAGCGCCCAGGGTTGTGTGGAGATTGGCGATTTTTTTATTTTATTTATTATATTAAAAAACAAAGCAGCCAGTAAGCGCCCCAGGATGTGTGGTGATTGGCGCATCTGTTGTTTTATTTATTATATCAAAAAAAAAAGCGGCCAGTAAGCGCCCCGGGTTGTTCGGAAATTGGCGCTTCTGTTATTTTATTTATTATATTAAAAAACAAAGCGGCCAGTAAGCGCCCCGGGTTGTGTGGGGATTGGCGCCTCTGTTATTTTATATAATATATAAATTAACAAACCGGCCAGTAAGCGCCCCGGGATGTGTGGTGATTGGGGCTTCTGTTATTTTATTTATTATATTAAAAAACAAAGCGGCCAGTAAGCGCCCCGAGTTGTGTGGAGATTGGCGCTTCTGTTATTTTTTTCATTATATTAAAGAACAAAGCGGCCAGTAAGCGTCCCGGGTTGTGTGGGGATTGGCGCTTCTGTTATTTTATTTATTATATTAAAAAACAAAGCAGCCAGTAAGCGCCCCGGGTTTTGTGGGAATTGATGCTTCTGTTATTTTATTTATTATATTAGAAAACGAAGCGGCCAGTAAGTGCCTCGTGTTGTCTGGGAATTGGCGCTTCTGTTATTTTATTTATTATTTTAATAAACAAAGCAAATAGTAAGCGCTCCGGGTTGAGTGGTAATTGGTACTTGCGTTAATTATTTTTTTAAATAATAAACAATTGGCCAGTAAGCGCTCCGGGTTGTGTGGTGATTGGCGCTTCATTTATTTTATGTATTATATTAATTAACCAAGCGGCCAGTAAGCGCCCCGGGTTGTGTGGGGATTGGCGCTTTATTTGGTTTATTTATTATATTAATTAACTAAGCGGCCAGTAAGCACCATGGGTTGTGTAGGGATTGGCGCTTCTGTTGTTTTATTTATATCTTATAAAACAAAGCGGCCAGTAAGCGCCCCGGGTTGTGTGGGGATTGGCGCTTTATTTGGTTTATTTATTATATTAATTAACAAAGCAGCCAGTAAGCGCCAAGGGTTGTGTAGGGATTGGCGCTTCTGTTATTTTATTTGTTATATTAAAGAACAAAGCGGCCAGTAAGCGCCCCAAGTTGTGTGGAGATTGGCGATTCTTTTATTTTATTTATTATATTAAAAAACATAGCAGCCAGTAAGTGCCCCAGGTTGTGTGGGGATTGGCGCTTCTGTTGTTTTATTTATTATATTAATTAACAAAGCGGCCAGTAAGCGCTCCGGGTTGTGTGGTGATTGGTTATTGCGTTAATTATTTTTTTAAATAATAAATAAAGCGGCCAGTAAGCGCCCCGGGTTGTGTAGGGATTGGCGCTTCTGTTATGTTATTTATTATATTAATTAACAAAGCGGCCAGTAAGCGCCCTGGGTTGTGTGGGGATTGGCGCTTCTGTTATTTTATTTATCATATTAAATAACAAAGCGGCCAGTAAGCGCCCTGAATTGTGTGGGGATTGGCGCATCTGTAATTTTATTAATTATATTAATTAACAAAGCGGCCAGTAAGGGCTCCGGGTTGTGTGGTGATTAGTTCTTGCGTTAATTATTTATTTAAATAATAGATAAAGCGGTTAGTAAGCGCCCCGGGTTGTGTAGGGATTGGCGCTTTTGTTATTTTATTTATTATATTGATTAACAAAGCAGCCAGTAAGCGCCCTGGGTTGTGGGGGGATTGGCGCTTCTATTATTTTATTTATTATATTAGAAAACAAAGCGGCCAGTAAGCACCTCGGGTTGTATGGGGATTGTCGCATCTGTTATTTTATATATTATATTAATTAACAAAGCGGCCAGTAAGCGCCCCGGGATGTGTGGTGATTGGCGCTTCTGTTATTTTATTCATTATATTGAAAAACAAAGCGGCCAGTAAGCGCCCCGGGTTATGTGGGGATTGGCGCTTCTGTTATTTTATTTATTATATTAAAAAACAAAGCAGCCAGTAAGTGCCCCGGGTTGTGTGGGGATTGGTGCTTCTGTTATTTTATTTATTATGTTAAAAAACAAAGCGGCCAGTAAGTGCCTCAGGTTGTGTGGGGATTGGCGCTTCTGTTATTTTATTTATTATATTAATAAACAAAGCAAATAGTAAGCGCTCTGGGTTAAGTGGTGATTGGTAGTTGCATTAATTATTTTTTTAAAAAATAAACAAAGCGGCCAGTAAGTGCCCCGGGATGTGTGGTGATTGGCGCTTCATTTATTTTATGTATTATAATTATTAACCAAGCGGCCAGTAAGCGCCCTGGGTTGTGTGGGGATTGGCGCTTCTGTTATTTTATTCATTATATTGAAAAACAAAGCGGCCAGTAAGCGCCCCGGGTTGTGTAAGGATTGGCACTTCTGTTATTTTATTTATTATATTAAAAAACAAAGCGGCCAGTAAGCGCCCCGGGTTGTGTGGGAATTGGCGCTTCTGTTATTTTATTTATTATATTTGAAAACAAAGCGGCCAGTAAGCGCCCCGGGTTGTGTGGGGATTGGCGCTTCTGTTATTTTATTTATTATATTAATTATGAAAGCAGCCAGTAAGTGCCAAGGGTTGTGTGGGGATTGGCGCTTCTGTTATTTTATTTATTATATTAATTATAAAAGCAGCCAGTAAGCGCCAAGGGTTGTGTGGGAATTGGCGCTTCTGTTATTTTATTTATTATATTAAAAAACAAAGCGGCCAGTAAGCGCCCCGGGTTGTGTGGGGATTGGCGCTTCTGTTATTTTATTTATTATATTAATTATGAAAGCAGCCAGTAAGTGCCAAGGGTTGTGTGGGGATTGGCGCTTCTGTTATTTTATTTATTATATTAATTATGAAAGCAGCCAGTAAGCGCCAAGGGTTGTGTGGGAATTGGCGCTTCTGTTATTTTATTCATTATATTAAAAAACAAAGCTGCCAGTAAGCGCCCCGAGTTGTGTGAGGATTGGAGCTTCTGTTATTCTATTTATTATATTAATTAACAAAGCAGCCAGTAAGCGCCAAGGGTTGTGTAGGGATTGGCGCTTCTGTTATTTTATTTGTTATATTAAAGAACAAAGCGGCCAGTAAGCGCCCCAAGTTGTGTGGAGATTGGCGATTCTTTTATTTTATTTATTATATTAAAAAACATAGCAGCCAGTAAGTGCCCCAGGTTGTGTGGGGATTGGCGCTTCTGTTGTTTTATTTATTATATTAATTAACAAAGCGGCCAGTAAGCGCCCTGGGTTGTAAGGGGATTGGCGCTTCTGTTATTTTATTTATCATATTAAATAACAAAGCGGCCAGTAAGCGCCCTGAATTGTGTGGGGATTGGCGCATCTGTAATTTTATTAATTATATTAATTAACAAAGCGGCCAGTAAGCGCTCCGGGTTGTGTGGTGATTAGTTCTTGCGTTAATTATTTATTCAAATAATAGATAAAGCGGTTAGTAAGCGCCCCGGGTTGTGTAGGGATTGGCGCTTTTGTTATTTTATTTATTATATTAATTAACAAAGCAGCCAGTAAGCGCCCTGGGTTGTGGGGGGATTGGCGCTTCTATTATTTTATTTATTATATTAGAAAACAAAGCGGCCAGTAAGCACCTCGGGTTGTGTGGGAATTGTCGCATCTGTTATTTCATATATTATATTAATTAACAAAGCGGCCAGTAAGCGCCCCGGGATGTGTGGTGATTGGCGCTTCTGTTATTTTATTCATTATATTGAAAAACAAAGCGGCCAGTAAGCGCCCCGGGTTGTGTGGGGATTGGCGCTTCTGTTATTTTATTTATTATGTTAAAAAACAAAGCGGCCAGTAAGTGCCTCAGGTTGTGTGGGGATTGGCGTTTCTGTTATTTTATTTATTATATTAATAAACAAAGCAAATAGTAAGCGCTCCGGGTTAAGTGGTGATTGGTAGTTGCGTTAATTATTTTTTTAAAAAATAAACAAAGCGGCCAGTAAGTGCCCCGGGATGTGTGGTGATTGGCGCTTCATTTATTTTATGTATTATAATTATTAACCAAGCGGCCAGTAAGCGCCCTGGGTTGTGTGGGGATTGGCGCTTCTGTTATTTTATTCATTATATTGAAAAACAAAGCGGCCAGTAAGCGCCCCGGGTTGTGTAAGGATTGGCACTTCTGTTATTTTATTTATTATATTAAAAAACAAAGCGGCCAGTAAGCGCCCCGGGTTGTGTGGGAATTGGCGCTTCTGTTATTTTATTTATTATATTTGAAAACAAAGCGGCCAGTAAGCGCCCCGGGTTGTGTGGGGATTGGCGCTTCTGTTATTTTATTTATTATATTAATTATAAAAGCAGCCAGTAAGTGCCAAGGGTTGTGTGGGGATTGGCGCTTCTGTTATTTTATTTATTATATTAAAAAACAAAGCGGCCAGTAAGCGCCCCGGGTTGTGTGGGAATTGGCGCTTTTGTTATTTAATTTGTTATATTAAAGAACAAAGCGGCCAGTAAGTGCCCCGGGTTGTGTGGAGATTGGCGCTTCTCCTATTTTATTTATTATATTTAAAAACAAAGCGGCCAGTAAGCGCCTCAGGTTGTGTGGGGATTGGCGCTTTTGTTGTTTTATTTATTATATTAAAAAACGAAGCGGCCAGTAAGCGCCCCGAGTTGTGTGGGAATTGGCGCTTCTGTTATTTTATTTATTATATTTAAAAACAAAGCGGCCAGTAAGCGCCCCGAGTTGTGTGGGGATTGGCACTTCTGTTATTTTATTTATTATATTAATTAACAAAGCAGCCCGTAAGCGCCCCGGGTTGTGTGGGGATTGGCGCTTCTGTTATTTAATTTGTTATATTAAAGAACAAAGCGGCCAGTAAGTGCCCCGGGTTGTGTGGAGAGTAGCGCTTCTTTTATTTTATTTATTATAGAAATAACCAAAGCAAATAGTAAGCGCTTCGGGTTGTGTGGTGATTGGTACTTCCGTTAATTATTTTTTTAAATAATACACAAAGCAGCCAGTAAGCGCCGAGGGTTGTGTGGGGTTTGGCGCTTCTGTTATTTTATTTTTTATATTAAAGAACAAAGCGGCCAGTAAGCGCCCCGGGTTGTGTGGAGATTGGCGATTCTTTTATTATATTTATTATATTAAAAAACAAAGCAGCCAGTAAGCGCCCCGGAATGTGTGGTGATTGGCGCTTCTGTTGTTTTATTTATTATATTAATTAACAAAGCAGCCCGTAAGCGCCCCGGGTTGTGTGGGGATTGGCGCTTCTGTTGTTTTATTTATTATATTTAAAAATAAAGCGGCCAGTAAGCGCCCCGGGTTGTGTGGGGATTGGCGCTTCTGTTATTTTATTTATTATATTAATTAACAAAGTAGCCCGTATGCGCCCCGGGTTGTGTGGGGATTGGCGCTTCATTTATTTTATTTATAATATTAATTAACCAAGCGGCCAGTAAGCGCCCCGGGTTGTGTAGGGATTGGCGCTTTTGTTATTTTATTTATTATATTAATTAACAAAGCGTTCAGTAAGCGCCCTGGGTTGTGTAGGGATTGGCGCTTCTGTTATTTTATTTATTATATTAAAAAACAAAGCGGCCAGTAAGCGCCTTTGGTTGTGTGGGAATTGGCGCCTCTGTTATTTTATATATTATATAAATTAACAAAGCAGCCAGTAAGCGCCCCGGGATGTGTGGTGATGGGCGCTTCTGTTATTTTATCTATTATATTAAAAAACAAAGCGGCCAGTAAGCGCCCCGAGTTGTGTGGGGATTGGCGCTTCTGTTATTTTTTTCATTATATTGAAGAACAAAGCGGCCAGTAAGCGCCTCGTGTTGTGTGGGAATTGGCGCTTCTGTTATTTTATTTATTATTTTAATAAACAAAGCAAAAAGTAAGCGCTCCGGGTTGTGTGGTGATTGGTACTTGCGTTAATTATTTTTTTAAATAATAAACAAAGCGGCCAGTAAGCGCTCCGGGTTGTGTGGTGATTGGCGCCTCATTTATTTTATGTATCATATTATTTAACCAAGCGGCCAGTAAGCTCCTCAGGTTGTGTGGGGATTGGCCCTTTTAATGGTTTATTTATTATGTTAAAACACAAAGCGGCCAGTAAGCGCCCCGGGTTGTGTGGGGATTGGCGCTTCTGTTATTTTATTTATTATATTAATTATGAAAGCAGCCAGTAAGTGCCAAGGGTTGTGTGGGGATTGGCGCTTCTGTTATTTTATTTATTATATTAATTATGAAAGCAGCCAGTAAGCGCCAAGGGTTGTGTGGGAATTGGCGCTTCTGTTATTTTATTCATTATATTAAAAAACAAAGCTGCCAGTAAGCGCCCCGAGTTGTGTGAGGATTGGAGCTTCTGTTATTCTATTTATTATATTAATTAACAAAGCAGCCAGTAAGCGCCAAGGGTTGTGTAGGGATTGGCGCTTCTGTTATTTTATTTGTTATATTAAAGAACAAAGCGGCCAGTAAGCGCCCCAAGTTGTGTGGAGATTGGCGATTCTTTTATTTTATTTATTATATTAAAAAACATAGCAGCCAGTAAGTGCCCCAGGTTGTGTGGGGATTGGCGCTTCTGTTGTTTTATTTATTATATTAATTAACAAAGCGGCCAGTAAGCGCCCTGGGTTGTAAGGGGATTGGCGCTTCTGTTATTTTATTTATCATATTAAATAACAAAGCGGCCAGTAAGCGCCCTGAATTGTGTGGGGATTGGCGCATCTGTAATTTTATTAATTATATTAATTAACAAAGCGGCCAGTAAGCGCTCCGGGTTGTGTGGTGATTAGTTCTTGCGTTAATTATTTATTCAAATAATAGATAAAGCGGTTAGTAAGCGCCCCGGGTTGTGTAGGGATTGGCGCTTTTGTTATTTTATTTATTATATTAATTAACAAAGCAGCCAGTAAGCGCCCTGGGTTGTGGGGGGATTGGCGCTTCTATTATTTTATTTATTATATTAGAAAACAAAGCGGCCAGTAAGCACCTCGGGTTGTGTGGGAATTGTCGCATCTGTTATTTCATATATTATATTAATTAACAAAGCGGCCAGTAAGCGCCCCGGGATGTGTGGTGATTGGCGCTTCTGTTATTTTATTCATTATATTGAAAAACAAAGCGGCCAGTAAGCGCCCCGGGTTGTGTGGGGATTGGCGCTTCTGTTATTTTATTTATTATGTTAAAAAACAAAGCGGCCAGTAAGTGCCTCAGGTTGTGTGGGGATTGGCGTTTCTGTTATTTTATTTATTATATTAATAAACAAAGCAAATAGTAAGCGCTCCGGGTTAAGTGGTGATTGGTAGTTGCGTTAATTATTTTTTTAAAAAATAAACAAAGCGGCCAGTAAGTGCCCCGGGATGTGTGGTGATTGGCGCTTCATTTATTTTATGTATTATAATTATTAACCAAGCGGCCAGTAAGCGCCCTGGGTTGTGTGGGGATTGGCGCTTCTGTTATTTTATTCATTATATTGAAAAACAAAGCGGCCAGTAAGCGCCCCGGGTTGTGTAAGGATTGGCACTTCTGTTATTTTATTTATTATATTAAAAAACAAAGCGGCCAGTAAGCGCCCCGGGTTGTGTGGGAATTGGCGCTTCTGTTATTTTATTTATTATATTTGAAAACAAAGCGGCCAGTAAGCGCCCCGGGTTGTGTGGGGATTGGCGCTTCTGTTATTTTATTTATTATATTAATTATAAAAGCAGCCAGTAAGTGCCAAGGGTTGTGTGGGGATTGGCGCTTCTGTTATTTTATTTATTATATTAAAAAACAAAGCGGCCAGTAAGCGCCCCGGGTTGTGTGGGAATTGGCGCTTTTGTTATTTAATTTGTTATATTAAAGAACAAAGCGGCCAGTAAGTGCCCCGGGTTGTGTGGAGATTGGCGCTTCTCCTATTTTATTTATTATATTTAAAAACAAAGCGGCCAGTAAGCGCCTCAGGTTGTGTGGGGATTGGCGCTTTTGTTGTTTTATTTATTATATTAAAAAACGAAGCGGCCAGTAAGCGCCCCGAGTTGTGTGGGAATTGGCGCTTCTGTTATTTTATTTATTATATTTAAAAACAAAGCGGCCAGTAAGCGCCCCGAGTTGTGTGGGGATTGGCACTTCTGTTATTTTATTTATTATATTAATTAACAAAGCAGCCCGTAAGCGCCCCGGGTTGTGTGGGGATTGGCGCTTCTGTTATTTAATTTGTTATATTAAAGAACAAAGCGGCCAGTAAGTGCCCCGGGTTGTGTGGAGAGTAGCGCTTCTTTTATTTTATTTATTATAGAAATAACCAAAGCAAATAGTAAGCGCTTCGGGTTGTGTGGTGATTGGTACTTCCGTTAATTATTTTTTTAAATAATACACAAAGCAGCCAGTAAGCGCCGAGGGTTGTGTGGGGTTTGGCGCTTCTGTTATTTTATTTTTTATATTAAAGAACAAAGCGGCCAGTAAGCGCCCCGGGTTGTGTGGAGATTGGCGATTCTTTTATTATATTTATTATATTAAAAAACAAAGCAGCCAGTAAGCGCCCCGGAATGTGTGGTGATTGGCGCTTCTGTTGTTTTATTTATTATATTAATTAACAAAGCAGCCCGTAAGCGCCCCGGGTTGTGTGGGGATTGGCGCTTCTGTTGTTTTATTTATTATATTTAAAAATAAAGCGGCCAGTAAGCGCCCCGGGTTGTGTGGGGATTGGCGCTTCTGTTATTTTATTTATTATATTAATTAACAAAGTAGCCCGTATGCGCCCCGGGTTGTGTGGGGATTGGCGCTTCATTTATTTTATTTATAATATTAATTAACCAAGCGGCCAGTAAGCGCCCCGGGTTGTGTAGGGATTGGCGCTTTTGTTATTTTATTTATTATATTAATTAACAAAGCGTTCAGTAAGCGCCCTGGGTTGTGTAGGGATTGGCGCTTCTGTTATTTTATTTATTATATTAAAAAACAAAGCGGCCAGTAAGCGCCTTTGGTTGTGTGGGAATTGGCGCCTCTGTTATTTTATATATTATATAAATTAACAAAGCAGCCAGTAAGCGCCCCGGGATGTGTGGTGATGGGCGCTTCTGTTATTTTATCTATTATATTAAAAAACAAAGCGGCCAGTAAGCGCCCCGAGTTGTGTGGGGATTGGCGCTTCTGTTATTTTTTTCATTATATTGAAGAACAAAGCGGCCAGTAAGCGCCTCGTGTTGTGTGGGAATTGGCGCTTCTGTTATTTTATTTATTATTTTAATAAACAAAGCAAAAAGTAAGCGCTCCGGGTTGTGTGGTGATTGGTACTTGCGTTAATTATTTTTTTAAATAATAAACAAAGCGGCCAGTAAGCGCTCCGGGTTGTGTGGTGATTGGCGCCTCATTTATTTTATGTATCATATTATTTAACCAAGCGGCCAGTAAGCTCCTCAGGTTGTGTGGGGATTGGCCCTTTTAATGGTTTATTTATTATGTTAAAACACAAAGCGGCCAGTAAGCGCCCCGGGTTGTGTGGGGAATGGCACTTCTGTTATTTTATTTATTATATTAAAAAACGAAGCGGCCAGTAAGCGCCCCAAATTGTGTGGAAATTGGCGCTTCTGTTATTTTATTTATTATATTTAAAAACAAAGCGGCCAGTCAGCGCCCCGGGTTGTGTGGGGATTGGCGCTTCTGTTATTTTATTTATTATATTAATTAACAAAGCAGCCCGTAAGCGCCCCGGGTTGTGTGGGAATTGGCGCTTCATTTATTTTATTTATTATATTAATCAACTATGCGGCCAGTAAGCACCATGGGTTGTGTAGGGATTGGCGCTTTTGTTGTTTTATTTATTATCTTATACAACAAAGCGGCCAGTAAGCGCCCCGGGTTGTGTGGGGATTGGCGCTTCTGTTATTTTATTTATTATCTTATAAAACAAAGCGGCCAGTAAGCGCCCCGGGTTGTGTGGGGATTGGCGCTTCTGTTATTTTATTTATTATATTAAAAAACAAAGCTGCCAGTAAGCGCCCCGGGTTGTGTGAGGATTGGCGCTTCTGTTATTCTATTTATTATATTAATAAACAAAGCAGCCAGTAAGCGCCAAGGGTTGTGTGGGGATTGGCGCTTCTGTTATTTTATTTGTTATAGTAAAGAACAAAGCGGCCAGTAAGCGCCCCAAGTTGTGTGGAGATTGGCGATTCTCTTATTTTATTTATTATAATAATTAACCAAGCGGCCAGTAAGCGCCCCGGTTTGTGTGGGGATGGGCGCTTTTGTTATTTTATTTATTATATTAATTAACAAAGCGTTCAGTAAGCGCCCTGGGTTGTGTAGGGATTGGCGCTTCTGTTGTTTTATTTATTATATTAAAAAACAAAGCGGCCAGTAAGCACCTTGGGTTGTGTGGGGATTGGCACCTCTGTTATTTTATATATTATATAAATTAACAAAGCGGCCAGTAAGCGCCCCGGGATGTGTGGTGATTGGCGCTTCTGTTATTTTATCTATTATATTAAAAAACAAAGCGGCCAGTAAGCGCCCCGAGTTGTGTGGGGATTGGCGCTTCTGTTGTTTTATTTATTATATTAATTAACAAAGCGGCCAGTAAGCGCTCTGGGTTGTGTGGAGAGTAGCGCTTCTTTTATTTTATTTATTATAGAAATAACCAAAGCAAATAGTAAGCGCTCCGGGTTGTGTGGTGATTGGTACTTCCGTTAATTATTTTTTTAAATAATACACAAAGCAGCCAGTAAGCGCCGAGGGTTGTGTGGAGTTTGGCGCTTCTGTTATTTTATTTTTTATATTAAAGAACAAAGCGGCCAGTAAGCGCCCCGGGTTGTGTGGAGATTGGCGATTCTTTTATTATATTTATTATATTAAAAAACAAAGCAGCCAGTAAGCGCCCCGGAATGTGTGGTGATTGGCGCTTCCGTTGTTTTATTTATTATATTAATTAACAAAGCAGCCCGTAAGCGCCCCGGGTTGTGTGGGGATTGGCGCTTCTGTTGTTTTATTTATTATATCAAAAAACAAAGCGGCCAGTAAGCGCCCCGGGTTGTTCGGGAATTAGCGCTTCTGTTATTTTATTTATTATATTTAAAAATAAAGCGGCCAGTAAGCGCCCCGGGTTGTGTGGGGATTGGCGCTTCTGTTATTTTATTTATTATATTAATTAACAAAGTAGCCCGTATGCGCCCTGGGTTGTGTGGGGATTGGCGCTTCATTTATTTTATTTATAATATTAATTAACCAAGCGGCCAGTAAGCGCCCCGGGTTGTGTAGGGATTGGCGCTTTTGTTATTTTATTTATTATATTAATTAACAAAGCGTTCAGTAAGCGCCCTGGGTTGTGTAGGGATTGGCGCTTCTGTTATTTTATTTATTATATTAAAAAACAAAGCGGCCAGTAAGCGCCTTTGGTTGTGTGGGAATTGGCGCCTCTGTTATTTTATATATTATATAAATTAACAAAGCGGCCAGTAAGCGCCCCGGGATGTGTGGTGATGAGCGCTTCTGTTATTTTATCTATTATATTAAAAAACAAAGCGGCCAGTAAGCGCCCCGAGTTGTGTGGGGATTGGCGCTTCTGTTATTTTTTTCATTATATTGAAGAACAAAGCGGCCAGTAAGCGCCTCGTGTTGTGTGGGAATTGGCGCTTCTGTTATTTTATTTATTATTTTAATAAACAAAGCAAAAAGTAAGCGCTCCGGGTTGTGTGGTGATTGGTACTTGCGTTAATTATTTTTTTAAATAATAAACAAAGCGGCCAGTAAGCGCTCCGGGTTGTGTGGTGATTGGCGCCTCATTTATTTTATGTATCATATTATTTAACCAAGCGGCCAGTAAGCTCCTCAGGTTGTGTGGGGATTGGCCCTTTTAATGTTTTATTTATTATGTTAAAACACAAAGCGGCCAGTAAGCGCCCCGGGTTGTGTGGGGAATGGCACTTCTGTTATTTTATTTATTATATTAAAAAACGAAGCGGCCAGTAAGCGCCCCGAGTTGTGTGGAAATTGGCGCTTCTGTTATTTTATTTATTATATTTAAAAACAAAGCGGCCAGTCAGCGCCCCGGGTTGTGTGGGGATTGGCGCTTCTGTTATTTTATTTATTATATTAATTAACAAAGTAGCCCGTAAGCGCCCCGGGTTGTGTGGGAATTGGCGCTTCATTTATTTTATTTATTATATTAATTAACTATGCGGCCAGTAAGCACCATGGGTTGTGTAGGGATTGGCGCTTCTGTTGTTTTATTTATTATCTTATACAACAAAGCGGCCAGTAAGCGCCCCGGGTTGTGTGGGGATTGGCGCTTCTGTTATTTTATTTATTATCTTATAAAACAAAGCGGCCAGTAAGCGCCCCGGGTTGTGTGGGGATTGGCGCTTCTGTTATTTTATTTATTATATTAAAAAACAAAGCTGCCAGTAAGCGCCCCGGGTTGTGTGAGGATTGGCGCTTCTGTTATTCTATTTATTATATTAATTAACAAAGCAGCCAGTAAGCGCCAAGGGTTGTGTGGGGATTGGCGCTTCTGTTATTTTATTTGTTATAGTAAAGAACAAAGCGGCCAGTAAGTGCCCCAAGTTGTGTGGAGATTGGCGATTCTCTTATTTTATTTATTATAATAATTAACCAAGCGGCCAGTAAGCGCCCCGGTTTGTGTGGGGATTGGCGCTTTTGTTATTTTATTTATTATATTAATTAACAAAGCGTTCAGTAAGCGCCCTGGGTTGTGTAGGGATTGGCGCTTCTGTTATTTTATTTATTATATTAAAAAACAAAGCGGCCAGTAAGCGCCTTGGGTTGTGTGGGGATTGGCGCCTCTGTTATTTTATATATTATATAAATTAACAAAGCGGCCAGTAAGCGCCCCGGGATGTGTGGTGATTGGCGCTTCTGTTATTTTATCTATTATATTAAAAAACAAAGCGGCCAGTAAGCGCCCCGAGTTGTGTGGGGATTGGCGCTTCTGTTGTTTTATTTATTATATTAATTAACAAAGCGGCCAGTAAGCGCTCCGGGTTGTGTGGTGATTGGTTATTGCGTTAATTATTTTTTTAAATAATAAATAAAGCGGCCAGTAAGCGCCCCGGGTTGTGTAGGGATTGGCGCTTCTGTTATGTTATTTATTATGTTAATTAACAAAGCGGCCAGTAAGCGCCCTGGGTTGTGTGGGGATTGGCGCTTCTGTTATTTTATTTATCATATTAAATAACAAAGCGGCCAGTAAGCGCCCTGAATTGTGTGGGGATTGGCGCATCTGTAATTTTATTAATTATATTAATTAACAAAGCGGCCAGTAAGCGCTCCGGGTTGTGTGGTGATTAGTTCTTGCGTTAATTATTTATTTAAATAATAGATAAAGCGGTTAGTAAGTGCCCCGGGTTGTGTAGGGATTGGCGCTTCTGTTATTTTATTTATTATATTAATTAACAAAGCAGCCAGTAAGCGCCCTGGGTTGTGGGGGGATTGGCGCTTCTATTATTTTATTTATTATATTAGAAAACAAAGCGGCCAGTAAGCACCTCGGGTTGTGTGGGGATTGTCGCATCTGTTATTTCATATATTATATTAATTAACAAAGCGGCCAGTAAGCGCCCCGGGATGTGTTTTGATTGGCGCTTCTGTTATTTTATTCATTATATTGAAAAACAAAGCGGCCAGTAAGCGCCCCGGGTTGTGTGGGGATTGGCGCTTCTGTTATTTTATTTATTATGTTAAAAAACAAAGCAGCCAGTAAGTGCCTCAGGTTGTGTGGGGATTGGCGTTTCTGTTATTTTATTTATTATATTAATAAACAAAGCAAATAGTAAGCGCTCCGGGTTAAGTGGTGATTGGTAGTTGCGTTAATTATTTTTTTAAAAAATAAACAAAGCGGCCAGTAAGTGCCCCGGGATGTGTGGTGATTGGCGCTTCATTTATTTTATGTATTATAATTATTAACCAAGCGGCCAGTAAGCGCCCTGGGTTGTGTGGGGATTGGCGCTTCTGTTATTTTATTCATTATATTGAAAAACAAAGCGGCCAGTAAGCGCCCCGGGTTGTGTAAGGATTGGCACTTCTGTTATTTTATTTATTATATTAAAAAACAAAGCGGCCAGTAAGCGCCCCGGGTTGTGTGGGAATTGGCGCTTCTGTTATTTTATTTATTATATTTGAAAACAAAGCGGCCAGTAAGCGCCCCGGGTTGTGTGGGGATTGGCGCTTCTGTTATTTTATTTATTATATTAATTATGAAAGCAGCCAGTAAGTGCCAAGGGTTGTGTGGGGATTGGCGCTTCTGTTATTTTATTTATTATATTAATTATGAAAGCAGCCAGTAAGCGCCAAGGGTTGTGTGGGAATTGGCGCTTCTGTTATTTTATTTATTATATTAAAAAACAAAGCGGACAGTAAGCGCCCCGGGTTGTGTGGGAATTGGCGCTTTTGTTATTTAATTTGTTATATTAAAGAACAAAGCGGCCAGTAAGTGCCCCGGGTTGTGTGGAGATTGGCGCTTCTCCTATTTTATTTATTATATTTAAAAACAAAGCGGCCAGTAAGCGCCTCAGGTTGTGTGGGGATTGGCGCTTTTGTTGTTTTATTTATTATATTAAAAAACGAAGCGGCCAGTAAGCGCCCCGAGTTGTGTGGGAATTGGCGCTTCTGTTATTTTATTTATTATATTTAAAAACAAAGCGGCCAGTAAGCGCCCCGAGTTGTATGGGGATTGGCACTTCTGTTATTTTATTTATTATATTAATTAACAAAGCAGCCCGTAAGCGCCCCGGGTTGTGTGGGGATTGGCGCTTCTGTTATTTAATTTGTTATATTAAAGAACAAAGCGGCCAGTAAGTGCCCCGGGTTGTGTGGAGAGTAGCGCTTCTTTTATTTTATTTATTATAGAAATAACCAAAGCAAATAGTAAGCGCTCCGGGTTGTGTGGTGATTGGTACTTCCGTTAATTATTTTTTTAAATAATACACAAAGCAGCCAGTAAGCGCCGAGGGTTGTGTGGGGTTTGGCGCTTCTGTTATTTTATTTTTTATATTAAAGAACAAAGCGGCCAGTAAGCGCCCCGGGTTGTGTGGAGATTGGCGCTTCTGTTGTTTTATTTATTATATCAAAAAACAAAGCGGCCAGTAAGCGCCCCGGGTTGTTCGGGAATTAGCGCTTCTGTTATTTTATTTATTATATTTAAAAATAAAGCGGCCAGTAAGCGCCCCGGGTTGTGTGGGGATTGGCGCTTCTGTTATTTTATTTATTATATTAATTAACAAAGTAGCCCGTATGCGCCCCGGGTTGTGTGGGGATTGGCGCTTCATTTATTTTATTTATAATATTAATTAACCAAGCGGCCAGTAAGCGCCCCGGGTTGTGTAGGGATTGGCGCTTTTGTTATTTTATTTATTATATTAATTAACAAAGCGTTCAGTAAGCGCCCTGGGTTGTGTAGGGATTGGCGCTTCTGTTATTTTATTTATTATATTAAAAAACAAAGCGGCCAGTAAGCGCCTTTGGTTGTGTGGGAATTGGCGCCTCTGTTATTTTATATATTATATAAATTAACAAAGCGGCCAGTAGGCGCCCCGGGATGTGTGGTGATGGGCGCTTCTGTTATTTTATCTATTATATTAAAAAACAAAGCGGCCAGTAAGCGCCCCGAGTTGTGTGGGGATTGGCGCTTCTGTTATTTTTTTCATTATATTGAAGAACAAAGCGGCCAGTAAGCGCCTCGTGTTGTGTGGGAATTGGCGCTTCTGTTATTTTATTTATTATTTTAATAAACAAAGCAAAAAGTAAGGTTCCGAATTGTGTGGTGATTGGTACTTGCGTTAATTATTTTTTTAAATAATAAACAAAGCGGCCAGTAAGCGCTCCGGGTTGTGTGGTGATTGGCGCCTCATTTATTTTATGTATCATATTATTTAACCAAGCGGCCAGTAAGCTCCTCAGGTTGTGTGGGGATTGGCGCTTCATTTATTTTATTTATTATATTAATTAACTATGCGGCCAGTAAGCACCATGGGTTGTGTAGGGATTGGCGCTTCTGTTATTTTATTTATTATATTAAAAAACAAAGCGGCCAGTAAGCGCCTTTGGTTGTGTGGGAATTGGCGCCTCTGTTATTTTATATATTATATAAATTAACAAAGCGGCCAGTAAGCGCCCCGGGATGTGTGGTGATGGGCGCTTCTGTTATTTTATCTATTATATTAAAACACAAAGCGGCCAGTAAGCGCCCCGGGTTGTGTGGGGAATGGCACTTCTGTTATTTTATTTATTATATTAAAAAACGAAGCGGCCAGTAAGTGCCCCGAGTTGTGTGGAAATTGGCGCTTTTGTTATTTTATTTATTATATTTAAAAACAAAGCGGCCAGTCAGCGCCCCGGGTTGTGTGGGGATTGGCGCTTCTGTTATTTTATTTATTATATTAATTAACAAAGCAGCCCGTAAGCGCCCCGGGTTGTGTGGGAATTGGCGCTTCATTTATTTTATTTATTATATTAATTAACTATGCGGCCAGTAAGCACCATGGGTTGTGTAGGGATTGGCGCTTCTGTTGTTTTATTTATTATCTTATACAACAAAGCGGCCAGTAAGCGCCCCGGGTTGTGTGGGGATTGGCACTTCTGTTATTTTATTTATTATCTTATAAAACAAAGCGGCCAGTAAGCGCCCCGGGTTGTGTGGGGATTGGCGCTTCTGTTATTTTATTTATTATATTAAAAAACAAAGCTGCCAGTAAGCGCCCCGGGTTGTGTGAGGATTGGCGCTTCTGTTATTCTATTTATTATATTAATTAACAAAGCAGCCAGTAAGCGCCAAGGGTTGTGTGGGGATTGGCGCTTCTGTTATTTTATTTGTTATAGTAAAGAACAAAGCGGCCAGTAAGCGCCCCAAGTTGTGTGGAGATTGGCGATTCTCTTATTTTATTTATTATAATAATTAACCAAGCGGCCAGTAAGCGCTCTGGTTTGTGTGGGGATTGGCGCTTTTGTTATTTTATTTATTATATTAATTAACAAAGCGTTCAGTAAGCGCCCTGGGTTGTGTAGGGATTGGCGCTTCTGTTATTTTATTTATTATATTAAAAAACAAAGCGGCCAGTAAGCGCCTTGGGTTGTGTGGGGATTGGCGCCTCTGTTATTTTATATATTATATAAATTAACAAAGCGGCCAGTAAGCGCCCCGGGATGTGTGGTGATTGGCGCTTCTGTTATTTTATCTATTATATTAAAAAACAAAGCGGCCAGTAAGCGCCCCGAGTTGTGTGGGGATTGGCGCTTCTGTTATTTTTTTCATTATATTGAAGAACAAAGCGGCCAGTAAGCGCCCCGGGTTGTGTGGGGATTGGCGCTTCTGTTATTTTATTTATTATATTAAAAAACAAAGCAGCCAGTAAGCGCCCCGGATTTTGTGGGGATTGGTGCTTCTGTTATTTTATTTATTATATTAAAAAACGAAGCGGCCAGTAAGTGCCTCGTGTTGTGTGGGAATTGGCGCTTCTGTTATTTTATTTATTATTTTAATAAACAAAGCAAAAAGTAAGCGCTCCGAGTTGTGTGGTGATTGGTACTTGCGTTAATTATTTTTTTAAATAATAAACAAAGCGTCCAGTAAGCGCCCCGAGTTGTGTGGGAATTGGCGCTTCTGTTATTTTATTTATTTTATTTAAAAACAAAGCTGCCAGTCAGCGCCCCGGGTTGTGTGGGGATTGGCGCTTCTGTTATTTTATTTATTATATTAATTAACAAAGCAGCTTGTAAGCGCCCCGGGTTGTGTGGGGATTGGCGTTTCATTTATTTTATTTATTATATTAATTAACTAAGCGGCCAGTAAGCACCATGGGTTGTGTAGGGATTGGCGCTTCTGTTGTTTGATTTATTATCTTATAAAACAAAGCGGCCAGTAAGCGCCCCGGGTTGTGTGGGGATTGGCGCTTCTGTTATTTTATTTATTATATTAAAAAACAGAGCTGCCAGTAAGCGCCCCGGGTTGTGTGAGGATTGGCGCTTCTGTTATTCTATTTATTATATTAATTAACAAAGGAGCCAGTAAGCGCCAAGGGTTGTGTGGGGATTGGCGCTTCTGTTATTTTATTTGTTATAGTAAAGAACAAAGCGGCCAGTAAGCGCCCCAAGTTGTGTGGAGATTGGCGATTCTTTTATTTTATTTATTATATTAAAAAACAAAGCGGCCAGTAAGCGCCCCGGGTTGTGTGGGGATTGGTGCTTCTGTTATTTTATTTATAATATTAAAAAACAAAGCAGCCAGTAAACGCCCTGGGTTGAGTGGTGATTGGCGCTTCATTTATTTTATTTATTATAATAATTAACCAAGCGGCCAGTAAGCGCCCCGGTTTGTGTGGGGATTGGCGCTTCTGTTGTTTTATTTATTATATCAAAAAACAAAGCGGCCAGTAAGCGCCCCAGGTTGTGTGGGAATTGGCGCTTCTGTTATTTTATTTATTATATTTAAAAACAAAGCGGCCAGTTAGCGCTCCAGGTTGTGTGGGGATTGGCGCTTCTGTTATTTTATTTATTATATTAATTAACAAAGCAGCCCGTAAGCGCCCTGGGTTGTGTGGGGATTGGCGCTTCTGTTATTCTATTTATTATATTAATTAACAAAGCAGCCAGTAAGCGCTAAGGGTTGTGTGGGGATTGGCGCTTCTGTTATTTCATTTGTTATATTAAAGAACAAAGCGGCCAGTAAGCGCCCCGGGTTGTGTGGGGATTGGCGCTTCTGGTATTTTATTTATTATATCAATTAACAAAAAGCCCAGTAAGCGGCCTGGGTTGTGTGGGGATTGGCGCTTGTGTTAGATTATTTATTATATTTAAAAACAAAGCGGCCAGTAAGCGCCCTGGGTTGTGTGGGGATTGGCGCTTTTGTTATTCTATTTATTATAATAAAAAACAAAGCGGCCAGTAAGCGCCTTGGGTTGTGTGGGGATTGGCGCTTCTGCTATTTTATTTATTATATTAAAAAACAAAGCGGATAGTAAGCACCTCGGGTTGTGTGGGGATTGGCGCTTCTGTTACTTTATTTATTATATTAAAAAACAAAGCGGCCAGTAAGCGCCCCAGGTTATACGGTGATAGGCGCTTGTGTTATTTATTAATAATTATTTATTCAACAGAGTTGTCAGTTAGCGCCCCGGGTCATGAGGTGATAGGCGCTTGTGTTATTTTAATTATTATTTATTTAAAAGAGTGGCCAGTAAGCGCCCCGGGTCATGAGGTGATAGGCGCTTGTGTTATTTTAATAATTATTCATTTAAAAGAGTGGCCAGTAAGCGCCCCGGGTTATTGGGTGATAGGCGCTTGTGTTATTAAAAATTATTTATTTAACAGAGTTGCCAGTAAGCGCTCGAAGTCACTGAGTGATAAGCGCTTGTGTTATTTTAATAATTATTTATTTAACAGAGTGACCAGTAAGCGCCCCGTGTCATGAGGTGATAGGCGCTTGTGTTATTTTAATAATTATTTATTTAAAAGAGTGGCCAGTTAGCGCCCCGGGTCATTGGGTGATAGGCGCTTGTGTTATTAAAAATTATTTATTTAACAGAGTGGCCAGTTAGCGCCTCGGGTCATTGGGTGATAGGCACTTGTGTTATTAATATTACAATTTTGAATTTTCGCGTGTCTTTGGCAATGCCTCTTCACTGCTGAGTTGTCTGCTCGACGGAACATTCTCCCTAGATCGTATAGCTATATATACGATCTAGGGAAAAAGTTCCGATATTGAATCCGCCTAACCCAACGCTGGGAGGAGAAGAGGATGCCAACGGACAACCAGCTGAGATGCAGAGACACAGCAGCGCCAGCGGAAAAGGACAAGGAAAATGCGAGCGCGACTACCAAGACATAGCAGCTGCTAAGTATCTTGAGGGTGACTGCGAGGGGAGATACGTAGCAGTAGCAGTGACGGTGGCCATTGCTCGAGCGAGAGATGGTGAGTCAGTCTGGAGTAGAGCCTCGAGCTGCACGCTGAAGCGCGAGCAGCGAGAGATTCAGTGGCTTTGCGGGTTTTTGTGGTGAGAGAGAGTTTTTGAGAAGGTGCGTTGAGTGTTGAGAGAAGAGAGAGGAGTGTGCGTGCGAGTCTAGAAGCTGCTGTGTTCTCCCAGGACGACGAGATCTCCAGGTCGAGGACTACTGCCGCTGAGAAAAGAAGAAGAGGGTAAGAAAGAGAGAGAGAAGAGAAAGGGGGTGAAGCCGTAGGACGAATGACCCGCTCAAGGACGCGGGACGACATCGCGCTGGATTGAACTCGCGGACGTTTGGCCAGGTGAGGCGAGAGAGAGAGAGAGAGAGAGTATAGTAGTGTGTGAGATTGGGGACGGGGTGTGAGTGGGTGCATAAAAGTGTGGGTCTAGGACGAGCAGGAGCCCCTCCTGGTCCAGGACGAGTCGGACGTGGTGGACGTGCGCTCACGGCTTACGTGGTGCGAGGTGGAGTCGCTGCAGTGCAGGCTAGAGGACGAGGTGAAGCGTTGTATCGTGTATTGTGAAGAGAGATACTGTGTATTAGTGTTAAGTGTTTTAAATAATAGAAATAGTGAAAGGTATTTGTTTATGTGATAAATTAATAGTTCTCCCCGTAGAACGGGTGAACTTCCGCGCCAATCCCTCTTTTCAAGAAGAAGAAGCCCAGGAGGTGAGAGGGACAAAGGTGACGAACGTGATAGAGATTTGCTAATGCTGCGTCGGCGCCCCTTGCGATGCTTAACAGAGGTAGGGAACCATACGCTCCAGGTACGATGCGCCGACAGGTCGATTTGACAGCCCAGCAACGCCTAGAGGATGAGGCACTAGAGAGCTGGAAGCAACGCATGGAGCGTCTTCCGATGCTGCACGTGAAAGCAGCCCAGTGAAGCGATAAGGCACAATCCAATTCTACTTGGCATTACAATGCCAAGCATCGTGATGTGGTCTACGCTCCTGGTGACCAGGTATGGCGGGAAAACCACGTCTTGTCCTCGGCAACACAGGGCGTGGCGGCAAAATTGGCTCCAAGGTATGTCGGCCCCTTTACCGTCATGAGGGCCTTAGGTCCCAACACGTATGAGTTTGAATCTGATGAAGGCACGCGCTCAGGCCCTATACACGTGAGACAGTTGAAACCCCACGTGAGCAGAGCCTCGGCGACGACAGAAAAAGACTACCCGTCTAACGACTCGGGGTCCAAAGGAGACGTGGTCAGCGCTACTCATCCACCGTCGGAAAGCGGCAACCAGGCGAAGCATGACCCGCCAAATGCGCGTCTAAGTGATGTAAGCGAGGCTACCGGAGCAGCCCGGCCGAAGTGAGGCCGTCCGCAAAAAGCGACCGTGGTGTCGAAGCCACTCGCAGCGGCTAAGACACCTGCGAGCGCTGGCAGACCACGCGACGGGATCAGAGCATGCGACCAAGCGGTAGGTCAGTCGCCGAACGACATGCAACGGCTGTGGACGCGGAAATGAGTGAAATATTAATTTTGTAAGCGCCTTTATCATAACTATTCATGCTTTTTTTCTTTCCTCGCTTTTTGTTATTTTTGTTTTTTGGGAGCAGCGGCTGAGACAGCGGAAGCCGAGAGAATCGCTGCCATGGGCCGGCGAGGTTTCACGGCCTTCCATCGAAGAGCGAGACCCACGTACATCCCTTACAAGTAATGTCGCCGAGGGTACCCGGGCAACACAGGCCTGGTCAAGGTTGCAAATTCCGCCTCGTTCAATCCGCATCGGTGACACCCCGTAACATGTTCGATGTTGGATTATCGACTCAGATAGGAGCTTGTACAATTGTTAATATTAAGTGCATAATATAAACAGAAGAATAAATTAAAATTTTTATTGACGGCGCCGTTACCTTTACTATGATAAAATTTTTTATGAGCCTGTAACGCTCCTATTTTTCTTAAATAAAATTTAAAAAATTGACGTAAAAAATTTTCTGATGCAGATCGAGCAGGCTTCAAAAAATTTTAGCTTTTATTAGTTAAAGATAATTAAAAGAAAATATTTGAACAATCAAAAATGTATTTTAAGTAGCTGTCCATTCGATCTTTCAAAAATTTCAGTTTTAGTAAAATGGTCCATAAGTACTTATTAATAAAAAAAAATATGAGGTTATTGGATTTAATTTAATAGTTTGTAAGGTTATTGGGTTGAACAGATTTGGCTTAAGTTATTGGGTTACAACATTTTTTTACTATTAGATTTTTCTAAAGATACGCAATAGAGAAGCTCCATTTCAAACATACCCTATTTATCTGACGTCTTAAAGAATTATGAGTACATCTCATACTTTTATTATAATGTGTACTTTTCCTGTTACGTCTGTTAGTCAATTCTAGTTTTAGTGTTGTCCAGTTTATAAGAAACTTGATGTAGACAGGTAAAAGATATTTTTGCATAAATATTTATTATAATACTATACGTCAACTACAAAGCCCTCCCCTACTGGTTGATATTTTGTAATCACATATATTATGTAGTTTCATCTGTATTTACACTTGTAAAGTCATTTGGAATTCTACTTGGAATTCTACTTGGAGTTCCACATTGGATTTTGGATTGGAAACTCCAAGAGTCATTCCAAGTGGCATTCTAAGTGGAATTACAAATGACCACTAAAGATACATTTTTTCCTTTTTTAAAATAGTTAAAATAGAAATTTCAAGCAGTATAATAGTTATGTTGGGTGTTATCATCCATATAGTAACACCAAATCAGAGGGGTTCAAGTATTTGTTCTCAAATTTCGAAAAAATAGATTTTTTTATTTTTCGTTCAAATTTTCTTGAAATGACTTGAACCCCTCTGCTTTGGTGTTACTATATGAATGATAACATCAAATAGGGCCATTAAACCGCTTGAAATTTCAATTTTAACTATTTTAAAAAAGGAAAAAATGTATCTTCAGTGGTCATTTGTAATTCCACTTAGAATGCCACTTGGAATGACTCTTGGAGTTTCCAATCCCAAATCCCATGTGGAATTCCAAGTAGAATTCCAAGATACTTTACAAGTGTAAATACAGATGGAATTACATATGTGATTACAAAATATCAATCAGTAGGGTCTGTTAATGTTACCTAAAAGTGCACCGGGTTGAATGGCCTGACTTTAATGCTCAAATCCCGTTTTGTTATCTACTAGTACTGTAGTACTGAGTTTCAGTACTTTTTTGTGTGTCTACACAAGTACACACCCTCTTAGTAATTTACGACATGTTTTGCGTTGTTCCCACTAAGAGGGTGTGTACTTGTGTAGACACACAAAAAAGTACTGAAACTCAGTACTACAGTACTAGTAGATAACAAAACGGGATTTGAGCATTAAAGTCAGGCCATTCAACCCGGTGCACTTTTAGGTAACATTAACAGACCCTACTGATTGATATTTTGTAATCACATATGTAATTCCATCTGTATTTACACTTGTAAAGTATCTTGGAATTCTACTTGGAATTCCACATGGGATTTGGGATTGGAAACTCCAAGAGTCATTCCAAGTGGCATTCTAAGTGGAATTACAAATGACCACTGAAGATACATTTTTTCCTTTTTTAAAATAGTTAAAATTGAAATTTCAAGCGGTTTAATGGCCCTATTTGATGTTATCATTCATATAGTAACACCAAAGCAGAGGGGTTCAAGTCATTTCAAGAAAATTTGAACGAAAAATAAAAAAATCTATTTTTTCGAAATTTGAGAACAAATACTTGAACCCCTCTGATTTGGTGTTACTATATGGATGATAACACCCAACATAACTATTATACTGCTTGAAATTTCTATTTTAACTATTTTAAAAAAGGAAAAAATGTATCTTTAGTGGTCATTTGTAATTCCACTTAGAATGCCACTTGGAATGACTCTTGGAGTTTCCAATCCAAAATCCAATGTGGAACTCCAAGTAGAATTCCAAGTAGAATTCCAAATGACTTTACAAGTGTAAATACAGATGAAACTACATAATATATGTGATTACAAAATATCAACCAGTAGGGGAGGGCTTTGTAGTTGACGTATAGTATTATAATAAATATTTATGCAAAAATATCTTTTACCTGTCTACATCAAGTTTCTTATAAACTGGACAACACTAAAACTAGAATTGACTAACAGACGTAACAGGAAAAGTACACATTATAATAAAAGTATGAGATGTACTCATAATTCTTTAAGACGTCAGATAAATAGGGTATGTTTGAAATGGAGCTTCTCTATTGCGTATCTTTAGAAAAATCTAATAGTAAAAAAATGTTGTAACCCAATAACTTAAGCCAAATCTGTTCAACCCAATAACCTTACAAACTATTAAATTAAATCCAATAACCTCATATTTTTTTTTATTAATAAGTACTTATGGACCATTTTACTAAAACTGAAATTTTTGAAAGATCGAATGGACAGCTACTTAAAATACATTTTTGATTGTTCAAATATTTTCTTTTAATTATCTTTAACTAATAAAAGCTAAAATTTTTTGAAGCCTGCTCGATCTGCATCAGAAAATTTTTTACGTCAATTTTTTAAATTTTATTTAAGAAAAATAGGAGCGTTACAGGCTCATAAAAAATTTTATCATAGTAAAGGTAACGGCGCCGTCAATAAAAATTTTAATTTATTCTTCTGTTTATATTATGCACTTAATATTAACAATTGTACAAGCTCCTATCTGAGTCGATAATCCAACATCGAACATGTTACGGGGTGTCACCGATGCGGATTGAACGAGGCGGAATTTGCAACCTTGACCAGGCCTGTGTTGCCCGGGTACCCTCGGCGACATTACTTGTAAGGGATGTACGTGGGTCTCGCTCTTCGATGGAAGGCCGTGAAACCTCGCCGGCCCATGGCAGCGATTCTCTCGGCTTCCGCTGTCTCAGCCGCTGCTCCCAAAAAACAAAAATAACAAAAAGCGAGGAAAGAAAAAAAGCATGAATAGTTATGATAAAGGCGCTTACAAAATTAATATTTCACTCATTTCCGCGTCCACAGCCGTTGCATGTCGTTCGGCGACTGACCTACCGCTTGGTCGCATGCTCTGATCCCGTCGCGTGGTCTGCCAGCGCTCGCAGGTGTCTTAGCCGCTGCGAGTGGCTTCGACACCACGGTCGCTTTTTGCGGACGGCCTCACTTCGGCCGGGCTGCTCCGGTAGCCTCGCTTACATCACTTAGACGCGCATTTGGCGGGTCATGCTTCGCCTGGTTGCCGCTTTCCGACGGTGGATGAGTAGCGCTGACCACGTCTCCTTTGGACCCCGAGTCGTTAGACGGGTAGTCTTTTTCTGTCGTCGCCGAGGCTCTGCTCACGTGGGGTTTCAACTGTCTCACGTGTATAGGGCCTGAGCGCGTGCCTTCATCAGATTCAAACTCATACGTGTTGGGACCTAAGGCCCTCATGACGGTAAAGGGGCCGACATACCTTGGAGCCAATTTTGCCGCCACGCCCTGTGTTGCCGAGGACAAGACGTGGTTTTCCCGCCATACCTGGTCACCAGGAGCGTAGACCACATCACGATGCTTGGCATTGTAATGCCAAGTAGAATTGGATTGTGCCTTATCGCTTCACTGGGCTGCTTTCACGTGCAGCATCGGAAGACGCTCCATGCGTTGCTTCCAGCTCTCTAGTGCCTCATCCTCTAGGCGTTGCTGGGCTGTCAAATCGACCTGTCGGCGCATCGTACCTGGAGCGTATGGTTCCCTACCTCTGTTAAGCATCGCAAGGGGCGCCGACGCAGCATTAGCAAATCTCTATCACGTTCGTCACCTTTGTCCCTCTCACCTCCTGGGCTTCTTCTTCTTGAAAAGAGGGATTGGCGCGGAAGTTCACCCGTTCTACGGGGAGAACTATTAATTTATCACATAAACAAATACCTTTCACTATTTCTATTATTTAAAACACTTAACACTAATACACAGTATCTCTCTTCACAATACACGATACAACGCTTCACCTCGTCCTCTAGCCTGCACTGCAGCGACTCCACCTCGCACCACGTAAGCCGTGAGCGCACGTCCACCACGTCCGACTCGTCCTGGACCAGGAGGGGCTCCTGCTCGTCCTAGACCCACACTTTTATGCACCCACTCACACCCCGTCCCCAATCTCACACACTACTATACTCTCTCTCTCTCTCTCTCTCGCCTCACCTGGCCAAACGTCCGCGAGTTCAATCCAGCGCGATGTCGTCCCGCGTCCTTGAGCGGGTCATTCGTCCTACGGCTTCACCCCCTTTCTCTTCTCTCTCTCTTTCTTACCCTCTTCTTCTTTTCTCAGCGGCAGTAGTCCTCGACCTGGAGATCTCGTCGTCCTGGGAGAACACAGCAGCTTCTAGACTCGCACGCACACTCCTCTCTCTTCTCTCAACACTCAACGCACCTTCTCAAAAACTCTCTCTCACCACAAAAACCCGCAAAGCCACTGAATCTCTCGCTGCTCGCGCTTCAGCGTGCAGCTCGAGGCTCTACTCCAGACTGACTCACCATCTCTCGCTCGAGCAATGGCCACCGTCACTGCTACTGCTACGTATCTCCCCTCGCAGTCACCCTCAAGATACTTAGCAGCTGCTATGTCTTGGTAGTCGCGCTCGCATTTTCCTTGTCCTTTTCCGCTGGCGCTGCTGTGTCTCTGCATCTCAGCTGGTTGTCCGTTGGCATCCTCTTCTCCTCCCAGCGTTGGGTTAGGCGGATTCAATATCGGAACTTTTTCCCTAGATCGTATATATAGCTATACGATCTAGGGAGAATGTTCCGTCGAGCAGACAACTCAGCAGTGAAGAGGCATTGCCAAAGACACGCGAAAATTCAAAATTGTAATATTAATAACACAAGTGCCTATCACCCAATGACCCGAGGCGCTAACTGGCCACTCTGTTAAATAAATAATTTTTAATAACACAAGCGCCTATCACCCAATGACCCGGGGCGCTAACTGGCCACTCTTTTAAATAAATAATTATTAAAATAACACAAGCGCCTATCACCCAATGACCCGGGGCGCTAACTAGCCACTCTTTTAAATAAATAATTATTAAAATAACACAAGCGCCTATCACCTCATGACACGGGGCGCTTACTGGTCACTCTGATAAATAAATAATTATTAAAATAACACAAGCGCTTATCACTCAGTGACTTCGAGCGCTTACTGGCAACTCTGTTAAATGAATAATTTTTAATAATACAAGCGCCTATCACCCAATGACCCGGGGCGCTTACTGGCCACTCTTTTAAATGAATAATTATTAAAATAACACAAGCACCTATCACCTCATGACCCGGGGCGCTTACTGACAACTCTGTTGAATAAATAATTATTAATAAATAACACAAGCGCCTATCACCGTATAACCTGGGGCGCTAATTGCAAATCTAATAAATAAATAATTATTAATAAATATGTCAAGCACCTTTTTCCTGATGATCCAGGACACTTATTTGCAACACTATCAAATAATAAAAAGTTGATTGATAACATATGTAAACATATCACAATTTCGATTGCCTATCTAGTACGACAAAAATTTTTTTTAAATGGCGCTCTTATAATTTCTTGATAATTTATTATTCAATAGTAGCCAGTAAGCGCCCCGGGTCATAAGGTGATAGGCGCTTGTGTTATTTTAATAATTATTTATTTAAAAGAGTGGCCAGTAAGCGCTCCGGGTCATTGGGTGATAGGCGCTTGTGTTATTAATAATTATTTATTTAACAGAGTTGCCAGTAAGCGCCCCGGGTCATTGGGTGATAGGCGCTTGTGTTATTAATAAATATTCATTTAACAGAGTTGCCACTAAGCGCCCCGGGTCATTAGGTGATAGGCGCTTGTGTTATTTTAATAATTATTCATTTAACAGAGTGACCAGTAAGCGCCCCGTGTCATGAGGTGACAGGCGCTTGTGTTATTTTAATAATTATTTATTTAAAAGAGTGGCCAGTAAGCGCTCGAAGTCACTGAGTGATAAGCGCTTGTGTTATTTTAATAATTATTCATTTAACAGAGTGGCCAGTTAGCGCCCCGGGTCATTGGGTGATAGGCACTTGTTTTATCAATATTACAATTTTGAATTTTCGCGTGTCTTTGGCAATGCCCCTTTACTGCTGAGTTGTCTGCTCGACGGAACATTCTCCCTAGATCGTACAGCTATATATACGATCTAGGGAAAAAGTTCCGATATTGAATCCGCCCAACCCAACGCTGTCTCCTCCTCTCAGCGTATATACAGCTCCCGAAAAACAAACTAATTCGCAAAAGCTTCGACTTTCTGCTTTACACGTTGCATCAGCGAGAGCATTTTGGAACATTGAGGCCATTTTGCTTCGTTACAGATTATTCACTTCCTCACTGTCCCGCACTATTTGTAGCGGATGTATGACGACAGTTCGCCTGAGTTCGCTCATTTACTTTTGCAAACTCCTCGCAGGCTTTCGCTTTTTTTTCAGTGGTTTGAGCGCCCCCCGCTGCAGTCACAAGGAGCGCAAGAAAGCGAGCAGGATAGGAATTTCTCCTTAAGGTGGTTCTTTACGATGGTGCCGTATCAAAGCGACACGGGACTTTGTGGTTTTCTAATTTTCGATTAGCGTATTATTTGCAACAGAAAATATGTTGTACTAGCACTTGACTGTAATATTATTGCATTTACATACAAATAAACATGCTAATAAAGTCAGAGTAAGAGTTATGAAAAAATTTTTTTTTGACGCAAGGTTCTGAAAATGTCATGTACGCTCCTACTCAAGCAGACGTTGCCGCCGATTTCTGCATGATCGATAACTGATTACGTTTACGATTAAATATCGTATACTATTTCCCTGATTAGCCCATACTTTTGTTATATTATTAGAAAGCTGAAAAGTTCTTCTTTCACTACAAACTTTTTCTATTACGATCTTAAGTCTACTTTACGAGATATTACATGATATCATAGTATGGAAAAGTAACCTACATAAGAATACATGTTAAAAGTGCATTTTTTGACTGACTTGTTTTCAAAAATTTGCCTGATAAAGGGACTTGAAATTTCAAGAGAAGATGTCTTATAACTTTAATAACAATCCCTCCAAGTTTCTCTGTAAGTTTAAGTAAATGGGTTAGGTGAAGAACTACCTTAAGCGGCTATGTTCAGTCTATCGCGTTGCAGGATAGCCCTATTGCGCGGCGTAATAGACTTAACACCATAGAGGTATAAGAATAGAGGAGAAAAGGGAGCGTGATATGCGACAGCAGAATTCGCTACGTAACGGGGCATCTATCTTTGTCTGGCAGTTATGTTATTGGTCAAGTCCTACATGAGATTGAATCAACTGTAGGATTCAGGACGAAGAAGTAGCCAATAACGTAGCTTTGGCAACAAGGACAGATGCCCCGTTACACTTAATTATGCTGTCGCTGCCGCTAATGGGCTAGTATAGCGCTTTTCCCCTCTATTCTTATACCTCTATGCTTAACACAGTCACTTAGGGCTCGGGCACATGGAACCGCGTAAAACGTAATGCATATCGCGTATCGCGTAAAAGTAGAGGAAGGTTAGGTATACGCCACTTTGTGGTCACATAGAAAAGACGTTAAGGCCTCGCGTATTGCGTAAGTTCGAAGTAGAGGACAGTTAACCAATCTGCTGTCTTGTCAACAAAAATAGCTTTTGAAGTTCTCAACGCAAGTAAATTCTAACCTGTACGTGTCATAAAAAAAGTTCAAGTATATACTTTTTTTTTTATTTTTATTTGAGAGCCGTTAATACATTTCATACAGCTTAATCATTCCACTTCTCACTTTTTCTTTGCGATATTTGGTCATTGCATAGGTCGTATAGACTTTCCACAATTTGCCTGAAGTTCTTACGATTTATTTTTCCTCCATGTCAGAAATTCGATTAATTATACAATTGATACAGTAATTGTTGTTATGGACATTAGCTGCTGACTGTATTTACAGCTTGCATACTTTATTTACGCTATACTCGAAAAAATTTGTCATCGCGCACATGGGTACAAAAATATGGGCGTAACTTTATTTTTGCCATGAAAGCGAGCGAGACAGCATGTGCAAAGCCAACGAAATACTCGCTGTAATTGGTTTGAAAATACTTACGCGCGTATTTTTTACTCCAATGTGCGCGATGAAAAATTTTTTCGCGTTAAGCGTACCTTACCTAACTTTCCCTGATCCTATAATTTTACGCGATACGCGATACGCTTTACGATTTACGCGGTTCCATGTGCCCGAGCCCTTAGGTTGCCGTCGCATGGAGCGCAATAGAGCGTGCAGGATAGAATTGTCCTCACAAGCGACTGTGCGTCGCGCAATAGGGTTGTTAGGGTTATTAGGATTGGATTTTAACCCAATTTAGCACTTACAACAAAGTTTTTTATACTTCAGCGCCGCGCCCATTTTCGACTTTTTATTTTGCAAATATCTCGCAAACTATTTATTAGCAAATAAAAATTCAAGTGGAAGATAAATCTGCAAGTAAAAAGAAATCGTTTAAGCCCTGAATGGGTGCAAAATATTTATATTTAATATTTACGGGCGCCAACTTCACAAGTCTTACGACTCGCCCAGACTGTCCCCGACCGTCCCTGGGTCCGTACCATATAACTATTTTTCTGTACATCGGCCTTTGTTATAACATAGGCCTGTGAAGCAAAAAAAAGTTATATGGTACGGCCCCTGGATTGTAACTATTGTAAGGTGAACAAATCTTATATCCTGCTCGCTCTATTGCGCTCCAAGTGACTGCGGCCTAAAAGGCCCTAAGTGACATCCTCCCTTGGCCGACCAATGCAACCCCAGCCAGCAGAAAATTAAAAATTAAATAAACAAATGTATCTAATCGACGTATTAAAAATTGCTCCTTTCAAAAATGCAAGTAACAAAAACTGCTCCCTTTTATTTATTTAGTTAACGCAAATTAAAGTGCCCTGTGAGAGGCGACATTTCGCAAGTCAATATCTCAGCTAATGAACAATATTTCGTAATGATTCTTGTTGTAAAAAAACTGCTCTCTTCATCAAAAAAATTGCTCTATCATTAAATCGTTACCATGATCTATTTACCATTGAGAAAAATCGATTTGTTGATATTGCTGTAAACCATACAGTTTCTAGGGGATTTTTGCGTTTCATCAGTTGGCTGCATCTACTTATGGGATACTTTCGGGAGAGGAATCAGTGTCGGGTGAAAAATACACACTCGCTTAAACTTGTTTACTAATTATTAAAACAAATAAGAAAATAAATCAATTACAAAATACTTGATTGACAAAGAAAACTCAGATTACAAAAGAAAGTCTTTTCCCGCACGTGCTTTAGTATAGAGCACCGTGCGCGCGGCTTCGAGCAGCTGGAAGGCTGGACGCTGAATTAATGAAGGAGACGGCGGGCTAGCTTCCGTCGCCTCAGCTCTAGTTGTCCGCAGGTGATATGCGAGCGAGAGAGACAGCAGCTGAACCCCGTTGATCAGGCGCGGCTCTGCTTGCTGTCTGCTGGCTTGCGCGGGCGACAAGGAGCTTGACTCGGCTAGTCAAACTCTTGTCTCTGCTCCAGCTTCTGCTTGCGTGCTCGGCGCGAAGATTGTGCGCTAGGTTGTGGCGCTACAGCTACTCCCCCTCCAGTGACTGGTGCGGGTAGTGCTGGGAACGTGACATGACGCTCGGGCTTCTTAGGCTGAGCGACTGGAGGTGAAGTTGGTAGATCATCTGCTGGAAACGCCGGTGGAGGTGTCTGTCGTTGATGTTGGTTGGCCTACTGAGACTGAGCTGGGCCTGGAGGTAAACGCTGAGCTGGATTTTCTTCGGGAATAGGCTCTGCTACTTCCAGGTACGCTGGCTTCAGCTGGTCTATAGAGACGACCTTCTCTTGGCCATTGACGTCGATGACAAACGTCCGCTGTTCTATGCGTCTAATGACGCGATGTGGGCCAGTGTATGGGGCTTCTAGCGGCTTCCTAATGCTGTCAACTTTCTTGAAAACGTGAGTGCATGATTGTAAGTCTTTGAAGACAAATGGCTGGGCTGAGCTATACCTGGATGCAGGAACTGGACGAATTGCTTGGAAGAGCTGGCGAAGACTTTGGACGAAAGCTGTTTTGTCGGCCTGGATGGAGTCAGTGACAAAGAATTCGCCTGGAATTCTGAGTGTCGTTCCAAAGAGCATCTCTGAAGGTGATGCTTCCAGGTCGTGCTTGAAAGCTGTCCTGAGTCTCAACAAAACAGTAGGCAGGCAGTCAATCCAAGAGTGCGGGCAGCACCTGAGGGCTGCTTTTAAAGTACGGTGAAAGCGTTCCACCATCCCGTTCGACTGCGGGTGGTATGCAACGGTATGAACTACCTTGGCACCGATGGCTTTGGCGAGTTCAGTAAAAAGTTTAGACTCGAACTGAGCTCCTCTGTCAGAAGTGATCTGGAGAGGTGTGCCAAATAAGCTAATCCAATGATTTGTGAAGGCTTTAGCGACTGTATCAGCTTTGATGTTCGGCAGTGGAATTTCCATGGGCCAGCGAGTAAACCTGTCTATAATTGTGAGACAGTATTGCATACCTTGCACTAAGGGTAGTTTGATTAAATCGATATGAATATGCTCAAATCGATTGTCTGGTTCTGTGAATCGACCAAACTCTGCTCTGTTGTGCCGACCGACTTTTGACTTCTGTCAGGCTTCGCAATGACGAGCCCAGTTGTTGGCGTCCTTGCGAACTCCTGGCCACACGAACTTGTGCGACAAGGTTTTGGCTGTGGCCTTGCCGCTTGGATGAGACAAACCGTGGATGGTGTTGAAAGCCAGGCGCCGCAGAGGGGCTGGCAAATACGGTCGCACGATGTTGTTGTTGATGTTGCAGAATATTTTGTGTCCATCCATTGGAAGTTTCTGCAGTTGAAGTGCTGAGTTCAACAGCGTCGGTAGCTCAGCATCAAGGGCTTGTGCCTCGGCAATGGTTGCTGCGTTTAGGGAGGAAGGCATGGCGACTGTGGCGATCTCGAGGGCCTTCTCTTCCTTGTCCTGGTCAGCTGTTGGCTCGTTGTTGAATGACTGCGCGATGGCGCACGTCCTGGATAGGGCGTCTGCAACGACGTTGTCAGCGCCTCGTGTGTGCTCGAATTTGGCGTTGAATCGCATCAGGTATTCAAGCTGTCGAGCTTGTCTTGGTGAAGCTTTGTCCGAGCGCTGTTAAGGCGCATGGACTAGTGGACAGTGATCTGTGAAAACAGTAAAAGGATGGGCTTCGAGGATCCTCTCAAAGTGCTTGACCGCTGAGAATATTGCCAGCAGCTCTCTGTCGTATGTGCTGTATTTTTGCTGCGTGGCATCCAGCTTCTTCGAGAAGAAACCCAGAGGTTTTCAAGAGCCGTCTGGTTGTTGTTGTTCCAGCGCTGCTCCAAGGGCTGTTTGAGAAGCATCGGTCCAGAGCGCTAGTGGAGCGCTGGGCAGGAAAAAGGTAGTGCAGGCGGCATTGATGATGTCACTCTTACAGTCCTGGAATGCCTGGTCAGCCTCGACAGTCCAAGTCAGCTTGGCTTTCTTGGGTAGGCCTTTGAGCAGGTCGTGGAGTGGCGCTTGGGCTTCCGCGACATGTGAAGTGCAGCGTCGATAGTAGTTGACTATCCCTAGGAAACGGCGCAGCTCTGTAGTTGTGGTGGGCTTGGGGTAGGCCTTGATGGCATCAATTTTTGCTGGTGGTGGCTGAAAGCCCTTCGAAGAAACCTGGTAACCAAGATAAATGACGTCATCTTGCCCTAGGGCGCATTTGGCTTCATTGACATGAAGTTTATTTTCGCGTAGCGTCTTGAAAAGCTGCCGCAAGTGGACAAGATGCTCCTCATGGTCCTTCGAGACGACGATTATATCGTCATTGTAGGCCTTGGCGAACGGGAGTTGGCGCAGCACGTAGTCGATGGTCCTCTGCATTGATTGCGCGGCGTTGCGCAGTCCTAGGGGGGTCCCCAGAAACTCGAACAGGCCAAAAGGTGTTGCTACGGCTGTTTTCTCCACGTCCTCCTCTGCTATTGGGATTTGGTAGAAAGCTTTGCGCAGATCTATCGTTGAGAATACGTTGCCCTGGCTCTCCTGGAGGAGGTCTTCGATGATGGGCAGCGGGTAGCGGTCCGGGATGATGCAGGCGTTCAAGCGACGGTAATCACCTGTGACGCGCCACGAATCCTTGTTGGGAACCATGTGTAGTGGACTTGCCCATTGACTGGCCGACGGTCGGACGATGCCTTTTTCCAGGAGACTTGTAAAAGTTTTCTTCGCAGCTGCCAGCTTGTCGCCGACTAACCTGCGAGGGCGTTCGAAAACGGGCGGCCCTGTGGTGTTAATAGTGTGCCTTACCGGGAGTCCGGGCACTGGGCTGGGCTTGGTGTTTGGCTCGAAGATGCTTGCGAACTCCTGGCGCAAAGCTGCGTACCTGGCTGCCGGGGTATCACTGAGTCTGGACGTAGTTGGCTCCACCGTGGAAACTGAATGGAGAACCGCACGGGCGAGCGTCCCCTTGGAAGTCAGCCCTGTCAGTGGATCGATGATGCAGCTGTTCTTCATGTCGACCAGCAAGCTGTGCCTCGCCAAAAAATCTGCTTCCAGGATGGCGTGGGGGACGTCGGCGATGACGAGGTCACAAGCCAATTCTCGTCGAAGACCGATACTGAGAATTTGTTGACGTTGGCCATAGGTGTTAATCGGCGTTGCATTGGCTGCGTAGAGCACCAGCTTTTGTTGCTGCAAACCTCTAGTGGCTCCTGAGAGAGGCAGCAAGGAAACAGCCGAGCCTGTGTCCACCAGGAACCTCGTGGAAGATTGCACATCATGTAAGTGTAGGTGGATTTCGGGTTGCAAACCGACCTCTGCCGCCTGGCCCAGAGGTGGCTCTACTGGTTTCCCTGGGGGCCCTTCGTCGCGTTTGGGTGCGAGAAGGGTAGCTGGCAAGTGCGTGCCTTGTCCCCGAATTTGTCATGATACCAGCACCAGGATTGATCTCCCCCTGTTGATTGGCTGCGCTTCCTGGACCGTGACCTGCTGCGCGAGCGGCCTCGTGCCTGCTGCTGCTGTTTTTGTTGAGGGACCTTGTGGCTTGCGATGAACTGGAGCATGGCTGCTTCGAGGGCAGCGAGCCTCTCGATCATCGGGTCCTTGTTGATTGCATACACTGTTGGCCCTGCAGTGCTGGTGATTTCGTCTGCTGCTTGTATAAGATCCTCCGTGTCTTCAGCCTTAAAGATCTTAAGAAGGTTTTGTGTGTGCACTGGAAGAAGAGAACGCCATTTAACTTTGAATGTCTCGTCGGATATTCAAGTACCCGCAAGGCCCTTCATCTTCCTCCACAGTTGCGAAGGCTTCATGTTGTCCAGCCTCAGGTCGGTGAGAAGGCTGTGAAGCCTCTGCTCCTCGGACTCTGTAGTGCGCTTTAAAATTGCCTCCTTTAGCGTCTTGTATTTGTCTGATGCCGGGGGTGCACTAACAATGTCCGCGAGCTCTGATGTTGTCTCTCGGTCCAACGCGCCAAAAACAGCGTAAAATTTAGCCGCATCGTCGGTAATGTTATTGGTATGGAAAAGCGCTTCCACCTGCATAAACCACAACGCGGGCATCTCACGCCAAAATGGCTGAAGTGTCTTTTGTGCCGACATGGTCTGCTCTGTCTCTGTCGGATTTTCTGTGAGGTTATGTTGGATACCGCCTACCTTGGGAGAATTACGAGGTGATCCTCTCGACGAAATCGACTCTTCTTCGCTGTCGATGTAGTTGCTGTCAGCGAAGGGTAGGACGGCGAAACCTAGCAGCGGGTCGTCTGGGCTGCCTGGCACGGGGGCGAGATCGAAACCGCGTAGAGGCCTGTTGTTCTCGATGTTGCTTCAGCGGGACCCAGCAGCACGACCTCTCCCTCTGCCGCGTCTAGGAGACCAGCTGCGGGCGCGGTTACCGGGAGGGTGGTCTGGGTCTTGATGTTCGTCGAGCTCGAGCGGGGGGGGGACGGCCACGGCCTCGAAGGCGTGCCTGGCTGCGTGTCTCCATCTTGAGAGCGTCCACGTGGCACTTGCACTCGCGAGTTAAAAGTTTATGTGCCTTACGAAAGCCGATGAGTTTTTACATTTCAATGTAGTGAACCGCGTGCACTGATTCTCCGCGACCGAAAAGTATTATTATAAACAACTCACGTCAGGAAAATGTTCAAAGTCCGGGTCACCACTTATGGGATACTTTCGGGAGAGGAATCAGTGTCGGGTGAAAAATACACACTTGCTTAACCTTGTTCACTAATTATTAAAACAAATAAGAAAATAAATCAATTACAAAATACTTGATTGATAAAGAAAACTCAGATTATAAAAGAAAGTCTTTTCCCGCACGTTCTTTAGTATAGAGCACCGTGCGCGCGGCTTCGAGCAACTGGAAGGCTGGACGCTGAATTAATGAAGGAGACGGCGGGCTAGCTTCCGTCGCCTCAGCTCTAGTTGTCCGCAGGTGATATGCGAGCGAGAGAGACAGCAGCTGAACCCCGTTGATCAGGCGCGGCTCTGCTTGCTGTCTGCTGGCTTGCGCGGGCGACAAGGAGCTTGACTCGGCTAGTCAAACTCTTCTCTCTGCTCCAGCTTCTGCTTGCGTGCTCGGCGCGAAGATTGTGCACCAGGTTGTGGCGCTATACATACTGGCATATTAATATGCGTATACTCGACTGCTGCGCGCGTGCGTGCGCGTGCTGCTGTAGCAGACCAGCAGATGACATGAGAATAACAAAAGCCAATTTGTTTATATCTTAAGATATATACAGTATAATATGTCAAGTATCGGTATAATTTTGTTGTTTTAATTAATTTTTTTACCTGTAAGAACTCATTTACATTGAATATACTTGATGTGTACTTGTAAAGCAAATAATAATTGTTTAATTAGAATAAGTTTGCATGCACACGTACTTTAAAAAACGAGGATTAAGTAAGAGAGGGTGTAAATAGCGTTGTTTGTTTTTTCTGCTCTGCTCTTAAGAGTTAGGGTTAGTGAACCCCAGTCAGACCCAGACTCATCTTCTTGACAATACTGTCCAGGTCTTGGCAGCTAAGATCCACCTGCACTAGGTGTAAAAAGCTGACTTGTTGTTCCTGTTTCTGCGTCCAGTACCACCAGCAGTCATTTCCAGTACCACAATTAAAATTAATGGTATGATTGGACTTTAAGTAGATGAAGTGATCAAAACCATTAAATTTTCTGTGAAAGTTCGTGCCATCAGATAAGTAAAATGTTTAATAATTATCTTGTAAAAAATGCATTTCTACATTTTTAAGATAGTTTAACTTTGTGAAAAATTCATTTTCTAGGTGCAGATGGTTCATGCCTTCTTTAAGTATAAAGTATCCTGTTATATAAAATTTCAAAATCTCAAAATGTCTCAAACTGATGCCGAAAGTACGAAAAAAAGACCGTCTGCTACAGCAGCACGCGCGCGCGCGCGCGCAGCAGTCGAGTATACGTCACAATGGGTGTATTCCGCAAATGCTGCCAGCAGTTAAGTTACGTGGGTCATGGTGTGGTAACGTCGCATGGTCGGGCGGCGCTAGCGTCAACCTGTACTAACTGTCGGTGGGTTCCGCATGTCAACAAACTTTGATATTTTTTACTGTTTTCGCTCCCATGCCATCTGATATTTCGGAGTTTGTTGACATGCGGAACCCACCGACAGTTAGTACAGGTTGACGCTAGCGCCGCCCGACCATGCGGCGTTACCACGACCCACGTAACTTAACTGCTGGCAGCATTTGCGGAACACACCCATATTAATATGCCAGTAGATGCAGCCAACTGATGAAACGCAAAAATCCCCTAGAAACTGTATGGTTTACAGCAACATCAAAAAATCGATTTTTCTCAATGGTAAATAGATCATGGTAACGATTTAATGATAGAGCAATTTTTTTGATAAAGAGAGCAGTTTTTTTACAACAAGAATCAGTACGAAATATTGTTTATTAGCTGAGATATTGACTTGCGAAATGTCGCCTCTCACAGGGCACTTTAATTTGCGTTAACTAAATAAATAAAAGGGAGCAGTTTTTGTTACTTGCATTTTTGAAAGGAGCAGTTTTTAATACGTCGATTAGATACATTTGTTTATTTAATTTTTAATTTTCTGCTGGCTAGGGTGGCGTTGGTCCTTGGCCGTGCTACATGTAGTCATGTAGTACGCGTATTGCTGATATTGCGTGAAGTTATGTTAATGAATAGAGCATTACCTATTGCTAAAATTTGTCGTCAGCCGAATGTAGAGGAAATGCTGTCCATGGATCCCACCTCACCATTGTCCACCATGGGAACCAAACGAAGGAGGTTATGTTATCTTAAGAGGGATATTACGGTTCCTGTGGCCCCGAACTCCTGGTTGTGTATTTAATTATTGGGCTGTTGTACGGGGCCATGTAAACCGTAATTGTGCTGTTTTTAGCACATGATTGTCCCAACATTTGTACCTGAAAAATAGCAGTGACGCAGTAAATTTGTATGTTTTCAACAGCTCGTCTCGCACTATAAAGCGCAAAAAGTTTGACGATGAGGTTGTGGAGACGACGTTTAACCTTCAGCCCTCACCTTCTTTTCCAAAGACGATCTCACGATCTCGCACTGTCTCGGCATCGTCTAGCTCGCTTGATACAGTTGCGGGCCCGTTGCCACTTACCATCCCTTCCCCACATGTTTCTCTGCCCACTCCTGTACCTGCACCTGTGTCCATACCCCAGCCTGAACGTAGTATTAGAAGGCCTAGCAGACCGAGTGGTTCGAGTAGCAGCAGGAAAAGCAAAAAAAGTAAAAATCATCCACATTCTGTCAATGCCACTAAGGATCTTGGCAGATGGAAGCCAATTGATGATCTGGCGCTTATTACTGGAGTCCAGCAGACCAACGATTTGAGGATGGTATGCGTTTAAGAGTGGTATCTGAGCAATATAATAGACTCACGATTTATTTTATTCATTTCAGGTGCACAGAGGAACAAAGTTCTCTTGCCGTTTTACACTACAAGAAATTCAACAGAGATGGTATGCTTTGCTATATGACAGTGCTGTATCACGCGTGGCTGTGCAAGCAATGCGCAATTTGCATCCAGAATTAATTACTACTGTTCAAGCAAGAACTCTATATAGCAAAAGTGAGGAAGATCTCCTTGGCACCATCAAATCTGTTACGTGTCTAATGTTACCACTATTGCAATTGTTACATTTGTAAATTTGAATTTCCTGAAAATGTAATGAAACATACAATTTTAGACCTCACAGCCAATGCAGGAAGACTTTCAACATCTTTTAGAAGCCAATGCCCAAGTTTTTTACCCTGCTAGAACAGCAAAAGCATTGCTAGCTCACTGGCAGTTAATGAAACAATACCACTTACTACCTGATCAAAACTCTCAAAGTTTACTTAGAGGAGAAACTGTGTTGAATTTCTCAGATGCTGAAGATGTGATGAATGATGCTGAGTTAACTGAACCAAAGGATGAAGTTCTTGATGGAGAGCTTCAAACTGCTGACAGAAAAAATAAAAAAGAAATTAAAATACTGGAAAATGAGCTTGGGAAGTGGCAGGTTTTAGTCGACAATGTTACGGGAAATAATCAGCCAGACTTTGATAACCAAACCCTAGCTATACTGAGAGGTAGACTTGTAAGGTATTTGATGAGATCACGAGAGGTAATTTGTTATTGATACTTAAAAATTTTTTCAACATTACGCAGTTCATGAATAATTATTTTTAAAACCATAATGTACAGATAACAGTAGGTCGTTCTACAAAAGATCATAGTGTGGATGTTGATTTGATACTAGAAGGCCCAGCCTGGAAAATATCACGACGGCAAGGCACAATTAGGTTAAGAAATAATGGTGATTTTTTTATGTCTTCTGAAGGAAAACGACCAATATTTGTCGACAGTCGGCCCATTCTTGCTGGAAACAAAATGAAACTCAATAATAATAGTGTCATTGAGGTATAAAGATTATAAATTATAATTCTAACTCATGATCATAGTTTCATGTTTGCGTAATTGTTTTCAGATTTCTGGGTTAAGATTTATTTTCTTGATAAATCAAGAACTTATATCTGTTATAAGGCAAGAAGCTGCAAAATTAAATTTGAATCCATAAAATTTGTATCCATTCTTTACATTATTGATGAATATAAAGGAATGTGTATGTATTGATTAATCAACATCTTAGTAGTTTCTTAGCTAACGTTTTTAAATAATTTTTTAACCATGTATGAACGAATGTACATAATTTTTTTAGTCTTTACTAGTTTGTAAATAATTTTGTGTAAGGAAATTTAAGTTTCTTATGAATACTCAATAGTTTCTTATAAACTAGAGCAAGTTATTTGCTTCAATTAATGAACAGGTAGTTCCCATTTATTGAGCGTAAAAATTTTAATAATTAAGTTTGGAACTTCAAATCATTAATTATAGAATCAAAAAATATCCAAAAAGTTCTGGTACATAAAAGAAAATGTAAGTTAACTTAATTTTTGTATGCTCTGCAAAACACCAATAAATTCTCTGATCAACCTCATGCTATACATTAAATGATTTCCGATTCTGACTTGATAATATTACTCTAAATCAAGCACTTTTGTTATAATAACAAAAACGATTAGTGACACTTCATTGTTAGTTAAAGTTTCAATATAAAATTGAACTCCTAAATCTCTTACTTCGTGTTTTTGTGTACTTTAAATCATAATGCACACCTTAACACTTGATGTGTAATTAAACACTTATACTAAAGCTTAATATTTATTTATATACAAACTGAAGTTTCGCTTTATTGACGTGACTCTTTCTTAAAATGATTATGAACAAAATAACATGAAACCTTGAGGAATTATTTATTAAGTTACAACCCGGCCAAAAAATCATGTTATTTATTACGTGACGATATCGAATTGTAACAAATCACGTTATAAATCATGCAAATATACACGTGATGTGCAAAAATCACGCTATTTATCACGTAATAATTAACGTAACTTTATCGATTTTTAGCCGAGAATACACTACAGTGGGGTATACCCCTTAAAATTTTTGAGTTGGCTGACTAATATAAACGCAAAAAAATGAGAAGTAATACGTAAATTCTAAACATGTGCTCTTATAGCAACTAAGCATTACTTTACTGAAAGTTGTAACCAAGTCAGAGAATATAGAATATATCTCTACATAAAGTAAAGAGATATATTCTATATTCTCTGGCCAAGTTATTTATTTACTGGACATAATTAAGTAAACAACTGATACAACAAAGTTGACGTAAGACTAAACATACTACCATTACAAAATATATATGTTCACGGACTTATCAAAAGATATCAAAATAAACTTAGGTATTTATTTTCGCATCCTATGTTGAAAACACAGACAAGCATCAGCTGCTGGTATTTTGATAACTGTCTAGTCTAGGCTCACTTTCGATTAATTTCTTATTAAATTACCGAATAAACGGTACAGACAGTAGAGCCCATTTAGTCATTGGGGATTAAGCACTTAGGACTACATATTAGTTTTATTTATAAATTTAGTTGTATAGTCTAGGCTCACTGACAATTTATTATTCAATTACCGAATGAACGGTACAGACAGTAGCGCCTACTGAGTTTCTGAGGATTAGGCGCTTGGGATTTTAGTTAATTGTTTATTTATTAAACTGTCACGTCCAAGCTTACTGACAATTAATTTATTGAATTACCGAATGAACGGTACCAGACGGCATCTATATTATAAAAGAGTTGAAAAAGAATTTTGGAAGTATTTTTTTAGTATGCTTTATAAAGAATAGTAAAATAATTTATTAAACACGCTTTTAGCAAAAAAGGATGGAAAAAGTATTCTTTTTATACTAGTAAATGTGTGATATTTTTGTTGGCAAACAATACTTTAAGCATTCTGGCTACGTCACCAAAATAGAATTCGTGAAGACATTTTATAAGCATTATTTAAATAATAATAGTGCTATTAAAGAATACTTATCGATTTCTTATATATAATATCAATTATATTTTATTTCACTTAGTAATACATAAAAAAACGATAGCGTATAATATAAGTAGCACGATGTACATGCATTTTGATCCATCTTTAATAATGTTATATAACATTTAGTAAGTATTTGTATATTATAAAATAAACGTAGAAAGTTGCTTTGTGTTACCTTCAAGCATTCTTTTATAACGCAAACGAGATTGGAATAAGAATCTTATTAGAACGTTTTGTTCTGAACGTAACACACCACATATGCTGAATACATTATGCAACAAACAACGAATCGTCGCGGCTAAGCCGATCGTCATCTCGTTATCCCGAGTAAAACGCGTTTTTATTTATACTTTCGTTTAAAATAGGTCCAGTGAAGTTACAACGTGTGGGTGCAATACTATAGGTAAGAATATTTGTAAATAACGTATAAGGTAAATGTCCCTATTATGATAACAAATTTCATCACACTTACATCTTTAATTTTTTTTTCTTAACTGTGAGCTTTAACAGTAGAAATTTTGGTACTAGCTGGTGTGCTATACATTTATCATTATTATTCTAATTTTTAAATATGGTTCTTAGTTGTTAAAATACTTTATTTTATAAAAAGATTATAAGACCAAAATGTACATAAGTATGAATCGTTGTACCTATTGTTTCATATTATGTCCCTTATTTAAAAAAATGTAAATTGATTATAATATTTCAAGACAATTAAAGCTTTTTCACTTGCATGACACTGTTTTGTTGAACCAAATTAATTATATCGTTCATTTGTTTACTAGAAATATAAAATTCCTGGTTGAAGTTTGTGCCATAATACGTACAGTTCAAAAGATAGGTTGTGTACACCTTTGTCCCTATTTATGGAACTGTCTTTAAAATTGGTCATTTATTGTATGTAAAATGAAATTTTTCTTGTGAATTCATAAAGATGCATAAAATATGCAACTACCACAATTTTTTTATCAGGTTAGTTGTATAACAAATACAAATTTTGACTACATGAAGCACTAGAAAGCAGGATAGCTATACGAAAAAAACGGAAATCACTTATTTAGTCATCGAATTTATCTAATACAAACAAAAAGGTAATATACTTGTGTACATATACCTATGTAATTCTGTCATAGATACATTTTTCACAAACACATATGTATACCACTCATATTCAGAATATTGACATCATATTTTTAAATATTGTTTACAAATGTATGTACAATTAATATAAGTATATATCTAAAAAAAGCTGAGCACTTAAGGTGGCTCTAGTGGCCTCAATGTTAAAATTATAAATAACCCAACCGAGGTTAATAAAATTGAATTATATTCTTTGAATTCCCATCTTTCTATTCGTATAAAAAAAAATTAAGGTTGACGATGAAAATTGTAAGAAATCATGCTTACAAAATTGCAGTTTTAAGACGGGTTGGATAGGAAATGCAAGCTTACGCGATATACAACCTACTACTGCACTTATATAAATAACCCGTAAGGTGTAAAAAACATACTATCTTGTATATATTATTACGCAGTTTTCGATGACATGAGAAAAGTGTCTTGTTATCGAACAAAATCTTTAAATAATCGGAGACTAAGTATACAGTTGCGAGTGCAAGTCTGACTGCAATATACGTCTACACAAGAATGAAATACTAAAACAGCCAAAAAATTATAGAGTGCATTTATCTCATCATTGCAATAGAGTGTTTTGTGGTCGATAGAGGGTACACAATTCATTGGGCAAAGTTTTGTGAATGGTAGATATAAGGTGGTCGTGATTTTAACATATTCAAAATGATCCTTCCATAGTGGCTAATCTGCGTAGTAGTGCTTGCTGCTCCCCCCACTAAACATTCAGTTCAAACATGTGGTCCACGTTTTGTTGACTGCTTTAAGTGACTGCTCTTCTGTCTGTACGGTTGTTGTTTCTCCATTAACCATTTACTCTAGTCAGATAGTGAGGCAAAGTTTATCTCATCTGATTGAGGGCCGATAGCTGCTTTTACAGACTTGGCTCCTGCATTAAACTTTCTTGGCCAAAGTTTATGATTAGAGTAGATGGTTAAGGGAGAAACAACCATGCAGGAAAGCAGTCACTTGAAGCAGATAGTCACATTTGTGTGGTTTTAGTCGATTTTCTCCGAAGCTGGTACGATTAACAATAATCAGAATAGTCAGCCAAACTCGAACAGGGTGGATGATTACAGGGGTAGTGAGCAGACACAACACCACCTTACTTCTAATATTTACAAAACTGTGCCCAACTCATTGTGTCGCCCCTCAATTGGTGAAAGTCACACAAACACTCCATCGCGATAACCAGATAAATGCATACTGTATTGTTGTCGTAGCTGTTTTATTATTATTATTTCATTTACACATGGATATATATTGCAATGCAGAGCATGCATAATAACAATACATAAATGTACGGTACTACTATATATCAGAGATGGATCTGTCATTTATATCGTGTCGTAAATTCAACTTACGACGTGTCAAGTATTATATTTATGACATGTCAAAAAATAATTTTTAACATTTGGTGAATTTACAACACGTAGTGCGTCGTTGCCACGGAGAGGGTGCGTAGACGTGCAAAAAATATTCAAACACCAAAAAAGTAATTTAACTTCAGCCTAGAATGCTTTTAGGCAACATTACATCAGGGCTTTGTCGTCCAAATATACTTCTTGTAATAAATATTTATGTAAAAAGATCTTACCCTTCCGTATCATGAAATCTAGATGGATTTTCAAATTTATTTAAGTTACTAGAGTTATAGTAAAAATTTGCGATGCGCCGCTAAAAAATATAAGTATCATCAGTGCAAAAAAATATAAGTCTCGACGTAAAATTCTTTTGTGGCCACTTTCAACACTATATTTTCTAGGACTTAAACAATGGAATGAGATAGGTAAAAACTGAGAGGATTGGAAAATTTTTGATACTAAAAATTAAAGTTTTGGTGCACAAAAAATAGTTTAAGTTTCACTAATGCCAAAAATACAAGTCCCGAAGAAAAACATTACAATTACAAACATCAAAAATCTACATTATTGAACATTAACAATAAAATGGGACAGGTGAAAATAAAGACTTTTGGCTGTCGCAACTTTTTATTTTTCTCGCTATGGGGACTTTTTTCCGCTATAGCTAAATTTGCAATTTGTAAAGTGAAACAAAATATTACTCCTCTGGACCGTACTATTCAACGTCAAATTCCTCAAAATGCACAAATTTCACTGTGTAAATCTTGATCTCTTACGGTTAAAACTACTACTTTTATATTAATGGGACTTGCAATTATTAAATCCCAGAAAAACGTTACTTTTTTAACTATGACAATCAACATACAATTCCTTGAACCGCACAAATTTCGCAACAACAATTGATATTTATAACTGTAGTCGAGACTTCGAGAATATGTATTTTTCAAAGTTTAAAATACATAAATACATTTGTACACTTTTGTATCGATTGTTAACTTCGCATAGTTTTAATGACGAAAAAAAAAACTTTTTTGTCTGGACTTGTATTTTTTCACACTGATGGAACTCTTTTTAGCGCACGGAATTTATAGTTTGTGCTATTCACAATATTCCGAATCTATTAATTTTTACCAGTCTCATCCTACTATAAATATCCCAAGGCATATTTTTAACGATCGTAAATGTAATTTGTTTCTCTTTGGGACTTTTTCTTTCGCACTGATGGGACTTCGCATGGTCAAAAAATCAGCTAAAGACTTTGCATCACTAATAAGCTGATTTATCAGCTAATAAATCAGCTATTTTTTTTAGCAATAACTTAAGCGAAAACTATTTAACCTTAAAACCCTATAAACTATGAACTTTAACGTTTTAACAAACAAAATAAAAAGTCAACCTTGCCACTGCACTTATATACCATGTATAAAACCTACCACTTTCCAAATCGATAATCGAACGCTTCGGACAGGTACATGACATGATATAGCGTTACGAGCTTTTAGTTTTTATTTTGGGGAGTTCAAATTCATAAAATTCGCGAGCTTGTAAAACTGACAAATAGTGATAAAAAAATTGAAAAAAAAAGTCCTGGAACACCCTCGTCCTCCATAGAAGATTAAACAATCGAATTGGGGTGCCAAAAAATTAATTTCGTGTATTTATAAGAATATTTTTTGTTAAAATATAAAATTTGTCGGATTTTGGTCCCGCAAATTAAACAGCATCCAAGTTTTGGATACAACTTTTCTTTGTTCTCTCAAATTCATCAAAATACTGTTTTAAATTGAGGTAATAATTTTAAGATCCGATGCCTCGAAGAAATGAAAAAATCCGTATTTTGCTTCTAGGCGACGTCGAAAATGTCTTGAGTGAGACACGAGCCTGCAACGCTAATTTAAAAATAACTTTATTCCTCATTAAAGCATTAATTAATACCAAAAGCTTGAATCACCAAGAAAACCGTGGTGCCTACTGGCTACTTATTAAATTAATAAAATAAAAAATATTAAAAGTGCTCATCATAAAGCGACGTAGGACGTTGAGTATCTACTTAATAAATTAATTAAATAAAAAAGTAATGAATAACATAAGAGCCCATTACTAAGCAATCCTACATGTTAATGGCCACTTACAAAGTAAATTAATAATGAATCAAATGATAGCATAAGCACCTATTACCGCAGGTAATTGAGGGTGCTTATAGACTGTTTTATTAATCAATGAAACAATAATGAGTATTACATGCACCAATCTCCAGGTAATTTAGGGCACTCACTGGTAAGTCAACAAGAGAATAAAGAGATAATGTATATAATATTAACGCAAATTCCCAGGCAATGCTTAATTAATAAATAAAGTATCTAACTGGTGCTCCAGGTTACCTAATTATTGGACCTGCTATTTACAGTTTTATGATTAATTTTTAAAGTGATTATTAAACAACCTGGATGAGCTGGTGATTATTGCTATCCCAGGTAATATGGTGATTGACGCTTTTGCTATTAATTATTACTTTAATAAATGATATAGGAGCCAGTCAACAGCCAGGGTTGCCTGGTAATTGGCGCTTATTTTATTTATTTTTATTGTAGTAACTTATTTGGGGGCCATAGTAAGCGCCCCTGGATTAGCTGATAATTCATAATTGTGTTATAACAGTATACTCATTGATTTTTCTTATTCTTACTTATTAGGCGATCAGTAGACGCACCAATTCGCCTGGTGATTGACGCTCATTGTAATTATCATTTTTTTTTAAATTAATTATTTTAGCAGCCTATTAGCACCCCGAGTAACTTGGTAATTGGCACTTCCGTTGTTAAATAATGCTTTGCTAACTATAACTGCAATCAAGTCAGCCCCCCGTGTTACCCGGCGATTGGTGCTTAAGTTATTTAATAATTCTTTTGATTTATTAGGTGGTCAGCAGGCAACGTAGGTATCTGGTGAGTGGAGCTTCGAGTATTAATGAATTATTAAACAAGTAATACAGTGGCCAGTAACAATACTTTTGGTTAAATGATTAAATATGATTTTATTATTCATTACCAACGTGTGCAAAGATAAGTACATGATCACTGGGTTAAAAATTCCTAATTTATAAGGTTATTAGATTAAATAGTTTTGTCATAAATTGTTTGGTTCAAATATTTTTAATTTCCCATCAGTGTAATGATTTGTAATATTGTAATTCTCTGCAATTGGGAACACTGACCGTAAATTAACTTTTGTCTAACTTATTTATTGCATAAATGACATAAATTGAATATGACATGTAATGGAGACCTCCTTACTAGATTTACCCATATCTGCAGTATATATACTGCACTTGCGTTCAAAGTATCTGCTCACTGTTCTCATAAGGTTTGCTTATTTATGCAGCTCAGGACGGTTGGGGCGGATATATCTAAGCGTAACGATCGCTCGAAGGTGCATAATTGAACAAATCTAGAGTGGCGTCTGTTGCGTGTACGTAATTGGGGTTTTTTATACTATTCGATATTTTGGTGTTGTATCGAAACTCTTTCGAAGATAAAAATATTTTCGTTAAACTTTGAGGTATCTATAACTTAAGATTTTTTGATAGTTTCATAAAATATCGGTATCAGACATTTGTGTAAAATAAGTTTTTATCATACTCAAACTGGATTAAAGCAATTACTGGGTTTTTACGCTAACATCACGATAACATATTTTATAATGAACTCATGTGCTCAGTGAAAATTAATTTGTTCAAGGAGTACGTATATCTAGAGGTATTGCTTCACTTTTTCATATATAAATTTTGTGTGTGTGTGTGTATGCGCGCACGTGTACGTGTGCACGCGCATGTAAGAGTATATCCATTAATTATCATTTTTAATTGTTTGGTTAAAAACTACCTGCAATCACTTTGTTAGATATCAAAATGATAATAGATACCTAAACAGTTCGAGAGTTATGGAATTATTATGGGCCATCTGATGCAAGTTAATTCTCTTGTCAAATATCGTAAGGTTTTAATTTTTAGCTCAGTCAAAAATTTATAGCTATTAATATGCCTATTATTTATAGCTATAATTATAGCTATAACTACGTATAAAATAGCTATAATAATGTATAAAATTCAGCTATAAAAATATAGCTATAAACTACAGCTGTAAATTTTTCACAAATAATGAATAAAAATTAGTTTAAAATCAGATTTTTTTAACATATATCGATAATTATAGATGGTATCATCCGTATGATAACAGTAAAACTGGGGGCCTGAAGTATTTTTGAATAAGTAGAAAAAAACAAGAAATCATATACAATTTCAAGTTTTTTAAAAATTGTTTAAAAATACTTTAGGCCCTCAGTTTTACTGTTATCACACGGATGATACCGTCTATGCTGATCGATATATGTTGAAAAAATCTGATTTTAAACTAATTTTTATTCATTATTTGTGAAAAATTTACAGCTGTAGTTTATAGCTATATTTATAGCTGAATTTTATACATTATTATAGCTATTTTATAGGTAGTTATAGCTATAATTATAGCTATAATTTATAGGTATAATTATAGCTATAAATTTTTAACTGAGAGACTTTCTTGAATTATTTTGATTACATTTTTTCTACATTGTTTACCAACCAGAATCCGTTAGAGATTTATTTATTTACTTATATATTCATTAACGATTCGCACGAATATTATCCCTCTTACAATGATTCTGTTTCGAAATAATAATTATAATAGCTGAAACAAGGATGAAATAGAGCATAGCCTGTTATCTATACGGCATTCTAAATGGCGGTAAGAAATTTTATTCTGTATCTAATAGAATATGTATAGATATACATATGTATGTATACGTGTCTGTGTAGGTGTTTTACTTTTATTAGTTAAACTTTGTAATCAGCACTGCTCCCAAAGGCGATGAGTGCACGCGAGGACATTAAAAAAAACAGAAAAGCAGGCTTTCTGAGTTATGCCAATAATCCAACTTTAAATCACTGCGCATTTCACTACAATCCAACAACTAGGCTAGTAAATAGCTCACTACTCAGGTAGAATAATTCTTGTGATGGGGAGCATACTGGCGTGTTCTGAACGATACGTAACAAAAATGTATCCACCCTACTTTAGTTCGGTTACGGCAGTAAACTTAACTTAATAAGAATTGACATTAGCTTGACTACTCCGTACCTAGTTTCATCTTTTCAAAATCCGTTCATCTTTTACTCAGCACATTTCAGACCAATACTTTATCAACACAGAGTACAGGGTAAAGTAGCTAGTTACTGCAGGCTATTCGCGGTGTTAAGCGATTCTACTACTAAGAATGTAGTTCAAACGGCTATAGCAGTAAACAGTATAGGACACATAAAGACAATAGAAGCTCCAATTACTCCGAAATCCTTTTTGGTTTCACAATGAATAAGCAAATGTCTGACTGCCATAATAATTTAAGTGTAAACGGAATTATTTTTGATAGTATATTAAATCATAGTTGTGTTCGAAAATAATAGATTGAGGCGTGCAACATAACCCAAGTTAACACTAAAAAATTTATTAGCAGCTTACATTTTAAGAAAGACAACTACTTTCTAAATAAGTTAACTATGCAATATAGTATATCGGTATAGTCAGTATACGTCACTATTGCTATTTTAGACTTACCAGTTCTTACAAAGTAATGAAGTATTTCTCATGGAAAATTGTTTTTCAGTTTATTGTTTACATATTTTCTAACTTATAAACCTCGACAGATGTATTCAAGTACCTACAAAATGATTACACCTACCTTGAGAGCCAGCTAGGCAAGAAAAATTACCTGTCATTTTTTTGGAGCATAGAAAGAATATTTTTAACACTCGCTTATGTATAGCAAATCAGTTTATTTCCAACATGAACAGACGAAATCTGTATGATGCGACGTTTTTAATTTCATAGAGGAATGAAAAAATGTGGATTTTGCATTAAATACATTTTGTCCTTCAACGTATTAACGAGATCCAACACCTAATGATTAAATAAAATTTACTGAACTTTTGAGATAGCTTATGTTTGGGTCTATTCACGCATATACAGTTTGAACTACATACTTGGTACTAGAATTGGTTCAGCCTTCAACCAACAAGGCTGTGCTAGTGGTAGAAATGTAAGTATTGTAAAAATATTTCCAACCAAACAAACAAATGAAACGTAGAAAAATTAATAGTTAATCGACCAATTATCATGCAGATTAATAAATAATTATTAAATAGATAATGGCTACAAACGACATGCAAGTATTACATTTTTTTGTCTATGTTTTCTTGCTCTTGATTAAGTTTATTTAGCTAATCTTTTTTTTGGCAACAATCTGCTCAGTTTTTTTTCGGCCTTTTATTTTTTTCCAAGCTGAACACGTTTTCTTTGCATACTGTACGGGCTTCCTCTTTCCCCATTTCATTTTACTTTTTTCCTTACTTTTTACTTAAAGAGGTTTGGGAGTATCATTCAGAGAGACGAGGAATGGGGAGTCCTCCCTGTCCGCGCCTCTGGGCCCCTTTTACCGCGCACCTTCTCTTGCACTCTACAAACTTGAAAAAGTACGACTGTTACTGCTTATATTTTTGAATAATGCCTGGCAAGGCTTTATTTTTTTTGTCGAGCATCTTCCTTTTGTATCAAGTTATCTATAAAAACGTTTTATTTATTCCAACACACTTAGAATATACCTTAATTTCCATTAAAAGGCAAACCTAACCTTGCTCTCTTAAAAGAGACCGTGTTAAATTGTCAATATTTCATAATTTTTTTTCTCGAAAATTTCCTGTGGTGAAAAGTCTGAAAAAATTCATGTGCACTTTTAACATGCTCAAATGTAACGTACATTTTTTTTGACACATTTCTCCATTTTTAACTTTTCTCCCAAACTTCCTTAACTATGTCCTTTACTTTTCACTTTTACAGTTTAATACTTTTCAGTTTCTACCTGTTAATTTTATTTGCAACATAATTTTGTCAGGGTACGTACTTATGACTGTTTTTTCAGTTAGGTTGTCTTGTGTCAGAAGCCTGTGGTAATTAAAAAATGGATCGATAAATGGGTCTTCTTACCAAATATTAATCAAAACAATAAAATTATAACATTTTTCTAAATTTTTTTTTTTCGTTTAAAATGATTATTTATTTATCTTGAAAAAACGAAACAAACATAATTAATGTAAAGTGCTAGTCATTCAGTCAGTAAAGTCGTAAAAAAGATGTTATAAAATTATACGCACATACCCAATTAGCCCTATAGTTGCTTAATTCTGAATTAGCTTTTAGTTAGATTACTTAAAATTTACTTTCAAGTGACAATTACAGTAAGTTATCATGAGAACCAAGAGAAGGATGACTATGTCAGTTGACATTTTCCAGTAGATATTTTGTAATAAAGTATTCATAAATATCATTTAATACATTGTGAGCTTGCTTTTTTTTAGCCCCTTGGATTCTGCGGTTTGTGAGCAGCGATGTAAGGGGGTGCCTAATCTGAACTTTTTTTGATAGCTCTTAGGTTCTTACATAATCCCACCCCTACTCAATTGAAAGAGGATATGTTCGCACGTTTAAACAAATGTTAATCTGGTGACTATAGACACCATCCAGCAGACGTCCTCTCTTGTACAGCCTATAGAACTGCTTTCACATAAAACACACTCACGTTGTCTCTATATCAGCTCATTAACTGTTTTTTACACGTGCGAACACACGCTCTGAGCCCGGAGTGGGGGTTCATGTCAATCCCAAAGCCGACCAATACATTATTTCCGAATAAGCCCTGGAATTATAAGCTTTTGCGTTTCAATAAAAAGTTTTTTTTAATTTTCGCGCGTTGCAACTGCTGGCGTCAAGAGCACTGATTATCAATAATAAAGACTTCATCAGATTTGTTTTGTAACAGATTGAGTACCGAAAAATTTTTTTTCAACTGAGCAAACGTCAGAGATTGAGGCATCTCGATGATATGTATATTGGTGAAATGAACCAAGTGGAACATCATGGTGAAATTGAAAATACCATCAACATTTCAAGCATTCAAGAAGAAGCTCAGCACAGCTACAGTTGTAACGTTTTAGAAAACGTTTATGAGAACTCTTTCGATAATAGCTCTATAAATGACAATAGTATTTTGCACAGTAATTATGAACTGTTTTTGGATGCTTTAGAATTAGAGGATAACAGAAGTGATATTTCAAGCATAATAAGCAGTGACTGCTCAGATGCTGAAAGCTTGTCTAATGAAGAGTTTCATGTAGAAATTCAAGAGACAAATTTAAAAGACTCGCTATGGCAGTGGTACATTGAATGTGGCACAATCGGAAGGGATAACATGTCCAAGTTATTAAAAATTCTTAGAAATGCTGGGCACGACGAACTACATCAACCATCATTTCCTCCTGTGACCCGGGTGAATACTTGCATTACGGATTGCAGAAGGCATTAAATCAAGTTTTAGATAAAAATGTTAAACTACACACAACAATACTTATTGATATTAATCTTGATGGGTTGCTATTTACAAAGTCCACGAAAAGAACTTAGTGGCCAATACAAGGCCACATTGTTACAGCTGATGAGCCACCATTCGTTATTGGTGTGCATCATGGTACTGAAAAACCCTGATCGATTAATGAGTATGTTCAGCCTTTCATAAGGGAGTATCAACAGCTAAACACTGAAGGTTTCAACAACGATGGGGTTCAGTATATAGTCACACTGAGATGTATAGTATGTGATAGTCCGGCTCGTAGTTTTTGTACCGCTACAAAGCAGCATAACGGTTACTTTGGCTGTGGAAAATGCTCTAAAGAAGGAACTTACATATCTCGAATGACATTTATTAATGAAGAAGCAAGTTTACGAACAAACGAATCATTTAGAAATCGTGTTCAAGAAGAACACCATGTAGGAAATTCTCCATTCGAAGCTTCGCCTACTGATATGGAACAGCAATTTCCACATGATCCAATGCACCTTGTGTTTCTCGGTGCTACGAAAACCTTATTAAAGATGTGGATTAAATTTATTCCAAAGTTTCAAATTCGAAAACAATATGAAATTCATTACGAGAATCGTACGGATAAATGAGAAGGTTTTGCAGCAAATACACCGTCGGCTTTCAGAGATACAAAGGCCGTGCAATACAGTAAAGATTAATGTTATAATCCCAAAACTTGAAGGACCAACACATAATGAATTGCCTTTTAATTGCATTAATAGTCACAAAAAACTGATGTTGAAAACATTCACGACAAACAAGCCAGATAACTGTTGCATATTACTTGATAAGCGTGTTTTTGTTATACATTTTTTTGGCGAAAAAAGTAAAGAAATCGTAGTTATTGGCAGAGTATTTACAAAAAGCAAAAGTGTAGCAAACTATCCTGTAGATTCCAGAATTTTTGACATTTCCATCGTTTCACAGCTATCTCCGTTAACTGTTTTTCTCGCAAAAAAAATCCATTGCAAGGCCTGTTTATTTTTTTACAAAAATGAATATTACGTCGTTCCACTATTGCATTCACAATTGTTATCCGTAATGCACAAGAAATATTAATATTGCAAATTGCATCCTAATAAGTATTAAAATACGTCTATAAAATAAGAGAACTTTCTAAGTATGATTCGGAGCAAATCAAAACTCAAAGTAGATTTTTCATTATTATCCAACAATAAGTATAGTCATCAGAAAATCGTTGGTTTAGAAGTCAAAATTAGCTTGACGTAGTAATTACAACTTTGTATAGCAATGCAAGAACACAATCTAATAAGCATGAAAAGGATATACATAACTGCACTTGTACTATGCTTTGTTCTACTTTTGGCCAGAATAATAATTGTAGGTAAGAGCAAAAAAATTGTGTCCTGATCTAATTTATTGAAGGTTTATCAGTGTAAGAAGGCGTTATCATCCGGATGATAACACCAAAACTGGCAAGTTTAAGTGTTTTAGAACAATACTTTAAAAAATTTCAATTAGAAAAAAAAATTTTTTTTTTTTAATTGTCTAAAAACACTTTAACTTGCCAGTTTTGGTGTTGTCATCCTGATATCAAGGCTGGCAAACGTTCAATGAATTATATTTAGACACAGTTTTTTCTTGAAAATTTAAGAAAGTTGAGTCTACAGTAGTTTCTGCACATAAAGCTACAGAGTATCCTGCAGAAAATAGGATAATTCGCTACGTGCACAATCTGAAAAACCGATAGCAGCAATATCTGTGCTAAAATATAAAACCAAACGATATATTTGTCTTCTGCTAGTATGCTGTTAAGCATTACGAACATAAGAAAGTTGTGTTTTTATACATCTACAATATTCTAAGGATTACATTTACACACAAATTATGAATAGTGAGTAGACATGTTACTCATGCATGTTTATTAAAATATCTTGACTGAAGTGCAATGAAATACATATTTAATACCGTGTATCTATTAGAGCTATGAACTGGCGTAACCTGCAAAGATATATATTGCGAATATCTTGCGAATATTGTCTTCTGCTATGCGAGGCCAATAGTTCTCGTGTTTTCCATATTGGCGATGCTTCAAAATTATGCACGTAGGTCGTAGCGATTAACTGCAGGCAATACTGCAGGTTTGCCTGCAGGGTTACTGGAAGATTTCCTGTAACATTTTCTGCAGGATGTGACATTTTACATTTAACATAAGAATCGTTCTAAAAATTTACAATAATCTGTAGTGATGAACAAAATACTGTTTCAGTTCGTTGCCTTTCCCATAAACAATTTAAAAAATGTCATAGGCAGTATATGGCAAAGTTTAATACACTAATCCCTATGATTCAATCTTTACACATTGGAAGAGAAGCTCGAGACAAAGAACAGAAGAAAGTTCTCCTTCTGTTTCCAGTATCCACCACGCAACAGTTTGACGATTTAGAAAAATTACCGGAGGACTCTGTTGCAGCCCAAATTGAATATGTATGAATTTTTGTGATAAAATTTTTACTTTCACATCTTATCCTATGTTAGAGTTTTTTGGAACCTCGTACAGTTTTATTGGGAGGAATGTAGTTAATTGGTTGTTTTCGTGGTGAAAAACATGTTGCGCGTAAAAATTTATTTGAGTACATGTATTTATCAGTATAAGCGTTATGTTGTTATTTTTTACTTTGACTTTATCGTTCATTATGGCCGAAAATAGCGTTTCCAATTTTTAGAGTATAGATAACCCATCATTGAGCAGCATGTTTATCTTATGTGCAGCAGGAGAAACTTTTATATATATATATATATATATATATATATATATATATATATATATATATATATATATATATATATATATACACACCAAAAACCTGCTCGAATTAGGCTTAACAGTACTCTGTACTTCGAAAACGCTGTTTTTGGCCTTTGTAAACGCTTTAATCAGAGTAAAGAAAGTAGCTTAATAACGCTGATACCATTAAATTTGCACTAATTAACTTTTTACGTGGAATTTTTTTGTTGTTGCGAAAAAAAAGTATAAACTACATTTCTTTCATACGGCCTGCAGTATTTTTCCGCAAGAGAGAGAATATTCGTCAGCCGTGGTCATGTGTTACTGTTGCAATCCCAATTAGCAGAAAGATGTAACGACTTAAATGTTTATATAAAGTTGTGTCTAAGATGAACTGCAATTAAAAATTGTTCTCTGTATACCTGTAACATCAAAAATATTGTACATGAAGCCATGTCTCGATATTGGAAAAAAGAAGTCTTGACGTTGTCACCCGAGCCTGTGCTTTTTTGAGTTGTTATAAACGTATATGCGACTCTATAAAATGTAGTATAATCATATCACAATATTACTATAATACTAATTTGGAAATGCTCGATTGTTCGCAGGCTCAAGTTGTTAGAAGTGTTGGTGGTTCAAGTCAGGTGAAATTTGTGAGAAATGCTTGTAGGCGCATTCTCGATAGTGTTTTGGTGGCAAAATATTATTCGTGGTCTGGAATTAATACGAATAAGACACCAATTCAGAAAAAAAATATTTGTTCCATTCTAATTGGTAATACAACGAATCAGTCATAATAAGTTGTTTGTTTGCCAGAGTACGCATAAGCTATAATATTAACATAAAAGTATTGGTTTTGTAGATACGATCGTCGGTGTCAGTACCGGATACATAAGGGATGGAGTCGTGAACGACGTAAATCACTGGGTGCAACATGCCAAGGAGTATACTGCCAAAAAAATGATTAGTTTGTTGTCCAACTGTAGCTATTTTGCCAACCTTACTAGTATGTATCATTTATCGTTGAGCTTGCGCACTTGAAATTTAACGAAATTACCGATTCCATACATAATTAGTTAAGTTACCAATATTGTCCTTTGTATTTATCCATAAAAGTGTCTGTATGTATTAAAACTGGTACCTTTTTAGGTCTTAGATATCGGTACACTTCTTGCAGCTCTCAAACATAGCTTTTTTTATTAATGTTAATTAGTTTTATAAAGAATTATTACTTATGCGTATAGAATATGTAGTCTTCTTAAAATATTCTAAATATGATCATTAGGCAGTATAAACGTACTATGTAACCATTATAAAAGAATACCTCTTCTTCATAGCATATAAACGTACAAACTATCCAACGTTCCTTTGTAACTATAAAAGTATTCTTTTTTAGCATAAATATTAATACCAACGAAAACATGAAATCAGTCAACGTTTCATTAATAGTATAAAAGTATTGTTAAATGGGTGACGTAGCGAGAATGCAAAAATAATACTTTAAAAATCCTTTTATAACAAATTCAGAATACTTTAAAGAATTCTTGGCATGTTTAAAAGAACTCTTTAAGAATGCTTTTGACATTGTGGATGCCGTCTGTATACAGACAGTAGAGCCTATTAAGTTTCTGGTGATTAAGCGCTTGGGATTTTATTTAATTGTTTATTTATAATCTTAACTGTCTAGTCTAGGCTCACTGTCAATTAATTAATTAATAAATAAATTACTGAATAAACGGTACAGACAGTAGAGCCTATTGGGTTTCTGGACATTTATGGCTTGGAACTTTATTTATTTGTTTATTTATAAAACTAACTGTCTAGTCCAGGCTCACTGTCGACTAATCTCTTATTAAATTACCAAATAAATGGTACAGAAAGTAGAACCTATTGGGTTTTTGGGGATTAAGCACTCGGGATTTTATTTATTTGTTTATTTATAAAATTAACTGTTTAGTCCGGGCTCTTTGTCAATTAATTAATTAATTAATAAATTACCGAATAAGCAGTACAGACAGTAGAGGCTATTGGGTCATTGAGGATTAAGCACTTGGAATTATATTTATCTATAAATTTGACTTTATAGTCTAGGCTTACTGACAATTAATTTATTATTAAATTACCGAATAAACGGTACAGACAGTAGAGCCTATTGGGTTTCTGGGGATTAAGCACTTGGGATTCTATTCATTTGATTATTTATAATACTAACTGTCACGCCCAAGCTCACTGACAATTAATTTGTTGATAAATTATTGAATAAACGGTACAGAAAATAGAGCCTATTGGGTCATTGGGGATTATGCACTTGGGATTTTATTATTTATTTATTGATTAAGTGTATGAATTAAATTTATTACTTAATATCAGTACAGACAGTAGAGCGTATTGGGTTATCGGGGGTTAGCTGCTTGAGATAATAATTATTTATTAAGCAATTGTCCGTAGTCAAACGTATTTAGTTACTGCGGATTGATTCACGCATGCACTGGGTTATTGGGTTAAGGTACTTGGGTCTTTGTGGAATTGGGCGTATAGCCTGTTTGAATTTCGCGCTCATGTTCGGTACTACTTTTGGGAACACTCTGAAGTAGAACTGCAGTGTATGTCATGTATATACCAGTGACATGTATAGACAATACCTACCGTTAAACCATGGTGTAAAAAATACATAAGGTGGGCTCTTCAGCCCCCGAACCCGAACTGATCAGCCAATCAGGGGCTTGGAACAAGTGACCTTCCATATAGGATCTTCCACCAATGAGCGTAGAGAGCGCGTTGTTCAACTACTGCTACACATAAACAAGCGTACAGGGTAAAAAATTTCCTCGATAAATAATATGTTTAAAATTCGTTAGGTGCACTATTTTATGTATAAATATAATTCTATATGATGATCTGATTATTTGTAAAATATACAATGCATAAAGCTTATCAAATATTTCAATAAACAAATAAAAAATTTTTTTTTTTTTCTTATGAGAATTTTAACATCAGAAGTCAGTTTTTTTGTTCATCTCTGGCAATCTAATTTACGTTATCGTACGTACGGAGCTTTTAATTTAACTGCTTCTCAAGGTGGGTTGTATTTATTTTCAGCAATAAAGTGTAAGTATATAGTTTAATAACGCGCTCTCTACGCTCATTGGTGGAAAATCAAATATGGAAGGTCGCTTGTTCCAAGCCTCCTGATTGGCTGATCAGTTCGGGGGCTGAAGAGCCCACCTTATATATTTCTTACACCATGTCGTTAAACACTCGGATCCTCGTATCTAAGACGATTGACCGTCACATGACTGAAAGCGTTTCCATTCGTCTTAGTACTTAAAGTTCCTAACTGCAATGTCCGATAACGTAACTAATTTTTAAATTTTAAGCGACCTTCACATTTCTACAGAGATGAAAATTACTTGGTTATATGACTACTAGCCATTAATATAATTAAAACAAACCTTGTGTCAAACATTTGTATGGTTCTAAAAATAATCAAGTTATAATAAAAACTTGAGAGTCATCGAAGTATATTTAAAAATTAATTACAAGTATGACGAATAATTTACCAGCATATAAAACAAAATTCATAAAAATATGGAAGCATCGTCTGCTGCTTGAGCCCTGAGCATGTCGAGTTTGTGCGGGATGATCCATATTCGCCGCGATCCCTACTGAAAATATTCAGGTGACTTGTAATGTTATTTGTCTGGTGACATGTCAGGTCAAAAGCCGTGCCAATTTACTATATAGAAGTGTCATGTGGATTTTTATAAGCTATATTTTCAGCGATCCAAAAATGAGAAAGTGAAACTTGTACTTTTAACTGCTTAAAAGCTGTGAGAATAGCTTATATAAATAGTAAAAAAAAAAAAAAGCATCCAGTAGAGGTATGTGAACCTGGTCCGGATCATTGGTAGTCGAATGTCTTTACCGCTGGGCCAGAATGGATTAGACACTTGGGGCAGAATCTACGTCCTTATCAGGTACATCTAAAACTGATGTTTATTTTATGATTTCGTGAATAACATTTACCGCCTTAGTTACCTAATTGATAATTAACTTTTTGTAAATGTACATTTTACATTGTTTCGTGTCTCTTAATACGTTCGTCAACAGTAAATCTAGTAATTGATTTTACAACTTCTTTTTGTTCACAGATTTTACTTAAACTTTCCAGATACTTCACTTTCCAAGGGAAAAAGTCAATTTTTATAAATGTTATAAATTTGTTATAACTGCTACAACAAAGTTGTGTATTACATTTTCCTCTTTAATACTTTTATGTGCGTATCGAATACCAACAGAAATGTATTTAAGATAATGCTTTTTACAATTTCCAATTCTAGTTAAGATAACAATTTTCAAATTTTTGTTTGAATCTAATGCTTTTCGAAAAAACATTTTTTTATGTATACGCTTACGTTGCAGGAATTTGTATAATTTATCTGAGTACTGCATATGCCGTAACAGTTTGTGAAGGGTTGGACTCATTTCAGCCCATGGATAAATTCTGTAGAATAGTAAGTACGTTTTCCAACAAAACATATCACACTTTTTAAAGTTCATGACTTTTTTGGACTTGAAAATTTTAAGAATCGTTGCTATGTTCGTTACTAATTCTGAATTGATTCCTAGAGCTTCAGCAAACTTGACTGGTTCATCGAAACCCTTTCTCGCTAAATTACCAGTATTGGTAGTTCCGTGACCTTGGAGTACCTGATCAACCCTTATGCCAAACTCATCCTTTAATTTTTTCTGCACCAGGGTAATTCTTTTACAAATCGAACACCTGTCTGATCGACACCTCTTCGATTTGGCTGAAACTTTTTTTACGGATTCTATGTCGAAAAAAAAGAGATGCGTGTCAGAGGAAATTTGTTTTCTTTGCATATTTTCGATAATAGAAGTGATCGAACATTTGAGAATGGCAAGTTTTTTGGCTCGGAGACTTATTTTCTTAAATTCATAGTTCCGAATCTTTAAGAGCTACAAAATTATTACCAATTTCACTTTTGTAGCTGACGGATTAAACTTTAAGAAAAAAATTTTTTTTACAAAAAATACTAACAAATTTAAATTGTTATTAACAACTTAATTGTTAAAACCGATTTTTAACAAACGCCCCCAAAAAGAATCAAGTTTTTAGTAGTTTCATCGCATTCTCTGTCAAATTTTACGTCAAAAACATGTTTTTAAAATATGGTACCATTCCAATTATTATTGTTAAAATATTAATTTATGTAGCGCGTAACGGCCAAAAAACGATTTTTTGCTAATAAATTGAAATCTGTTCATCGTATAAAAAAAAGTTAAATGTAAAAGTTGTAGATAATTGACAGATCTACAACTTTTGTGAAAAATTTTTTTTGACATAACCTCAAAATTTCAAATTAAATTGCAAAAAATGTAAAAAATCAGCTTTGCAACAATTATTTCTTAGCAATTTGCACAGACAATAATTTATGGGTAATTTATTTTGAATCGAATCTCCTGACATGTTAGAAAACCAATCTTGATTGAAAACAAAATTATTATCAAGCGTTGAAAAAAAATCTATCCAGTGCGTAACTTTGACATGTGGGATTTACTCCATATTTTAAAATTATTTTTGTTTTTGGAACTTCGTTTTTTAGCATTCATAATTGTTTCTTGCATGGTTTTTTGGTTTAATAATAAGTTTAAAAATAATAAGTTTTGTTTGCATTTCTGAATGCTTAAATCATGATACTGTTGCCGTTCATCTCTACCAAAGACAACTGATTGAATTCATCAAAAGTAATTTGCCAGGTGTACAAAAAATAATATATATGTCCCATGGAGCAAGTGGACAATATAAAAATAGGAAGAACTTTATTAATCTTACGTATCACATGGAAGACTTCAAAATAGCTGCAGAGTGGCATTTTTTTCCCACTTCACATGGTAAAGGACCTGTGACGGGATAGGTGGAACTTTAAAACGACTAGCCTCCAGAGCGAGTCTTCAGAGGATAAACAATCCCATTCGAACGCCACGAGAACTATTCAATTGGGCGACAGAATCACTGCCAAACATTACTTGTCGCTATTCTACAAATGATGAGCACGAAGAAGAAAGAAAATTACTATCAGAACGATTTACAATAGCTAAAACAATAAAGGGAACCCTAAAATATCATTGCATGATTCCAATATCTTGTCAAGAATTAGAAGCTAAGATATTTTCATTGCATGAAAAAAAAAATGTTGTGAAAATTTTCAAGTAAAATATACTATTAAACTGTCAAGGAGAGTGCTAATTTTACTATATAAATGTCGTTATTTCAATAAAGTACATATTATATATTAAGAAGTATTACATTATTTTTTATTACGTGATTTTTTTAATTTACTAAAATATTTTTTTATCATCGATTATTATTTATCAAAGTCTTTCATGGCAGTGGTGGCTAATACAACAAACAGGGAGATATTACTTGACGCGCTGGATATATTATTTGTTTCAAACGCACTGGATGGATTTTTTTTTCAAAGCTTAATAATAATTTTGTTTTCAATCAAGATAGGTTTTCTAACATGTCAGGAGATTTGATTCAAAATAAATTACACATAAATTATTTTCTATACAAATTGCCAAAAAATAATTATTACAAAGCTGATTTTTTACATTTTTTGCAATTTAATTTGAAATTTTAAGGTTATGTCAAAAAAAATTTTTCACGAAAGTTGTAGATCTGTCAATTATCTACAACTTTTACATTTAACTTTTTTTTATACGATGAACAGATTTCAATTTATTAGCAAAAAATCGTTTTTTGGCCGTTACGCGCTACATAAATTAATATTTTAACAATAATAATTGGAATGGTACCATATTTTAAAAACATGTTTTTGACGTAAAATTTGACAGAAAATGCGATGAAACTACTAAAAACTTTATTCTTTTTGGGGGCGTTTGTTAAAAATCGGTTTTAACAATTAAATTGTTAATAACAATTTAAATTTGTTAGTATTTTTTGTAAAAAAAATTTTTTTCTTAAAGTTTAATCCGTCAGCTACAAAAGTGCAATTGGTGATAATTTTGTAGCTCTTAAAGATTCGGAACTATGAATTTAAGAAAATAAGTCTCCGAGCCAAAAAACTTGCCATTCTCAAATGTTCGATCACTTCTATTATCGAAAATATGCAAAGAAAACAAAATTCCTCTGACACGTATCTCTTTTTTTTCGACATAGAATCCGTAAAAAAAGTTTCAGCCAAATCGAAGAGGTGCCGATTAATTATTATCAAAATCCGTTCGATTTGTAAAAGAATTACCCACCAGCAGCTTGCGATCTAAAAATTTTTCTGTAACACATTGTAAAAAATTTTGTTTGAACTATCTAGTGTTATACAGTGACCAATTTACAACAGCGCAATAGGTAAGGTAGAACATTCTAATGATATTCATAATCTGCCCTGAAGGTAGTACGTGCGACATAGTATTGCGTAGTTTGTTATTGTACAATAAATATAGTATCGTACGCACTTAGGCAGGTACAATGCAGACATTCAGTTCAGCTGGGTATATATATATATATTATACCATTAGTTTTGAATTTTAAATTAAACAATATAATTGAAAGTGTTTGCAGAAGTAACATAAGGTAAAACGCCCAATACTTGGACAGATTTTTCGAAACTAATTTTAACGCTCATATTACGAAGTTAATGTGCAATACTACCATATTTTTTTAAATATTAACTTGTAATTAGGATGCCTTAGGGTTACGTACCACACAAAAAATGTTTTAAAATAGCTCTCGTTAATAATAGTTATCGTACATTTTAAAACATGTCAACTTATCGGAGTAGTTGGACAATCATTCTCGACTGTCGTAGTAGTTGGACATCCTTGAAAACCAAAAGTTGGACAATGTTGCAGTACTTAGACAAGTTGGAAAGCAGCACTTGGACAATACTAACTTAAACGATTTTACAGTTGTATAAATCATGATAAGGCGCAAGTACTTATTAAAACTAAAGTATGTATTTAGATGAATATCTTATAACGAAAAAAGGTTAACGAAAGTGATAAATAGTAACAAATTTGTTACGTGAAATTCGTAAATAAAATTTTTAATCTCTCTTCCAAAAATAATTTATTAAATGCAAGATGAATCCCTCAGGGTGTATTTTGATTTTCAACATTTTTAATTGTGAGGAATCGCACTTCTCCTTCTTGATTTGAATTTTCTTTTGCAGAAACTGCATCTCTTCAATTGCAAACGAAGTATCCAACTCAATTAAGTTCTCACCTTGGTTCTCACTTAATTTTTTCAATTGTTTTATCAGTGAGATAGTGTAAAACCAATTTTACTGTTTTTTTTTTTAGTTTTGTTATTTAAGATTTATTTTTAATAAGAATATAATTTTTCTTACTTTTCTTTTTTGTTTCTGTTGTATGACCTCCACTTTTGTTCTTTTTCATTCTTTTATATTTTTTTAAAAACATTTTTCCTCTTTTCAGAACCCATGCTTCATCTGTATTTACAGTGAATTGAAAGTTAACTTTTCAAAATGTTGAAAAAATAATTTTCTTAAATCGGTGCACCCCTTAACAACAAAACTGATTAGTACAGTGTTTTTTTCCTACAAAGTATTTCGCTTTTTATACATTTTTGTTTAAAAAATTCGCGTAAAAGATTAACTATGTTAAAAGGTAAACAACTTTGATTGTATGTCCAAGAGCTCCACGTTTGTCCAACTACTACGAAATCGTGAGATGTACTTGGACAGCTAATTTTAAATTACAAAAATTTTTTGTCTACGATTACATTTGAAATATTGTTAATTAGTGTAAAAGTTGTAAAATAATACCATACACCATGCATACAAATGCGTTGGATTAATTTTAACGAGCATTACCTATTATCAAAATCATAGAAAACGGAGAAAAATTATCGCACTCTTATGGTGCCTACGGTGAAATTTAGAATCATTCGCTTGTATTAAATTTTGCTGAAATTTATTTAAAAAATTCAAGTATATCATCAATAATAATCATAGCAATACTAATCTACTACGTTTTTTAAAATATCTCTTTTTTATTTGCTACATTGACTGATTTTCCACTGTCCAAGTATCGGTCTGAATTTCAGTTTTGTCCAAGTATTGGGCGTTTTACTTTACTGTGCAAAATGTTTAATGTTAGTCGGTATAAAACGCAGTATTTCCTCAAAATTTATGACAGAGCTCATTATTTGAGTGACAAAAAGTGTTATAAGATGGTTAGTAACACGATTACTGTATACCACATTTTGAACTCAGAATGTTATTATTTTGTACATAAGGCTTATGATAATGATTTTTTGTCGCACAAACATCATTACAGTGAAGTTATGTAGAAGGTGAAGTGCAATTCCCCAAAAAAATTCATTTCACAACTTATTTCCGTACTTACTACTTCAAAAGAAATACTAGTTTATTCAAATACCAAATAAAAACAAATAAAACAACTGTAAGTGCACGCATGTAGTGAACAACTAACGTTTATTGTTTGCTGTTATATTCCATGACGGTGGGTTGCAAGCCATTTTTTAGGACAACCGTAAGCAGTTTTCAAAAGCTTTGATCTCGCAGTGCAATAGTCCAAGCCCACATTTCAAAGCTGAGTCGTCAGGCACAAAATCATTTTTGACATTTCCAAATTCATGCATCGAGTGCTTACATATCAGACACCGAACAGAGGTACTGTTTCCCCCAATCCCATTAACACATTTCCCGTCAAACATTGTTAGCGAGACATCAAATTTTACCGTAACATACTTATTATTTGATAAAAAAAATTTATGGTATTTCAGGGAATATACACTTCACTCTGTAGTCTCTCATACTCTCTTCTGATACGTCATTCGCTAGTCTCCTTTTCTATAGAAATTTTTAAAGTTCGACAAAAACGTGTGGATTGTGGAGTAGCATTCAGCCATACATATTTTTCTGTAAAACATTCAAATTTTATTGTTATTTTAAAAATCTTAAACAATACTGAATCTTTAAGCTTAGTGTTAAATATTATGCTAAACATTACTGCGAGTTTAAAAATTGTATTATTAAGTTACACGTACTGTAGATTAAAAGTTTAGATATGTTTAGATAATTAAGTTTATATACAAATCTTTTTATAGAAACAGTTTGTAAGGCAATACAATTAAAGTTGAAAGTGAACATCTTATTATCTACAAACGTCTTTATGTAAGTGTTACATAAAGACGTTTAATCACACATGGAATTCCGTCTTTCTTTTTCAGGTGGGATTACTACTCGAGTGCGACTACAAAACCGTTTTTTATTGTACTCGTTCCGAGACAACGTAGAGGTAAAGACGTACGTGGTTCTGAATGCAGTCAATTGAATGTAAACAAACGGGCTTGTGATGCTACGCAATGTGCGAGCGGTATACATAGCCATATAAAGTAGATACTTTGTATGCTATTGACGATACAACAAACTTACCGACATCGCATCGCACATATATATCGATATATCTCTCGTGTACTTAGCCTTCTGTTTGGGCATAACATGGCGTCGAACAATAGGCTAAGTACACGGGAGATGTACCTATATATGTGCGATGCCGGTAAGTTGGTAAGATTGCCAATAGAGAAGTAGCGCCCGAGCGAGATCTATGTGGGCCTAGAGAAAGAACGTCAATTCGAGGACTGAGGAAAGGGACCGGATTGTGGACGTTGTGATTATCTCTATGGTTCCACATACATCTCGCTCAGGTGCTGCATGTCCTTAGCATAGACCAGTCGAAAATCTGTTCAACCTAAAAGTTGATATCCAAAGGGTCATTTTGGATATAATATGCAATCGAACTCGTAGATTACGGGAAAAATAGTAAAAAACGTAGATTCTTAGTCAAACTATGTAAAATAGCGGCTAAAAGTTTATTTTGCAAATTTCGCGTAGATGGTAAGAGATAGGATGTAAATAAAAATATCAGCGTGTAGAGCGAAAAATTCTCTATCGATTTGGTCTTTTATTTTTTTTTTGACCAGCGCAAAATTTCGAGGTAAAAAATTCTGAAAGTATTTTGGCACGTACCTATGAGAGTGAGTGAGACAGAGTGAGCGATCACACTAGCAGACGATTGCAGACACGAGGAGAGAGGAGACAGCCGGTGCTATATATATGTAGCTCTAGTAGCTGCGACGCACTCGATCGCCTTCCGGCTGAAATATCCACTTCAGCTTTTGGCCCGAAAATTTTCTAAGTCCCAATAACATTAATACGGGGAAAAAAAATTTGTTCTCCAGACATGATGTTTTTTATACATTATCTACGATTTCCTAGCGAATAAACATAGTCTCCAGTAACATTTTTTTCCAAATTAAAATCTTATTTTTCTTATTTTATTGGTTTTAAAATTTTATTTCGTTGTAGAAAATATGTTATGTGGCTTACATGCATTGCATAACTGTGCGGAGGGGCAAGAGAGGGGCGAACAGTTGAACACACGATGGATCGGCTGTTTATATTTGAATTGCGACACAATTTCAAAGTCCCCAAAAAAACTGATAATGGTTAAATAAAAAAGTCTCTGAGAAATGATTTTTGAATGACATAGTCTTGAATTTTTTTTTTTTTCGACCTAATTGCATCAATTTGTTTATGGTAACGTCTTTACATTTTCCAATGAAAAGAAATAGAGAACAACTTATTGTGAAGCATACGATCAAAAATAAATATTAAATTGATAGTAAACAAAATTTATTTATTCGCAAAAATCATAAATGCTACTATCTGGAGTATACATATTGAGGGAGGACTGAGTATCGTACTCCACATGACCTTCTTCCGTCGTTTCCTCTTGCATGTCGACAACGTCATTAATCACATCATCGAAAGAGTCTTCATCAATTACTGGTCTCGTGGTGGAACCATTTTCACAATTGTCTCCGTTGCAATTTTTACACATACGTGTACACATCAAACCTGCTTTTTTGCACGTGCATTGTTTTGTTTGACAATTTTTACGACAGGAGCAGAAAATCTGTGAGGAAGAAAATTCAATATTTAACTAACTAACGTGACCAAGAATTTTCCTTTATTTTGACTAAACACTAATGATACATCATTGCATACCCGTCGCAAAACGTCATGAGGAGCTGGCATTTGTGTGGTCATTATCGGAAATAAAATGGTCTTTGTCTTTCTCCACCCCCAATGTGTGGGCTCCATTGAATTTCCTAGCCACGCCTGGACTTGTAGGTATACACGTTTAGCGTGTTCTTTTAGAGCATCTCTTGTTGGAGGAAGCACCGCTAACGATAATTGTTTTTTAGAGGCGGTGGTCGATTTGCAAAACAGCCTGTACCGTAATTCAGAAACATTACAATCATATTCGTATTGCGTCTCATACAGGTAACAAATTACTTTCTCTGCCTCTCTTAGTAGTAGTTGTACAAATTTTTGTCTGACTACGTCTTCACATAACTGAAAGTCTGTTTCCATTTGTTCCTCAACGAAATCTTCAAACTTTTTACAAAAAATAGCGGTGCTTTCAATTAACGTTTTATTTTTTTCAAAAATAGAGATAATTTTTTTTTCCCTTATTAAAAATAGCACTTGTGGTATCGGAACCGCTGAATGCATGAGCAAACAATACGAAAGGCTTCAAATGATTATTGTCAGCTACGGAATAGAATACTCGACTTTTCGTGCCTGGGACAACTTTATAAAAGTGTGCGTTGGCATTTGGAGGTATCAAGGCGATCAGAAGAACAAGTAAGTCGATATCATTTCCGACGACTGCCACAGGTTTTTTTCCTAAGATCGCCAAGTCTTTCCGTACACCTCGCACAGAGGGTGCACTTACAAGTGCCTGATAACAACATCGTCGATTACCTTTCTTAAATAATTATGAAGTAATTATTTTTAATTCGAAGAATTTGATCAGATAACTCTTTTCTCCAACTTGAGTTTTATTTATTTGTGAATAAGACAGTATAATCATTTAATGAATACTATGACATACTTTATGATCAATTTATGATAAAGATACTACTCACAGCAAAAAAAATTTTTAACCACATGACTACACACAGTCACGTATGCTTATCAATAAAGCTATTGTTTATAATGAAATTTCCTGTATAACCAAATAGGATCCTGCACAGTATCTTCCATTTTATATAAAAATATTGCAAGATACGTTAGCTATAATAAAACAGGCTGAAATTGATATATTCGACAATAATTGACTCCAATTTAATTTATCTAGAATAATAGTATACAAAAATGTTTCACTTATCTACGTTTTTCCGTTAACTTCATAATAATTTAATTTATTCGTCATAAAGTTTGTATATTGAACTGAAGTTTCTAAATCACATTGGAGAAAACTGTTGCGTAACTTTTATGTAATTGATTAACAATTTTTCATTTGCAACCATATCTCTTTCGCAAATGACCCTGCGATGAAACGTTACATGTTTTACTTATTTATGACACTTTCTTTAATATTAGTAGGATTTTCTTTAAATTAACTAATTGTTTATAGCACATCTAAAATTTTAAGGTACAATAAATGAATAGATAATTATGACAAAATTACATAAAGAGCAATATATTCTATTTCGTACTCATATCATAGGGGCCTTCGTGGTATGGCTTATACACCGACTTAAGTTACCCGCCATTTTGAATTTTATATGGCGCAATGCTTTTAATTTTACTCCACTCAGAATTACTTTTCTCAGCATTTCCTTTTATTTGATACCTATATTGTAAAGATAGCAAGTGAAAAAAGTCCGTAATTCTGTGTAAGCCGCCATTTTGAACTGGGAAAGGTCCCTTAAACCATATTGTACTTGATGTGTTGCGACTACCAATTACATTCTTATTTTAAATACAAGATGGTAGTGTAATATATATTTAACTTTTTTCAAGTGAATAGAAAATTCATCATGTTGTATTTGACGCAGTCATTACTTCTTTACAAAGTGCACTCTTCTGGTTTATGGCCACAACATAGCGGTTGTAGAGAAGTGACTAATCCACCATTCTAAGTTTTCTGCAATTTTTTATTTAGAATGAGGTAACCGTATTCGTAGTGCTATAATGAGAATTCCCTTTGATTTGATACCCATATGGGGGGGAGGGGGGTTTATAAACTTTATAATCCGCCATATTTCACGGACCGCCATTTTAGATTTAAAATAATAAAATACACCTAAAGTTATTCCACGTATGGTTATTGCAAGTTATATCATTATTTCAAATAGTTTATGACAAACAAAACCTAAATATAAAAAAGAAATAATGGAAATCATGCATTTTTTCTCATTTCCTGGCCGCCATATTGCTGCCGCCATCTTTAATCTATCGGAATGACCATAACTAAAAACTTTAGGTTGAAGTCAACCTCAAAAAACCATTTTGTTAAGTGTTTGATGAAAATTCTAAATTTTTGGCAAAAAATAATGGTTTTCTCACATTTTGGGGAACTTTGGGAGATTTTTCCTGCTCCCCCAGGGCCGTATTTCGACTTCGGACCAATTTTCCCTGAATCTACTATTTAAAACCCCAAAATAAAAAAAAATCTTGAAGATCCGAGTTTTCTGTCCAAAGTTATCTTATTTTGAGAAAAATTTTGCGATTAGGTCCCACTGTGCGCCCTGGGTCATAGGGTGATAGGCGCTTGTGTTATTAATAATTATTTATTTAACAGAGTTGCCAGTAAGCACCCTAGGTCTTTGGGTGATAGGCGCTTGTGTCATTAATTAATAATTATTTATTTAACAGAGTGGATAGTAAGCACCCCGGGTCATAAGGTGATGGGTGCTTGTGTTATTGGACCTTATTTGAATTTCGCGCCTCACGTTCGGTACTATTTTTTTTTGATCTTATGATTTCCCACGTCCCAAGTCTGGCCAGAACTACATCCCATCACTGTTTCTTCGACAATCCCTAAACTACGCATGCGTATTGTCGTCATTTTTGGTTAATTTATAGGTCTTATCGAAAAAACTGCTTACTTAAGCAAGATATCGAATGCCCCGATCAGACCCCTGCTGTAGCCAGTAGCGGTGTTATCCTAAGCGTGTCTTTGACCGACTAACCGTAAAGCTTTTGAAGCTCGGATATATGTACGCGGCTTCATCCCCTTTACTGGTTGTGGTCTCTAATCTCCTGATTAGGGGTCAGTCGTGACATTAGATACCATTCAAAGGTTCTATGATCATGAAATGGACCTTGTCCGTGGCTCAAGTCCAGGCTCAGTCATTAAAAATTTAGACTTTCGTCTACGGCTTGAGGCCGATAATATCCTTGTTACATCCATCCAAGAACGTGAGGCCAAGGAGTAGTCATAGCATTTCGGACTATTGTTCAAGGCGCAAGGTCAATTGTTATTGGGGCATCTTTGTCTTCACGAGACTCAAGTCCAGGAATCAGTGCTTAGCATATTAATAATATAAAAATAAATTTTTTTTAAAATAATTCCGTGTTTTAAATTTTTTTCATTGCCCCATATCTCGGTTCTTGATGAATGGGGAGCATTAGTTTTAATGGACGAAAGGTTGGAAATCGCTTCTGCTACAATGTTACCAAGTGTCATCCGGTTTTTTCGCTAATTATAGCTGATGCTATTATTAAGCATCATTGCTCTGACTAATATGCTATTTCATAATTAAATTAGATGATTGGATGGTAGATCCCCAGGTTGAAGGTAGTAGTCAATGGCACATGACTCATAGACATAATAAAAATAGACTGCTCGTTCTTATGTACGACGCTGAAGATTGGTCACCTCTGCCTGTGCGTAGTGCAAGGTAAACACAGGTATATTTTGCAAAAATACTTACGGTGTATGGGATGTATGCACACGCGACGCGGTGCATTGTGCACGCAGTCGATGTACAGTTGTGTTTACTATTTGATTATCGTATCGTGCTTCGATGAATAAATATTTTTTAAATTTCTGTTGCAGTGAAGCTTGTGTCGTCAGGAACACAAACTGCGTGCAAAGTGCTCTCTAAGAGTAACATTTTGCATGTAGAAATTCCATGCGATAATGAATCCTACGTGGAAGGTAGCGATGTAGGTGACGGCATTTCGATGGTTTTTAGCCATAATGCATGCAACCATCAGGAGGGAGAAGTATCCATGTGCGATGAAGAAGAAATCGGTAAGCGACGAAGTATATGTGTGACTGAGCTTTCGTGGCATGCTGAATGGTCGAAAAAAAAATTAAAAAAAAAAATAAATCATTACGTGATTTTTAATTAAAATTTTTTTTTTTACATACAATTGTTTTCGACATAAAAATTTTCCTAGAACCTAAGCGAAAATTTTTTTGTGATAAAATAACGGAAAAAAAAATGTAATAATATTATAACATCCAGATTCGGGATTAGATCAAACTTTGATAAGTGGCATTATTAGTTATTATTTTTTAGTATTTTTTTTCGTCCTAGATTTTATTTTTAAACTCCAAAAAAAGTAGTACATGGCTAAAACGTATATAAAGATTTATTGTCATCATGAATTTTCGAAGTTACCAAAACCTAAAAGTTGATAATAATTATTCATAACAGATTAGTTATGTTCCATTATATTTAGTGTATACAAAGAAAAAATAAAAAAAAAATATAAAAAATATTTACTATTACGAACGCTTGTTCTACCCAATCGATCTAGCGAATAAAAAAAAAAAAATAATAAGTAGTATCAAGGTTTAATAACTGTGTAAGACGGCTAATTGTAAATAACAAGTTTTAATACTTTTATTCTAATCTTAACTTTATGAAGTCTTATTTTTTAAAATTATTTCTTACTTTGTTTGTAAAATAATTATTTCCTACTAATCGAAGAAGATTATTTTCCCATGGGAATTCCCCATTTATACAAATGTGTGAATGAGTGCATCAAAAACGTAGTAATAATTTACGGTATCGTAAAGTCGCCGGTTACGGTGAGTTTGACGATTTTCAAGTGTTGGTAGATGAAACCGGAATTGTAATCGGTCCCCCATTCTCCGGTGTGGAAGTCGTAGTTGATTCTGTAACCCCTCTCACGTCCAATAGACTGTATGGTTGTACTGCAAGTGATGACAGCGTCGAGCGAGTAGCACCTACACCTAATACAGCGATTCAATTTGCGGAATCAAGCAAACTATTGCCGCCCTCACACACTGGAGATCCAATTCTATTAGTAGCTGGTATGCAATTAAACATAATTAATAAGTTACGACTGAAAAATAGTGATGTAGTTTTGCCTGTATTTTCATTCAAATCTATAATTCCAAACATAACAAAAAGCAAAAAATTTAATTTTGTTTCAGAAAATGGGGATGAAGCCAACAACGATGTCGAAGTGAAACGTGCCGTAAAAGTTCTTCCTTTTGAACGACGAACAGACCTCGAGAAACAACAGTTATTGTTACATTTTTAAAATATAGATTATGAACAGATTTTATTAGTGGTACAATCACCTGTCAAGCTAGGCTTAAACGATTTGAAAAATATAACGGTATCGAACTTGGCGGATACGTTTGCTAGTAGTGACACTGATGTTACTGTTTTTTTTAAACTCCTTACGATTGAGGCAAAAGATTATCTGATGAAAGTAATAGCAGAAAAAATAAAATTAAAAACATTTTATTGCGGAACTTGTAAAATCGAATTAAAAAGAGCAGCGTGATCTATTGCGAACTGTGTCATGTATGGTACCATTATAAATGTGTGGCCTTGAACAAAAGGAAGGTGAAGCAACTACGTAAAGTCGATTGGTTTTGTTCACGGTGCTCTGAAATCGATAGTACGCTATTCAACATCGATTGCGAAAAATAGTTAACTGTTTAAAAAATATTTATCTGTAGTAGTATAAAAAACATACTTCACTATTAAGTTAACTCCACGGTTATAGACGACCAATATTCAACGCCAATGGTATGTTACACTTCTTTGTAAATACTTCGTCAGAGCTGTTGAATAAAAATATATTATTTATACATGTACGTTATTATTATTCCCGTTTTTATCTGAAATCTAGTCAAATTAGATATTATTGTGCCGAACGATATATTAATGGCGGGCCACATGTAAAGAGTATGTTCTATAAAAGGTCCTACGTCGTACGAGCGGTAAGAAAGGGCGCATTTCATTTTTGTTATACAGGGCCTGTTTCCTTTTTGCCGGAAAGGGCCTATTTCGTTTTTGAAAGATAGGGACTATGTCGTTTTTGCTGAAAAAGGCCTATTTCGTCGAGCGCTGAGAAACCAATACTAAAACTGAATTAACAGCTAATCGTTCTTGATTTTACTCTGCTCTTAACCGATCAGCTGTGGATTCAGCTACTCTCATACGAACTCGTTACAGATTGTGTGACTTTGACCTCAATTAGTATACTTGTTTTTGTAATGGGAATATAACAAAATGGCCCTTTTTCCTCACTTTTGTCATATTCTGTGCATGAATTCGTCCCGTTAGTATTATTATATCAAAAATCGGTATTTTCGTAGCGCTCGGCGAAATAAACCCTTTTCAGCAAAAACGAAATAGGCCCTTTCCAGCAACAACGAAATAGGACCTTGCTGAGAGAAAATCTGAAATAGGACATTTCTTAGAGCAGATCCGAAATAGGCCCTTTGTAAGAACAAATCTGAAAAAGGACTTTTTTCCTCACAAACGACAATATGCCCTTCCCCTGGGTTTCACCCCAGAATTTTGATGTGTAGTTACGTTATTATACTACGATTTAAATTATAAATATTCTAAACTTTAATACGTTATTTTCTCATTACCTGTTTGTTCAGAGTAGAAGTGTGTGATATGAGCTGAAGGCGATATGATATTCATTTAGTAGCATTTAGGAGCTGAGACTCTAGCTAGAATAGTTGCAATGTTTGTAAAAAAATGTTGCACGTTGATAAATGTAAATCTTGCAAATGTAAAATTCTCCATCTTGCAGATATTCATTGAAGTATATGTTTTCAGTGATCAAGATGTAGCTGTTGAGGTCCCCTACGCGCGTTGTAGGCGCACAATTCAACGATACAAACATTCTGAGAACCCAAACGATACGAACATTCCATCGAAGAAACATTCGATCCATGAATTGGGTACCGAATTAAGTAGCGAAGCATTCGCTTCCACATTGAAGTACGGTCAAATAGTGGAGTTTTCTCTAAAAGTGAATGTCGAACGATTCGACGTGAAACTGGAGAAAGGCGTGGCACATGCGACAAATGTTTATTTATTCGACCGAATTTTCTTTGACAGCTTACTTCGATATGCCACCAAAATTTTTATAGATGGTACTTTTCGTACTGTTCCGAATATCAGAGGTGCCTATCAGTTTGTGACCATCATGATAAAAGTCACGAACGGAGCTATCAAAAAGGTATTTAACCCTTCTTTAAAAGTTTAATTTCGAAATCGGCACATCATTTTAAAGTAATAACGAAACGCATGCCTCTTTTTTTAATTTGAAAGCATATTGTAATACGATTTTAATAATACGGTGTATACATATTTATGTCGAAATCACCCACAAATCTGCATTTTTCATCTTCAAAAAAAAGTCTTAACTTTTTAGCATAGCTCCAACCGGAAACGCAAACAGGCACCATGGGTGATCGGTGTCTTCGTCTTGGAACAAGGAATACGGTTTGCCCCTCAAGACACCCTTTTTTTCGCTGTAGACTAAAATACTTCAAGAAAACTGAAAACATCTAAAAAGTGAAAATTTACCATTTTTACTGAAACTTTGAATTCACTGGTTTTAACGTCACATGGCCGAGGGGCATGTTAAATCTTTTCCAAGATGATAACTCGAAAACGCTTGCAATAAGCTAAAATTCAAACCCTGGTAGAGCTCGAAACCTCTGAAACTGGTAAAAATCTCCAATAGACAAAATTAGCTATTTTCAAGCAAAAATTTGAGCCGCTCGTTACTTTTGCCAGTAACGTTTGAAGCTCTACCTTGGCTGAAGTTGACGCTTTTTGGCAGCATTTTCGATCACCGTGCGAGCGACTATTGTAATTCCATTATTCGCCAAGCAGTGATCAAACTCTTACGTACCAATCATTCAGAATAATCGTAGTGTTACTATTTTGGCTGTAGGTCAGCTCTGCATTTGAAAAGCTGATTTACTTACTACATACAGATTTTTACCCGTTTCAGAACACAAGTTTGAAACACTCGTAGCTTTAGACCAGACAAATTTTTCAAACTCTCCCAGGGCTCAAATTAAAGCTTATTCCAAGAGCTTTTGATTCATCATCTTAGAAAATACGTAACATGCCTCTGGGCTAAGTGACAGCAACAAGAATAAACTCGAAATTTCAGTGAAAAAGGTAAATTGTCACATTTTATATGCGGTACGTTTTCTCGACGTATCTTTTTCTAGAGCGAGAGAAAAGGGGGTCTCGTGCGGCCAACCGTATTCCTTGTTCCAAGACTAACAGAACTATCACCTGCAGTGCCAACATGTTTACGTTGTCGGAGGGTGGGATGCAGAAATTTAATAGTAGTTTTCTTCACGTCATGTGAATCTCTCCAGGGCTGTCTCTAGGCCCGGGGGCAGCTGCGAAGCAATGTAAATATATGCATGTATGTATTTATGTTTGTATTTGAGCGTGTGCGACTGTGAAGGGGATCATAAAAAATAACGTTTTTCCCAAAACCTCGTGAAATCTTTCCTTTGGATGAAAATCTTAATATTTGCTTAACATATATCTTGCAGAATGTAAGTACGAGAAAATCCATGAAAATAGGATATTGAAAAATCTACATCACTTTCAAATAATAATTTTTTTGCAAAATTCATTGTTATCGAGTGAATTTCATACACAAAATGTTACACTATATTTTTTTTTTTTTTTATTTATTGTACATAATCGCCCGAAGGATCAGACATGGTTTTTTTACATACTAGTGTTTTTAGCCATAGGAAAAGGGAGAGGGATAGGAAAGGGTAACTTACAAACTAAGACGGTGTCATGGATTAAATTTCTGGCAAGGATCAACAGAAAAGAATCTGAGTGATCAGACCGTGTATCGAACCCACGACCCCTTGAGCTGTGTTGTTTCGATGGCTATGAGGCTCTTTTACCGTCAAGCTTGAATCAGATGGCGCCAGGGCACGTCGCGGCTGTCATACTTACACACCGTCAAATTTACAGTTGTGTATTGTGTTCGTGAGCCTATCTGTGTAATGAGCAAAGCAGAAGACATAACCTTTGTAAATGATTGCTGTTGTTTGCAGACAATTTTTGTTTGCATTTACGTTTAAAGATAGTAGGAAAAATGAAGTGCAGTGTAATATCCTGCGATAAAAAAGTGAAATTTAAATTTCCTTCTGATAGTGTGATAAAAAAAAATAAGTGGCTCGAAGCAATTGGGAGACCAACATTTTTGCCGCTCCCAAGTCATGGCTTACCTGTCCACGAGTTCTGCTTTTCTTTCACTGACTCTTGCTCCTTTCCCTTTTAAAAGCTTTTTCAATTCTGAAACTTTTAAGCTCCCATAATATTCTTTCTTGTCTTCCTTATTCATTTCAAAATTTCAAATATTGCGCTTTACCACTACACTTTAATTTCCTATGTACATACAATACTGAAAAGTAATGTTGTGTGAGTGAGACGGCCATGACAGCCGCGACGTGCCCTGGCGCCATCTGATTCAAGCTTGACGGTAAAAGAGCCTCATAGCACGCTAACCACTGTGCCAACGACGAGCTCTTACACTATAATTATTTAGTAATGGTTGGAAGAATCTGAATCCGGTCTATTTCTTTAAATGTAATTAAATAATTGTCTTATAATGCGAAAAAAATGCAAGAATACAAGGATATGTGTACAAAAGCTGAATATCAGAAGGAAGTCGTAATGGAACTGTTAGGTGATAACGACGAAAAAAATTTACAAAAAAAGCGTCCTCATTCCACGAGAAACAAATTTTTACTCTGTAATGTCGTAAATGAATTGATGCTGTAAAATGTAACTTAGTAATTATATTAATCTGGTCCGCGGAACTTTATAGTTGCATGTATCACTGCAGTAGCCAACTTGTTAACTTTTCCAAAAAAAAAATTTTGTTAAGACTCCAGTTGGTGACTAAACGTAGTTTGTTAGTTTATGAACAGGAATCTCTACAAATATTTATTTTGTATGGAAGAAACGAAGTCTGTTTCGTGGGTAATTTAATTTTCTACAAACCTGTCTTCCTGGTTTTATCTTATGTACAGTACTGCAATAGATCATTTAAATAACTCAATTTTCTAAAAATAATGTACTGCAGTGGAATCACGCCACGTATCCTTTTTCTAAAAAATACAACAAAAAAAAAAAATTCCCCTTAGGTTTTTTCATTGAAAGTAAGGTGTGCGTGATGCGTTGGGAAAAATTTAAGTTTAAACGACCACTGTAATTTGTATTATTGATTAAAATTATGTTTAAAAAAACCACCAAAAAATTAACAAATACAGACCAAGTGCAACAGAGGTGCTACTTGGTTCGTGTCTATTTTTAATAAAATAGTATTATCATACCGCTTTACAGGCAGTACCAGCATTTTTTTGTTTAATGTCGAACAAAAGTACAGAGTGTTACACGAAGCTGTTTTCCTACATTAAACGGACATTCCCTACTTTTCTACTTTTTCACCAACTTGTTGCATGTGCGATTTTGAGATCGCTATTCAAAACGAAATCCAGTTGGTTTTTCCTGTCATCGTAGTCAAGTGCTGTTTTTTCCACTTCGCTCACGTGAGTATTTTTTCTGGACTCATATCAATTCCGAAATACGAAATACGAAATACGAAATAGTATATTATTCCAGTAAAGCTGAAACTGAAGGATATGTACTTACGTGACAAGTGCGATTTCACGAGCGAGTGAAACGGATGCTCGTTCTTTTAGTATCTGTTCATAAACTTATTCATGCCACAATATCCACGCATGAAGTCATAACACGAAGAATTATTTAAATTCTCCTTTTGTGGGATCCACGGGCGTCAATCTTGAAGGGAGTGGAGGGGAGGGCTGGAAAGGGCCGTAATATTCTTCTGAGATTAAGACAATTTATTGCATATCTCTTTTAATTTATTATTAAAATGTGGCTATGAGTAGTGCAAGTTTTACTGGAATAATCTACTACTAACAAACTACAAGGGTTTTGATCTGTTACTCTTGTTGTTCAATTTATTAAATAAATTATGGGTGCAAATGAAGAAGAATGATTCAATGAAAGCGTTGGATTAGAAAGTCTTGTCGTCGTAATTGTCAAGTTAAAAGAATATATTCCCATTGTGAATTGCCAAAGATGTAAAACCCCCAAGTTTAACAAACTGTAAATGTTATACTACACTGTAATCTTGAATTTCATTTGTTGTAATCTGATCATTTTTTTTAGGCATTGATTCAAAGAGCCGAAAAGTTGAAACTCATAACTCCGAAGATAAATAGTACAAATAATCCTGAAATATTTGTCATTCTGAAACAACTAACAGCTCTGGCGCTGTTGCCAGAAATGAGAATTCAGGAAACATTTAATGAAATCAAGGCTGCATGTGACGAGCAGTACGGGGGTTATTTTTGTCAATTTTTGTTGTACTTTCAAAAAGAATGGTTACAGAAGTGTGGAGCTCAATATTTCTCAGTTTTCAACATGCACGAAGACCGTAGCAACAATTTTACGGAAGCTTTTCACCGTGATTTAAACGACGATGTGACCAAAAGGCCCCATATAAACAAATTTTTAAGTAAGTAGTAATGCAATTCAAATCACTGTACCTATATTTAAAAATTTTTTATGCATGAAAATCATGTTAAATGTGTAGTAGAGTGACCATTATTTAATACTGTAGATTGTTATATAGTTGACCCTATAAAGTCTCTTCATTATATCTAAAAATGAAAATAAATACAAACAAATTAAAAATTCTCGAGGCAGTCCAAGTATACTTTCTTTCAAATGTATTACTTAGAGTTGAAAAACATGCGTATGAACTTTAAACAATGTGTAACGAATATTTGTAGTTTAAAAATACAAAAAAGATTGCTAAATTGGTAAAAAAAATAGAATATAGCTGAAAAATTTTAAATCAGAGTTATTTAATTAAAAAATTTATATCTATAGAAACACGTATGAAGTCGTAAATTTGTGTATTTCTTTGGTATAAATAAGTTATTTGTTAGTGGCATGGAGAGATGTAATTGGGTAATAATATAACTAAGAAATATTTATTAAAAAATAACGATCACCCTGGTATTTAAATATATATCTGTCTATCCATTCCGAAGAAAACAGCCCAAGCGAAAGTAATACTCCAAAAGAATTGGAAAAGAATTTGTTTTACTCTTAATCAATTAATTATGAATTGTTTTGACGTCTGTGTACTTGATTTGTCAACAATTGATTACCTCAAAAACCAACCATTTGAAGTCCAATTTAAAACCATAGTAAAAGCGCAAAAGTCAATGTAATTAATAATTATCTATTGTAAATTTTAACTCATAATTTTTACCACTATATATTTTTTTGGTTCTTACAACAAACGAGATCAATTGGTGTATAAGTAATACTAAAAAATTATTATTATTTATGTTTATAAAATTTCTTGGTCAAATAGAGTGTATTGCATTTAAGTGATGTGTATTGAACACTCATAATTATTAACGATAATTTTTTGATAAATTCGCGCATCATGTAATGCGTTTTATAGTTGAAGGTATTATTAGTCGCTACTTTATTTTATGTATCTTAAAGTAATTGTAAGACGGCAAAAACAAAACTAACTAAAAATACTCAATACTATAGAGTGCAATAGATAAGTCTCATAAAATTTTTTACTGATTTTTTGTGATGCGCATATGTGATAAACTTTCTTCACTTGCATTAATATAGTGTCAAATCCGGACGTTAACGATTTATAACATTAGTTGTTATTTTTAAAATAAGATGCATACAGGACGATTATTGCCATCGCTTGGGAATAATAAATATTTGATAATGAATTAAATAATATGTATAAAATTAAATATAAAATTAAATATAAACTTTACAGCAAATTTGAAATTAATTTTGGTAACCGCGAGAGTAGAAAAAGAGTCAGTAGAAAAAGGTACCTAGTACCTACCAGTCTAGAGAATCAAAGAAAGAAACTATAGACAATAATAACAGCTTTGAAGAAATGTGGAACATGATGCAAATGGACCTCGATCATGTGAATCCTACTGTTGAAAGCAGCGCACTGACACATGTAAACGCCTTACCTAATATTCAACAACTTTTATCTCAGGAGGAAGAAAAAGCTATGAACATTATACGTAACATAAAAGTAATGAACATCAATGATATAAGCAGTGATCTTTTTAAAAATGCAGCGTGTACAAGGGCAAATGTCAATGATACCGGGACGTTTGTTAACATCATTGTTCGATTGCGCAGGCAATATTCTTTGAATAAAAAAAAAGTAGCCATTGTCGATTACCAGATGTAATGTTGGAGAAGGATAAATAAAAACTTTTTTAAGTAATTCTACTAAATTTGTGTATTGATTACACTCCATTATAATTTTATCAAGCTATAGTTTTAAAAACGCATTATACTTATAGTTTATACATTAATGGTTGCTTTGTAATTAATAATTAAATAATCAGCCACTATTTACAGTCATACATTGAAAATCAATAAATATATGATATCAGTTGAGCCGATTTCCGTATTACTTAATAAATGCTTATTTGATTTTTTAAATAATATTATATTTTTGTAATCCCTTAAACTACATTATAAATTTACGTTTCATTTTGACTGTTAACGATTGCTTGATCGTATATTAATCCTTATTCGTTAATAATCCATTCCAAAACTTGATTATAAATTCTACATCAATGCGAATTTGAGGACGAATTGATATTTAGCGTACGTTAGTAATCCCAAAATCTATTAGCGCGCGCTAGTATCTCCGAATGTTCATTAGCGCGCGCTAGTATCTCCGAATGTTCATTAGCGCGCGCTATTTAGCTTAGTCTAGTAATCCCAAAATCTATTAGCGCGGGCTAGTATCTCCGAATGCTCATTAGCGCGCGCTATTTAGCTTACGCTAGTAATCCCAAAATCTATTAGCGCGCGCTAGTATCTCCAACTGTTCATTAGCGCGCGCTATTTAGCTTACGCTAGTAATCCCAAAATCTATTAGCGCGCGCTAGTATCTCCGAATGTTCATTAGCGCGCGCTATTTAGCTTACGCTAGTAATCCCAAAATCTATTAGCGCGCGCTAGTATCTCCAACTGTTCATTAGCGCGCGCTATTTAGCTTAGTCTAGTAATCCCAAAATCTATTAGCGCGCGCTAGTATCTCCGAATGTTCATTAGCGCGCGCTATTTAGCTTACGCTAGTAATCCCAAAATCTATTAGCGCGCGCTAGTATCTCCAACTGTTCATTAGCGCGCGCTATTTAGCTTACGCTAGTAATCCCAAAATCTATTAGCGCGCGCTAGTATCTCCGACTCTTCATTAGCGCGCGCTATTTAGCGTACGCTAGTAATCCCAAAATCTATTAGCGCGCGCTGGTATCTCCGACTGTTCATTAGCGCGCGCTAATAGATTTTGGGATTACTAGCGTACGCTAAATAGCACGTGCTAGTATCTCCGACTGTTCATTAGCGCGCGCTATTTAGCGTACGCTAGTAATCCCAAAATCTGTTTATTTTTGCGCACTACTCAGCGCACGATAGTATTTCCAACACTTTTTTATTCATTAGCGCGCGCTAAACAGTCCACGCTGGAATTCTTAAAAAACCGTTCGTTAGCGCGCGCTACGGGTAAGACTCGTATATACACAAATCTCGCATTACTCGATAAAGTGACCACTAACGCCAGCTCTTGGTTTTGGTCCATATTACTGACAGTGTAGTGTAAGTATACGCTGCCAACCTCGAAACGAAAAACAACGATATGCCTGTACGGAAATTGTCGCCGACCCGTAACAAAACAAAAAATATATGTACTTGAATTCATGGAATTTTAGCACTCTAAGAGAAACTGGCCACGCTTTACAAGATGTTGTAAATGAGTGTATTGGAACTGCCCGGGAAAAATATAATTTAAACATTTATGCTGTAATTTCAGACAATGCCAGCAACATGATTAGAATGGGTCAATTGGTTAATGTTTGGCACACCACATGCAGTAGTCATAGTGCAAATTTATTGTGTAAGTCTTTAGTCAGTCATGAATTTTCCAGCACAGTAAATAATCTTTTGAAAGAATTTAAAAACCCAGTATTAGAGGCTCAACTTATAGAGAGAGGTGGTAACCGAATGGTTTTAATTGGAGATACTCGTTAGTGTTCTCATCGTGATGCTTTCAGGCGGTGTTTGAGAAATATTCATTTGATGAGAGAAATAGCACGAGAACAGGAGATTCATATGTTATCTGATCCAAGCACTAATCTGTTATTTAATCCTAATTTTGAAATACAGTTACAAGATACTATGTTAATTCTTGATCCAATTTGTCAACTGATAAATCAAAGTCAAAAAGCTAATTGTTCGATTGCTGAGTCGACTGAGTTATGGTTGAAATTGGAAATCCCAACTGACAATCCTAACTATGATCGCATTATTAGAGATAGAAAAACCAAAGCTATTAACATTTTCGGCCTGGCAGCAAACATTTTACACTCTCAATACCAAGGTTTACGATTTCAAGACAACGCAGATTTTATAGCTATGATTGATCAATTTTTTTTAGAAAATTTATCTCCCCAGGGTCGCGATGAACTTTAAGAGTTCAAAAACAGAACAAACATGTTCAATATTTTATTTCAAAGAAATTTTCAGTCAAGTGTCTTATTTTGGAAAGTAGCTCAAGTATTTTATCCTGTATTAGGTGAACTTGCCATGAGGCTTCAAATTTTATGCGCTTTCACAGCTCAACTGGAAAGATTATTTTCTGAATGGGCCTACGTACACGACACGAAAAGAAATCGATTGAGCCCTTCAAGATCATCAAAACTCATTTCATTGTGCTATGATATAAGATTGACAGATGCTGTAATCCGAGAATATGATGAAAACGAGGAAGAATAAAACAACTTTTTTATTTTTTTTACCATAAATTAATTTTTTAATAAATATAATCTTATTAATTTCCCGATAACAGAGAAAATATACACAGTGATGCGTTTCTAACTTTTTTAGTTCTCGCTTTAAACTTTCCTTTTATTTTGTTAATTTTTGGTAATGAGTATGAAGAATACCTCTTTTTGTACTAATAAAAAAAAATAGAATTTCCATCTTGAAAAGTATACAAAATTGACATGTTTGTACATAAAGTAATACGATACTCATTCACTCATATGTAATGAATAGTACAATTCAAGAACTTTTTTTTCTTCTAAATTTTGTATATTGTTAGTAAATTTTTCAATTTTTCCAGAATTTCCAAATGCTGGAATTTTCAGTATTTTTAGAGCGAAGTGGGCTAAATCTGGGTGTTCATTTACAGATGATCGCCAAAAAGTAGAATAAGATTGAATATTTTTATCAAACAAAGTTTTAAAAAAATCAACTCTATCACAGTACTGAAAATAACTTTTTACTCCTTTTTCGCTTAGCTCTGAAACTATGCATACCATGATTTTTTTTTTTTGAGTTCATGGTTGTATTTTATTTTTCCACCTTTAAACATGGGATGCAATAAATTTGCAGTTAGTGTCAAATTATCACTCATGGAATCTATAAATTCTGTAACACAAGCCGTTATACCGTTTCATTTTTAATTTGAAACTTCAGATCCAACCAATCTTCAAGTTCGCAAGCTCTTACCCCAGCAGGCATTATTTATTCTAAATGAATTCATTTTGAATTCAGAATATTTTAATGAATTCTACAGGTTGTCATGATTTGAGCTAAATGAATTCTTAATGAATTCATAATCTCATCAGGTTATGTCATGTGTCTTGAGTTCGCAAAGAATTCTTAAAGAATTCTTTTAAAAAACTTTTTATTACTTTTGTGGGAAGAGCTGCTGAAAGACCATTGAAAAGAATTCATTTAAAGTTCATTATGAATACATTGATCATTCTTTAGTAAATGTAACGAATTCATTTACTGTTCCTAAGGAATTCATTTAAAAAATTTGGTACATAATTTTTATCAATTTGCTATACAGTAACAACAGAAAAAAATAATTTTTGCATCATATTTATTTTCTACTATTTTTTTAACATGTAACAAATGTTAGAATCTCTATGTTTAGAATATAATTATATTATATGACTACGAATAATAGTGTACCTTTAAACAAATCATAAATTTATAAAATAGCACTAATCGTTTTACTTATCTAATATGTTGTAAACATAAATCACATAAATTAGTTACAGCATTGACAGATATTTAAACTACCAACTACTCATCAATAATCAAATAACCACTACTTTCTTATAATGTAGTACGGCAACCACAAATCATAAAGAATTCTTTATGAATTCACCAAGGAACTTGTTTTTGTATTCGAAAAGTGTTCCTGAAGTGTTCTTAGAGTATTCCTAAGGTATTCATTTTGATCCCACGGTACTTAAAAATTAAACTTGAATAAAAAATTATTTCGTTAACAAGTCGGTTTTCTTCTGTACACACTTACTCACTCCGGCTTTGGATATACATTAATATCCGAAAAAAGTCTGCAGACAAGTGGAATCGAACCCAGGTAGCTAGAGCCCGCGTGCGACACAAACACGCTTCACCACTCGGCTATCGAGGATTCGGAAATTCCCTAACATTAAACGCCTACATTAACTATTTACAAAAGCTATGATTCTTTGTTATTTTAATTTCCTCTTATGATTAAAAAATTGTGTAAAAAATCTCTCTGCTCTTCTCGATTACGGACAACGCTACCCGAGCAGGAAATGAATTAGGGATCTGATCAGTCCCTGATCATGCTATCCTTTTTAGTGATCAGGTCCTGATCACGCTTGTAACGCTTATCTGACCAGGTACTGGTCAGACAGCATGATTTTATTCTTACTTAAGATCTATCATCTATGAATCTTTGTCATCTAAGTTATAACCATCCAATTTGAATATATGATTTTTATTTTCTTATCTTTGTTATAAATATAAGTATTTGTATGTATAATTGCTAGTCGGAATTTGAGAATGCAAATTAGAGTTTATTTGTGAATCGCTACTATCAGAACTTTCAGACTCACCAATACTTTCTTCTGTTTCAAACGTGTTTTTGTTTGAATGATCACTAGTATTAAAACATTCTTTAGATTTGGTTTTTTCTAAATAATTGTCTGGTTTAACGTCAAAGTTACATTGGGTCTTATGAGATGGATAAAAATATTTATTTTCATTTCCATAGCTGCCTTCAAAATACGAATTTTTGTAATTGTTATTGGTGACCTGTGATGTTTTAACGGTTGTAAACGTAGTTGCATTTTGTGCATTGAGTAAATTATCTGGTTTGTTTGTTTTGATGTTATTTTCAAAATTATCACTGTCACTGCTATCACTACAAGAACCAAATTTTTGAGTTAACCTATACTTACGGACTCTATATTTGGTAAGCAAAGCCTTTCTTTTTTTGCTGTCTATTTTTTAGGAATTGTAGTCAACTTAATAATTTTTTTTTTTATTTATATTATAGTTATCTTAGTTTGCTTTTTATCATATATTTATAATTATACTACGAATGCCTCGTCCTTGAGATTACAAATTGTATAGGGGAAGGGGGATATACAATTATAAATTGTATATCCCCCTTCCCCTATACAAAGCCACGATAGTTGAGAGAAAAAGAAAAAAGTCGCGCGCGCGCGCGCAGGTTCTCGCCGCTGCGTATACGACGGACGACTGCCGCTGCCGTTGTTGCTGTTGTCTCGTCATTCTTCCTTTTCGTGCCGAACAAGTAAGATCCACGGAGAGAACATGCCCAAACGAGACGCGATCACGGCGGGCCTAGAAACGGAATTGTGCGGTGGACTTGGCATTAAAACACTAAGACCTAGGCAACCTCTGGACTCAGGTCAGGAGTCCTCAGCCTCGGACAGTCAACTACTTCCAGAACCAGAGTACAGCGAGTCGTCGAACTCAGAATACAGCGAGACGGAGGGCGACAAGCAGTCAGGTACTATGTCATTAGTTTTCTGCCTCTTTTGTGTTTCAGATAACGTTGCCCCGCGCGTATCACATTCGGGCCAATTCGACCCACGTTGCGTTGCCTTGCCGCCGTGTGTATCGATGCTCAAGCATCGGTGTCGAAGACTCTGTGCGTTCCACTACCTGGCGCCAAAGTCGGCCGCGCATGCTTGCTAACCTAACCTATCATAAACATGCGTTAACGCAATGATTATTGCTACATACACGGCCAACATTTTCAGATGTAGCCGATGAGGTTAAAGAGCCTTCAACCCAAGAGTCGCCTTTGAACCCACTCTTCTTGGAGGTGCTGGGCATCGATCCGGAAGCTGCCGAGACTAAGAAAATAAAACTACAGGCTGATATTCATAAGAGATGGCTTTATTACTTAAAGAAAGGTCTCAAAAAGCCGGACAGGAAAGCTCTACTAGAGATATACGACGGACTGCCGGACTTCAAGCCCCCCAGCATCAACAATATTGTGCTTGAGTGCCTTCCCAAAGACGTCAAAACTAAAGACGCATATCAAAATTTCAGACAGCACATAACCAGTGGTGCTCTGGGTGCTGTGGCTGCAGCCGCCCTAACACTGCTGACCGAAGGCGAACTCGACAAAAAAGCACTATTCAAGTTCCCTGTTGGATGCTGGCATACTACTGTCCGACCTTCTCCATAACCAGTCGAAGGGCCGCGCTGCAGCCATTACATACGCTGCGCCGAAGGACGTCAGGAGAACTCTGGCTGATTCAAAACCATCAAAGCTCTTGTTTGGAGACGATCTGGTCGACAGGATCAAAAACGACAAGGCTTGCAACAAGCTCCTTTCCTTCCCAAAGAAGAAAGGGCCACCTAAGCAGATGGGAATAGCTAACAACCATTTAAACTACCACCACCTGCAAGGGCAGAGCTCCCCCCGACTGCAGGCACCTCTTGGAGCTCAACAGCTATCATCAAAGCCACCGCAACAAGGAGACTACAGGGACGATCGTCGCAGGGATGCCAAACGGAATGCTTACAAGGAGAACAGGGGCCAAAGGTCCAGACGACGATAGAAGTAGGTACCACTGCTGGTAGACTTTCCTCATTTATCGATAATTGGAAGAATCTTACTTCTTCAAAGTTTGTTATCGATTGCATCTCAGGCTATAAGATACCTTTCAGTTCCAAGCCTAGACAATCCTCTGAACCAAGGATCTGTGTCACCAATCCAAGGGAACTAGAATCCCTTAATCTAAGCATTAACGAGTTACTAGAGAAAGGCGCTATCAGATCATGCACTCCTTGTAAAGACCAATTTATATCTCCCTACTTTCTCAGGGAAAAACGAGATGGGTCTCAAAGGTTTATATTCAATTTGATACAATTAAACAAATTTCTCTCGAAAACTCATTTTAAACTCGAAATTCTCATATCTGCTGAAAACCTGTTGCTCCAAAACTCATGGATGGCAAATATCGACCTCAAGGATGCTTTCTTTATGATCCCAGTGAGCGAACCGGATAAAAAATTTCTGCGCTTCCGATTCAAGGACCAACTCTACGAGTTCAACTGCGTACCTTTTGGACTCAGCACAGCGCCTTATATCTTCACCAAACTTATCAAAGTTGTAGTTAACCATCTAAGAGCACGTGGCTTTGTATCCACCGTGTACTTAGATGATTTCCTCTGCTATGGCTCAAGCGCCGACGTGTGCGCGGAAAACGCCAGAGTAACCATTGAGCTGTTACAACATCTTGGCTTCATCGTCAACTTCAAGAAAAGCTCTCTCGTCCCGTCAACATGCTGTAAATTCCTGGGAGTGATTTTGGATTCTGTCAACTGCAATATCTCATTGACACAGGAGATGCAAACATCATTGCTCTCGCATCTAAAATCCACCACGTCAAAGAAATCGACCACGATCAAGAACTTTGCCAAACTCATCGGCAGACTCGTGTTTGCATGCAACGGTGTGGAGTACGGCCTTCTCCATACCAGATCCTTGGAAAGAGGAAAGATCGCAGCACTTAGTGAGGGCGGGGGCAGTTTTTCGGGCCGCATGTGGATCCCCAGCTCCGTTTTATCAGACCTCGAATGGTGGATCAGCAATCTGAACAAGCCCAAGACCATAAAATCCCACTCCTTCGAGCTGGTTATCTACACAGATGCCTCTAACAGTGGCTGGGGCGCAACAGACGGCATAAATGAGGTATTTGGTACTTGGGAAGCAGACCAAGAACTCTACCACATCAACTTCAAAGAACTGTTAGCAGTAGAATTAGCCCTTGAAGCGTTGGCCAATGGATACAAGAACTGTGAAATCCTTCTAAGGGTCGACAACACTACAGCCATATCCTACATCAATAGAATGGGTGGAGTCAGATTTAAAGACTATATGACGACGTAGCCAAAAGAATTTGGACATGGGCCGAACGCAGGGAAATATTCCTGATCGCATCATACATTGGTTCGGGCGAGAACGCCGATGCTGATAGACTCTCACGCATCAGGAACATAGACACTGAGTGGACTATAAATGATCATGCATTCACAATCATCACATTCTCCTTTGGACTTCCAGAGATAGATCTCTTCGCCCACAGTAATAACGCCAAATGCAGCCGGTTCATATCCTGGGGCCCCGACAAAAGAGCGCTTCAAGTGGATGCCTTCACGCACTGCTGGTCTAACACCTTTTTCTACGCCTTTCCACCATTCTGCCTGGTGCTAAAAACCCTTAATAAAATTAAAAAAGATCAGGCTACAGGGATTCTCGTAGCCCCTTACTGGCCGACACAGATCTGGTTCCCCGTTTTACTAGATCTTTTGTCCTCAGAACCCCTCATTCTGGGCCCAGACCGTAATTTTCTTACTATTCATTCCAGGAACGAACTACATCCGCAACACACACACCTGAGGCTGATAGTGGGTGTTGTATCAGGCAAGCCATCAGCAAGCTGGTCCCGACAGATTCCGTTGACATCGTGCTGGCCTCACTCGCACCAGCAACGATGAAACAATACAGGACTGAACTTAAAAAGTGGCTAGAATTTTGCTCTACAAATGAACTCGACCCACTGACGCCCACGAGATCATCATTACTAAGCTTCCTTACATATATTTTTCAAAAAGGCGCATCTTATGGTACACTGAACTCGGCGCGCTCCGCCGTCTCATTAATATCGGGAGATCAAAAAATTGGCTCAGACCCCCTGGTGTCCAGGCTTCTCAAGGGCGCCTTCAGGATAAAGCCAGCAAAACCCAAATATGACTCCACCTGGGACGTCGACCTGGTTTTGCGGTACATCAAAAGCTTGGGCTGTTCAGAGAATTTAGATCTTAAATCCCTATCATTTAAAACCGTGACACTGCTGGCCTTGGCAACGGCTCACAGAGTACAAACCTTGGCAGCTATCGAATGGGGAAACATCATATCCACGGCTCAAGGCTTGGAAATCAGGATTGAAGACTTGATCAAAACCTCTAAGCCAGGGTCGTCGCAGCCACGCCTGATAATCCCGAGATTTAAGGAAACACCGGAGCTTTGTGTCGCCTCGTGCCTTGAACACTACTTATCCAAGACTAGTGCCATCAGAGCAGGAACAAAGAAAATGTTTTTGAGCCTTCACAAACCACATAGAGCGGTAAAAACTCAAACATTGAGCAAATGGGTAAAAATCATTCTCGGACTGAGTGGCATCGACACCAGAATTTTTTCGGCTCATTCCACCAGACACGCATCCTCGTCTGCGGCAAAACTTAAGGGTGTCAACATCGACCTGATCAAACGCACGGCAGGATGGTCCCAAAACTCAAGAGTTTTTGCTGACTTCTACAATCGACCAATCGTCGCAGCCCAATCCTCCTTTACAGCTTGCGTTTTCTCAACTCAACTATAATCACATTCTTACTATTATCATACTAGTGAGTAAGCATTATCTTATGCCAAATGGTCATTATACTATTACTATTCATACACCCAATCAGGGTATCAGACTGATTATGTGATTACTGTACCTGTGCTAATTAATAATGCTAGTGACCAAACGAGTCATACCCAATTAGGGATAACTTATGTAAAACTGTGATCAATGAAAATAAATCATACAAGTTTATGTCGAGATCAACTAGAACCTTTGGAATTGCTTACGCTAAACAGCTACAATTTGTAATCTCGAGGACGAGGCACTCGTAGTATAATTTATGGATCAAACGAACTTACCTGTAAGTGATGTTCGATCCTAATTATACGAGAATGCCTCGTCCGAAGAGATTACACTCCCTCCCAGATTTACATCTCCACACCCTTCTCTAATCAGCAATTCCAAACACGCTAAATTAAATGACGAGACAACAGCAACAACGGCAGCGGCAGTCGTCCGTCGTATACGCGGCGGCGAGAACCTGCGCGCGCGCGCGCGACTTTTTTCTTTTTCTCTCAACTATCGTGGCTTTGTATAGGAGAAGGGGGATATACAATTTATAATTGTATATCCCCCTTCCCCTATACAATTTGTAATCTCTTCGGACGAGGCATTCTCGTATAATTAGGATCGAACATCACTTACAGGTAAGTTCGTTTGACCCATAAAAAATTTGACTTATTTTGGAGCAGTACCTTGGCTTTCTGCTAGACATATGTAAGTATGCACACACACACACACACACACACACACACACACACACACACACACACACACATATATATATATATATATATATATATATATATATATATATATATATATATATATATATATACACAAAGCATACGCTCTAAGGATGAAATCATGCTGGCTGACCAGTACCTGATTAGATAACCGTTACAAGCGTGACCAGGACCTAATCACGATGACTGATCAGGCCCTGAATTAAAATAAGGATGTCCTTATTTCATTTCTGCTCGGGTATCTTATAACTTTTTACTACACGCGCACTTATCTCTACATATTATAGCAACGTCGTACGATCTGAATTATAAATTATTGTAAGTACATGATCTTATAATGCAAATTATAAAATAAAGTCTTCGGACGTGTAATAAAAATTATTTTTAACACAAATAAATAACAAATTGAGATTGCAAAAAATCGATAATCATAGCGAGCTTCCATATTTAGGACAAGCTTCGGAGCTTCACCATAAACATGATTAACTTTCGACCTTAAGACTCCCAGTGCTTTCGTAGCACAGGTGGCTTGCACGCGTGTCTATCGTTTCGTGTTTGCATTCTCGGGTTCGAATCTCAGTATGGAAGATGACTTTTTTTTTGTTTCAGTGGTCTTACTGGTTATTCTGTGTTTTTTACTCGACAAACTCTTAAATCATTAATACTTATGCAGATATTTAAATTTAAATTAAATATTAAATACCTTAAAAAATTTTATTTTCATTGTCCAATAAGCTCCAGATTGTATTTTTGTATCTTACACATAATTCTTCATTTAACTTTTATTCGATTCATATAAATAAGTTTTTTGCTACTTCGAGAAAAAAATAATAAATAGGATGTCGTATAAAAATTTTTCTTATAACTTAATAATAATTCTTCAGATTTATTTTGAATTTTAGCAATAGCTTATTTCGTGTCGTTTTATTTGTTAAAAAGTAAAGCAGTGTTAAAAAACAATAAAAAAATTATGCACAAACGAAAAAAGTCTCAAAATGATATCTAATTTAAGTTTCATTTATTTTTTGTAGCAATAGGCGAAAATCAATTAAGTAGTGCACCATAGTAAACTTTTACTATCTTATTAAATATTTAGTTTTTACTTACGTGTCTACCTAATTAATAGTAATAGAAGACTTCAAGTAAAAAAAGTTAATAAATAATTAATAAGGCCTTCAAAGTGGTTTAAAAAAATCAGATTACATGGACGAAGAGTCGAGTCCAAGAATGCAAAAACGAAACGATGAACTTGCATGCGGGCCATCTGCGTTAAGGGGAAGCTGTGTAAGCTACAGTCAAAAGTCACTTATATTCATAACAAAGCTCCAAAGCTTGTCCTAAACATCGCTGGGGCTCGTTGGAATTATTATATATATTTTGCAATCTCAACTTGGTATGTGCTCGTATTGATAATAATTTCGATTACACGTGCAAAAACTTTAAATAATAATTTTCATCGTCACAAGAAAACTCTGTGAAATTACATCACCGTAACTGCAACCTTTCTCCAGTACACACCTTAAATTTTTTTCCGCCCTAACAAGAATTGAATAAAATATATGAAACTACGTACTTCACGATCACAGATGAGTAGAACGATTTATTAATTTTACTCATCATAAGCTGTAGGCCAAGCTCCGGAGGTGGTCGATGAGCATATGTGACTTCCAAACTATCATGACACAATGTTTCGATAGCTCAGACGGTTAAGGCTTATACATATGGAGAGGTTACTTTGAAAAGCTTATTTACTTTCAATTACTTACCACAACTTTTATTTGAATTTATGTACGTTGTCAACTCTTTGTGTCGAATACATCAAAATAAATAATTTTTCAATGCTGTGTTACGTGAGATTGAGAAGCTGGTAAGGAGGTGCGTCACAAAAAGAACTTAACTTGTTGGTCAATTATTTATTAGCTTCTTGAAGGCGAAGGCATGTGTGTGTCTCGCGTGGTGTTCCCTACTTATCGCCCGGCCTCTGGCCTGAAAGACGCTCGAGTAGCTTTACAGCAAGTAGCTTGACTTTTAGAATTTTTAAATATGGTGTAGTGATTTGAACAGTAAATAAGTAGGGAACACCGCGCGAGACACACACATGCCTTTGCCTTCTAGAAGCTAATAAATAATTGACCAACGAGTTAAGTTCTTTTTGTGACGCACCTCCTTACCAGTTTCTCAATCTCACGTAACACAGCATTGAAAAATTATTTATTTTCATGTATTCGACACAAAGAGTTGACAACGTACATAAATTTAAATAAAAGTTGTACTAATAAATTAAAACAGAATAATCCATTACTTAAAAAAAAAAAAAAAAAAAAAAAAAAAAAAAAAAAAAAAAAAAAAAAAAAATGATGGTGACAATGAGGATCGAACCCAGCTTTTCAAAGTAACCTCTCCATAGGTATAAGCCTTAACCGTCTGAGCTATCGAAACATTGTGTCATGATAGTTTGGAAGTCACATATGCTCATCGACCACCTCCGGAGCTTGGCCTACAGCTTATGATGAGTAAAATTAATAAATCGTTCTACTCATCTGTGATCGTGAAGTACGTAATTTCATATAATTTTATTTAATTCTTGTTAGGGCGGAAAAAAATTTAAGGTGTGTACTGGAGAAAGGTTGCAGTTACGGTGATGTAATTTCACAGAGTTCTCTTGTGACGATGAAAATTATTATTTAAAGTTTTTGCACGTGTAATCGAAATTATTATCAATACGAGCACATACCAAGTTGAGATTTCAAAATATATATTTTTTTTTTTTTTTTTTAAATTATAGTGCTCTACGTCCGGCTCCTTTTTAATAAGGGCACTACAATGGGCACTTAGCACTTGGGAGAAGGAAGGGAAGAGGGATGGGAAGCCTCCCATCACTGGGAGGGGGGTAGGGGGAATTAGGCAAATTTGCTGCGAGAAGGTCGCCTAAACCCTCCTCGAGGAGCATTGCGTGGTGAAAAAGCACATGTGAAAGACACAGAGGTACTTTGCCCGTAAAAGTCGCACTGGCCGGGAATTGAACCACGGTCTCCCGCGTGCCAATCCACGACCTAGCCGACCGAGCCACCGCGCGCTCGTTCAAAATATATATAATAATTCCAACGAGCCCCAGCGATGTTTAGGACAAGCTTTGGAGCTTTGTTATGAATATAAGTGACTTTTGACTGTAGCTTACACAGCTTCCCCTTAACGCAGATGGCCCGCATGCAAGTTCGTCGTTTCGTTTTTGCATTCTTGGACTCGACTCTTCGTCCATGTAATCTGATTTTTTTAAATCACTTTGAAGGCCTTATTAATTATTTATTAACTTTTTTTACTTGAAGTCTTCCATTACTATTAATTAGGTAGACACGTAAGTAAAAACTAAATATTTAATAAGATAGTAAAAGTTTACTATGGTGCACTACTTAATTGATTTTCGCCTATTGCTACAAAAAATAAATGAAACTTAAATTAGATATCATTTTGAGACTTTTTTCGTTTGTGCATGAATTTTTTATTGTTTTTTAACACTGCTTTACTTTTTAACAAATAAAACGACACGAAATAAGCTATTGCTAAAATTCAAAATAAATCTGAAGAATTATTATTAAGTTATAAGAAAAATTTTTATACGATATCCCATTATTTATTTTTTTCTCGAAGTAGCAAAAAACTTATTTATATGAATCGAATAAAAGTTAAATTAAGAAGTATGTATAAGATACAAAAATACAATCTGGAGCTTATTGGACAATGAAAATAAAATTTTTTAAGGTATTTAATATTTAATTTAAATTTAAATATCTGCATAAGTATTAATGATTTAAGAGTTTGTCGAGTAAAAAACACAGAATAACCAGTAAGACCACTGAAACAAAAAAAAAAGTCATTTGCCATACTGAGATTCGAATCCGAGAATGCAAAAACGAAACGATAGACACGCGTGCGAGTCACCTGTGCTACGAAAGCACTGGGAGTCTTAAGGTCGAAAGTTAATCATGTTTATGGTGAAGCTCCGAAGCTTGTCTTAAATATGGAAGCTCGCTATGATTATACGATTTTTTTTGCAATCTCAATTTGTTATTTTTTTGTGTTCAAAATAATTTTTATTACACGTCTGAAGCTTTTATTTTATAATTTGCATTATAAGATCATGTACTTACAATAATTTATAATCCAGATCGTACGACATTGCTGTAATATGTATAGAGATAAGTGCGCGTGTAATAAAAAGTTATAAGATAGCGTTGTCCATAAGCGAGAAGAGCAGAGAGATTTTTTACAGAATTTTTTAATCATAAGAGGAAATTAAAATAACAAAGAATCATAGCTTTTGTAAATAGTTAATGTAGGCGTTTAATGTTAGGGAATTTCCGAATCTTCGATAGCCGAGTGGTGAAGCGTGTTTGTGTCACACGCGGGCTCTAGCTACCTGGGTTCGATTCCATTTGTCTGCAGACTTTTTTCAGATATTAATGTATATCCAAAGCCGGAGTGAGTAAGTGTGTACAGAAGAAAACCGACTTGTTAACGAAATAATTTTTTATTCAAGTTTAATTTTTAAGTACCGCGGGATCAAAATGGGAAACCAAAAAAAATTTTTCTAAATGATTATGAAACACATGTTAGTAATAACGCAATCTCTTAAATCAATTAACCCAGTAATTATTTTTAGGTTGCTTAGGTACGTCTCAAGAAAATACGATGGTCTAGGCTCTGACAATAATTAATACAAAAAAGTTACATTGTATTTTACATGCTGATATAAATTACTCTTAGAATTGACTGACTATTTAAAATAGACTAGCTTCGATCTTTTGTATTGAAACAAGCAGTGACTGACAAAAAGTAATGAATTTATTATGTAAATGTTAAATTTTGAAACTATTTTAATGTACTTCAATTAACATTTTTTAAGTGCTTCTTGATTGAGTAAATAATAATAAAAAATATTATGTTGTTTTTTATAATTATACTCAGTTAAATGTGAGGTTTCAAAAATCTGTATAATAATTTAAAGAACAGATTTGAAATATATGTAAATAAAATCTGAAATATATGTGTAAAAACGGGTTTCGTTTTAGAACGATAGTAAAACTTCCAAGTAACTACAATGAAAATACTTTTTGAAAGCATTAAACATCAAAACAAAGTAATGTTCTCAACTTAAAATAACAGGTTCAGAGCCAGCTCTGCGGCAGTAGTCTTCTTAGTTTTTTGTTTAAGCCTGTCAGAGGTATGTTGAAGCCAAGTCTTCACATGATGACTACATTTTTGTTTCGTATACTCTTTTGATGATTTTAGGATTCCATCTGAAATTCAATGTTTTCATTAGTTATAAACTCTTAAATACAGCCAGAAACGAGTCTAGGTATACGGGGGTGCCGATGACGATGCCCTGGTGATCGGCACTGAGAGCTTTTAGTTATAAATATTTAAATAGACTTATAAACGAGTCCAGGTATACGAGGGTGCTGATGACGATGTCCTGGTGATCGGCACCGAGAGTTTTCAATTATAAGCATCTAAATAGACTCATAAACAAGTTTACCGACCAACCGACTACTTAAAAAAACGCACCCAATGTACACACATACATACATTAGCCCGTTCCCCGCAAAATTTAAACTCTTTTTATTAATTATAATAAAATACGAGTAATAATCATAACCATATCGTAGTTGTAGATAAATGAAAGTTGTGTCAGGATTAACCTCGTAACAAAGTGACATCAATTTATTTTGACGTTTAGGTTATTATTTGTAATTAAATAAATAAATCATTTGAATTTCGCTGGGAACGAATTAAGATATCAGGCTGATATATATATGTGCGATAATTTCAGGCAGTCGATAAAGAAGATCTCACATGACATAAGTTGATGAATTTATGAATTCTTAACGTGTACTTAACGACGTAAAATTATATTTAAAAAGAATTCATTAAGAATTCTTTTGAAGACATATGATCACATATTGAATACATATTGAATTCATTCTAATGAATTCTTGAAGAATTAAAAAAAAAGAATTCAATTACAATTCATATTGTGTTTCCGTGCCAGCTGGGTACATAATTATTATTACGCTTGTTATTTGAATTAAAAATAAAATGAAAAATAATTAAGTATTCTTTTGACTTAGCTTCTAATTTATGTCGAATAAAAAAGATACTATATTTTTATTAAAATCCATTTGAGCAGGGCCTATTACTTGACGTATAGGTTTGAGATTATTTAAACATAATTGTATGATTGTTATATAGTAGTTACAATTACTGTTCCTTTTAATCACAGGTAATAGATCACCACCAAATTTAATCAAATCATTTTGAAGCCCTTTATCTCTAAAAATACTAAGCAAACTCTCAACTTGAAAGATAAATTCTGGTTCTAGAACTTTTTTAGTGAAAGATTCTAATCTCTGTGACATACATTGAAAAATCCATACATTGCCTTGTTCTGATTTTAAATTTAACAAGTCCTCATCACTAGCATTCAAGACTACAGCATAAACATCACTCGAATATTTGTTATTTATCTCGTCGATACTTTTTTGTAAAAAAATATACCAGTCACCAGAGTCGTTAACCTGAACCAGGAGAGTGTTTTCTTCGTTGTCGAAAGTAGTGCTTACAATACAGTTCTCTTCTTTATAGATCATAAGGATTCCAGATGACTCAGTTGGTAAAGAAAGAACGTATTTGTCATATCTTACTAATATATAAAGCAAAGTCGCTAAAACCGTTGTAATCGCTAACCGCGAAAACTACTGAACCGATTTTGCTGAAATTTTGCACACTGATTCATGATACTTCCTAGATGGTTTTAGTATAGTTTTTATCTTAAAAAATTTGATAACAATAGCAATAAATGAGCTCAAAGTTTTGCAAAAATACGCCAGCTTTTCACTTTAGTTCAGTAAAATCCGCTAGGTGGCGTCGACATAAAATCGAAGCTACCTGCAACACAATTAAATAAGTGTGGTTATAATAGGCCGGAGCGTATCGTTAGCTGTATAGTCGAGCTTCGGCAGCTCATCATGCTGTTCAGAGAATGCTGGTGATAGTCCTGCAGCTGGGTATCCCGGTTACAGACGACACTCTTCTCTAAGGGGGAAGGAACCCAAGTGTCCCTTCACCCTGAATCTCGATGAGTGCGATCAAAGAAAAATAAATTAATTCCAACCGATGCCGTCTCTGCCAGAATACCAGGAGACATATCTAGCCAGAGCACAATCTGCACCAACTCTTCAGAGTTGTGTGGCAGTCCCAACATCCCACCTGGTGTAATTAAAGAATTTGGGGCTACAAATGTAAGTGAGGAAAAACAGCTCTGATGGGCACGGGAAGCCACAACGGCTACCTTCTTGGTAGTCGCGTCCCCAACGCGCTTACCCACATGTTCCCGTCTGAAGATGAGCAATTGAGCAGTTGGTTAACCGGGGAACGACCCAAGACGAGATATTCTTTGGTCAGCGGCGTACCTCCCTCCATCACAGTCTCCGTACATCGAGACTCCCAGGGTAAGAATCAAGCAACCCGTAGCCAGCTCTTCATCATCAGGAATAATAATAAAGAATAGCCTGGAAGTTTGACCACTGGCGCTTTTTAGGGCCATTGTAAGTATTTACGTTCCCTACTTAACCATCAATTTCATCGGTTCTTTTTAGGGACCACCTTAGTGTAAACTACCTTGCCAACAAATACATTTTTATTACCATTTCCGGAAGTGATTCGTCAACTAAAAGACTATATTAACTAAAGACGGGCACTATTAAACCAAGTCAGCTATTCACTGGCAGACGTCACCTGCGGAGTTGTTCTTCGCAAGGCTGGGAAACCCGGTGACCGACGACTCTATATTACCCTCTCGACTCTAAGCATTCAACCAGGAATCACTGATCCTCTCCAAGGTCTGCGCTGGGCAAACCTATAACAGCTATAAAGGAAAAAAGAACTTGAGCCAACGGGACAGCCTTCACTGGACAAGTATCACTAACCAATCTCCCCATCTAAGATCACCAAAACAACTAAATCTGCAAAATAAAAAAGGTGCTTTAGACACCAACGTCTTCGACGTTATACCGGGATACGTTGGAAAAGAGCACTACAACTAGCCCCAAAGCTTCGGACTTTGTAATTTTTCTCCCAATCAGTCTGGGTCTTCAACAGTAAGCCAGAGAAGATCACCCTGAGGTATCCAGGCAGTCACAATTGCTGTTAACTGCAGTCAAAAAAGAGTTAACTTAAGAAGCTCACCGGTCTTTTTTAGGGCCATCGGACGTCGAACTACCTTGCCAACAAATGTATTAAAATTAACAAAGTTGACTAAAAATAGCCTTTAGGGGTCATAAAAGTCGTAAGCATACCAATAGTCGCAAAAGGGTATATTGGAAAGAAAACCTCAAATGTATCTAATGAATACAATTTGAGGCGTCAAGAAACTGACGCAGAAAATTTATCGAGATTGAAACAGCAGCGTCAAAATCGTCAACTTAAGAGTCCATTACGTGAGAGATCAGCTTTTCATTGTACCCTCACAGCAATCTCTGAAATCTTTAAAGATCCTACTTCAGATTTTTTAATGAGTAGAAAATGTATTTGTGTTTTTGTGGCAATAAAGATGTTGGGTTTAAGGTCCAGGACTTTGTTGCTCTGGTAATAAAATTGTGAGATATGAGAAAAAACAATTTTTTTTTAATATAAATTTTTTGGGGGTTTTAAATCTTAACAGCTTTAAAAAATAGCCCTTTTCGTGAATTACACAGAAGAAACCAAATCAACAACTTCTTATAGCCATCGATTATTTTATGGCATAAAGAACGCACGGTACTTTTCAGCATAATTATTTTTTTGAATTCGTACACCTTATTATTTGACCAAATAAACTATATGGATTCCGAAAAAATATGTTTTTAATAAGAAGATTTTTGTTCTGAGATGTATCGATAATATGTGTAAAATTTTCTAACTAAAAATGTTTCACATTACGTGTCAACACACTACGGTGTTTTATTTAGTAAGTCTCGGGCGAAGCCGAGACGGGGGGCTGCTAGTACCTTATAAAATAATTGTTCTAATTCCTGTCTTGTTGGAAGTTTATATGCTGGTCTTAAAAGATTCAAAAAATTATTTAAAAATTTAGACTTGATGTATTCAAAACTTATTTATAATGCAACAAAAACTTCTAAAAGTGCTTCGTGTAATCTAGAAACTTCAGATTTATTTACATTGTCCATGAAGTTTTTTAATCTGTTTTGTTTTCTTGAGGCGAAATTTCTTTCAAATACCTTCTTCACCTATAAAATATTTTTTGTAAATAAAGTGTAAAAGGGAATCGTAAAACATTAAACGTCGTAAAATAATAAGTATCTCATTTACATTCAAGTTTTTGCAAAGAGGTATTTCAGTACTCATATCGCTAAGATTATTTAGTGTCACATCCGAGGTCACATCAGAAATTTTGCGCTTACGATCTATTTCACAAGAACCATCCTCCTTACTACAGTTGATAACGCTTGTTTCTTTTAAATTTTCATCTTTGTCGCTGTCTTCATTGATTATTTTATTAGATTTACGTTGAAATTCTTTTTGTTTGCATACACGCCTAAAATAACGTACAATAAGACAAAAATAAGAATAATTTGAAAGTTATCAGAGTATTGATTTGATCAACGTCTAATATTTTAGTCAATAAGAAACGTTATAAATAAATCAATGAGCAATTTAAAGTCAAATTTGCCACCCACCTGTGAGATTCTAACCTAGCGACAGCTGTATTCCCAAGCTCTGTTTTACAGGTTAAACAAAATGCAATGTTCAGGTTCTTGGAATTTTTTCTTTTCACAAAGCCTAAACGCTCGTACTCACAATGTTCTTTCCGCCCTGGCATGTTTTTACCTTTTAATCAACTTATAACACAACTTGTGGCACAATCACAGGCCTTTTTAAATATTTGCAAATTTTCATTTGCGATATAAATGACACGTCGCAAATGACTTCAAAAATTACATTTAATACATACATTTGCGACGTGTCGTGAAAGCACTTACGACACGACAAATTATACACGACCCACCTCTGATCCCAATGTAAATTATCGAAAAAAATACTGACTTTTGCGAGATATCGAAAGCCGTGATAGAGCCCCACTGGCACTGCGAACTTGCGAAGACACGAAGGTGACGAAGGTCTATACGTCTAAAAGTAGGTACAGTGGCTACACATCAGCACACAGCATGCTACAGTTGCACAAGTGTGTTGGTCGGAACGTGGTCGAGTCTGTAGTCTGTACGTCTGTAGGAAGCTTGGAATCCCGCAAAAAGTGTGAGAATTTCGCACAAATTATATATTTTTCTTGCATCTTTGCTTGCATTTGAATTATAAACAGCGTAATTACCGTCTGAGGGAATGCCCTCTCGTGTTCTTCACTACAATACCGACGAGACACTTAAAATATTTATTCGATCATTTGGTAAGGATATTAATTTTGTAGTCTTTAAGATATCTATTTAAGCTTTTAATCAAACTGTGCAATAAGTGCCGGTGTCTTTCGTATTTATAACTTGGAGAATGAATATAGCACGAGAGAGTACTTGTATTTTACTGATCAGTATGCCACTGAGAAAGATACTCTTGCATTGTAAAAGTTGTGTGTGCCTTAATGTTTTTCTTGCCTTGTAATTTGTAGCATTCGTATTTATAGTACTTCAATCTTTGATTCTGATCATTTAGAGGTTAGTGTTTTGTGTTCTGAATGTAACGCAAATAAAAATATTTAAGTACGTAAGGGGTTGGTAGCATGATTTCAGTTTTCTAAAAAGCAAGCACAATTTTTATATTATCTTAAAGGTTGTTACTGTTTTCATTGAGTTTTTTTCTTGATTTTTGCAGTTTAACTCATTATTAAGACTGGTTCATGATCTCTTCTCTGTCAAATAGTCAAGATGAACTTCACTGAGCAAAGTCTTCAGAGTGCACTACCTCAGTTTTCAGAGATTTCGGTTCGTACAACAACACCTAGTTATGTATCATCTAGCAGTGATCCTCTTCTTTCAAATCATAGTACTGTTTACACGACTGCTGCAGATACCAATACCAAACAAATTTTTGTAAGCTATTGCATGTTTTCTTCGTTTTTCTTTCTACTTATTATCATATGCATAAATTGTATCAAAACTTATGGGGTTACTGATTTTTTATTTGTCTTACGTTTCAGATTAATATGCACAACAAATACCAAAATACAGTCTTAAATTTAGCTGAACCCAATGTTTTTGTACAGTTCTGTGAAAAGCCAAATTTGCAATCATTAAACATTCCTGCTTGTAATCAAAATAATGCTATTCTAAATGTGCAGTCCCAGATCTTGCCTATGAAGATTATTCAGAACATGTATGTGGCCCAAGATGGAAATATTGAAAAACAAGATGTACATCATGTAAAAAATGAATCAGAAGATACTAACAATGTGAGTCTCTATTTTCTCGTGAGTTTTTCATTATATTTCATTGATTTTTAAGTTAATTATTGCATTGTATGATTCAGGATCATTTGTCACAGCAAAATTTAGTTATAGAATACTTACAAAATATCCGGTCAGGGACACTCCCTCTATCACTCCAACAAATAATAAAAATTCAGTCAGAGCAAGTAAAAAGAGAAAAAGAGGATGAACCCAAAAGTGATCAAGTTCAGAATAACATTTTAAACATTCCTAGTGTTCAAATTTATAAGACAGCACTAAATGATAGTAGTCAGTTTTTAAGTGACAACACAGTTTTAACTCTAAATCCAAATGACGTAAATATTCATATGGAAAGTCAATCTGAAAATCACAGTAATGTTAATACTCAAACCCAAACCCTCACTCAGAATTATAAAGCTACCCAAAAAGTAGAAACTGGTAATTCGAAACCTGCCAAAAAGACCCAATTTAGAGCTAAAATGGGTGAGATTAAAGTAATTCTATCTATTGATGGTAGCCCTTTGTATCAGTGCCCAGAGTGCAGCAGCCAGTTTCAGCAAAAAGTCGATATTAATGATCATATGCAAAAGCACTTGATGGTATTATTTTTTTGTACAATTTGATTTTCTTAAACAACGCGTGGACGGTAAATATTAACATTCTTTTCAGGAGCGAAAGTACAAATGCACGGATTGTGGAGCAATGCTGAAGCGCAAGGAGCATCTGGATCAGCATATACGTGGCCACTCGGATGAGCGTCCGTTTAGGTGCAAAGTATGCCCAAAGGCCTTCAAACGTAACGAGCATCTGACCCGGCACGCCGTCACTCACTCAGGCGACAAAAATTATTTGTGCCAGATCTGCAACAAAGCGTTCTCGCGCAAAGATCATCTAAGTAAGCACACTCAAACACATTTAGGTATCAGAAAGCCCAAAGTGAAGAAGGTCCCCTCTACGGTGTCTAATGAAGCAAGTGTGACCATGAATACTACGGCAACAACTTCAATGCTCCTCAGGCCAGATCTTAATAACTTTCTAAAAGAGGGGAGTATCAAGCCGGAATCGAAAACACAGCAGCTGTTCCAACAAATTCAAAATATGCCAGATTCAAGCAAACTTGTATTCTCCATGCTTCACGAGCACGTGTTTAAAGATAACGCCGGTTTGCATCATCAGGCCGTCAATATGAATGAGATCTTACCACAAAGCACGAGGTACCTCGCACCTTCGTAATTTTTTCTTTTTTTAACCTCTTCTGATCATTTCAAATTAACTGAGTGCGTATACTTACGCGCAATTTTACCACGTAGTAGTAGTTAGCCGAAAAAAAACTTTTAGAGTCGTATTTGTAGACTAGGTGATTTTTTATATATATATATAAAAAAAAATGTAAATGTTTTAAAGATAAGTGAGTAAATTAATATTTTTAGATGCCTAGATTTACATGAAATTTTGTACAAGCGATGAGTGAGTGTGATTTTTAACACGAATTATAGTCTTATGATCATTAAGGAGTATATTTCCGATCTACCATCATTGTGATTTTTTCTAAATCAATATTATTAAGTCGTAATTTTAAGAGCGTTGGTAGACCAGACGGAAAAGCAAGGCTTTTTGCATTTTTTAATGAAATTATTTATGTACTCAAACAAAGACTGCATCATAATTGTAAATACTGCTAAGTTAATACGGATATGTATTGTGTACAAAATGATTAACTTAATATTCCACTGCGATAATTAGATCTCGCTGAAGTTAGTAGCTTGCGGGCATCACTTCAAATTAAAATATTAATAAGGAACTCTACAGAAAAATTTTGAGAGTGACAATATTATCACAATTAAATTTAAAAAGTATCAGATTGAAAAAAAATTGTACATTTACTAAACACAATATTAATTAAATTTTTGTATTTACACTCTAATTATAAGTAATATGCAGCTAGATTAATTTGTGCTAGAATATTGTATAGGTAAGTAAATAAATACGAAACTACTCGATGTGCGAATAAATAAGTATTATAAACTTCAGTGACTTCGCGAGAAAAAATTCCTTTTTAAGGTAGTACTGTCGGTACTTTGACTACTATTTTCGTTTTTTTAGGTCAATCACAGATGCTTGTGAAAAAATGACATATTGCTGGATTAAACGCGGATTACACTAAAGCTATTGTTAATAAAAATGATAAGGAAAAAAAGTGAATGTTTACAGTATCGCTTAAGTACTTGTTTATTGATTAATAACTTTCAATAGAAAAACAGTAAAAAAAAATAACAGACCACAGTATGATGCTTCTTATCGAAACTGTTTCTTTAACTTTTTCTAAATGTTAAGGCTTGAAAATTTACCCACAGATTTTTTAACATGCGGTTACATCATAAAATTTTAACTATACAATTCCTTAAACCTAGTCACAAATTTTTTGTAAAATTTTTATGAGTACGTTTCAATTTTTTGTGGGTGAATAAGATTTGTTTGACTTTTGGTATATGATATACTGTATGTAACAAAATACAGTAACGATTAGATGTTATTTTTTCATAATTTTTTAACAATAACTATTCAAGTATTGGTAGTTTTAACACAACTTCTACACCCATTTTTTTATCAAATTATACACGCAACTAGAGATATATCGATAGTACTACCTGAAAGGTGTGAATAATTTTTGTTGTAATTTCTGAGATGATAATTTTCAATTACATTCTAATAACCCAAAACAAAATTTGAAGAATTTAAATCAACTTAGCCCATATGAAGAAATGATCGTAGATTATGATGTATACAAATATTTTTTTGCGTTTCTAAAACGTTTTAACTACGTTAATTGTCATTGTGCGATATTATTTGTTGTCAGCAACTTATAGGTACAACATGTATATTCAGAGGTAAACTCCTTTTGATCTCTTGATAATGTTCATTAGTATTAATTTATACTTGAACTTTTATTTTCTTATGAATAAATAGTGAGTTAAGATTTTTGTATCTTTATAAAATAGAAATGTACTTTTTGTACGAAATTTGTTAATTATTTTTCCACTATACTAAAATTTACTACTAATATTAATATAGTTGGAAGTTGGCGCTGTCACTCGTTCTGTTCCACCTTCCCCCCATTCGTTACTATTGCGTTCTTTCCCCATTTATAATAAGTTCAAACACAATGTTATGTCTGACAATTTTGAAATCTTTTAGGTTTTATATGGCACGTATCAATTATTGCAACAAAGGCCATACCTACTATGTTTTGAAAATATTTGTGGCCTTACATAAGTGACGTCACTTCTTTTCTTTTACTCATCCTCTTTAATTCACTACCAAATTACATTATTCTATCATTCATATATGTTTATTTATTCATTCTTTGATGATTAACACAGGTCAACCCAGACAGCCTCGTACTTTTGGGAAGCTTGGGGTTAGAAATGTTTAAACTTACCAGCTAGCATATTAACTTGATTGTTTTATGTTACTTTCTCAACAAAGTCTCAACGTTTCCTTCGTCACAGCATGGCATAGTGATACTTCGTCACATATCAAAGGGCGCTGGGATTTTCTTCATCACTGCATGGCGCAGAGTAATAATTTTGATTGCAAGTTAGGATGGAGGAATTATTTTCGTCGCAGTACAGCTCGCTGGAATTGTTTTCGTCTCATTACAGAGTTCAGGGATTCTCTTCGACGCAATATAACGTGGTGGGTTTCTTTTCGTTACAGCACTGAGTTGGAATAGTCTTGCTCGCAGTACATGTCCCTGGAATTGTCTTCTTCCCACCTTCCCAGGCGTCGCTACGTACCTATACATGTATATCTTGCTATAGGCAATGCTATATACCAACCTTTCCTTTCTTATAAGACTTTGTAACTTTGTATACAAGTCCTCCCCCCTGAAACGCATACCCCGCAACGAAGGTTGTGAAACTTGTGAATTGTGAACGTCCATATAACTACAAAATGAATCAAAATTCATGATCCTTTAAGTATATTAGTAATCGTTTAAAGATCGTACAGTAATTAGGCCTGAACTATATTAGTATAGATTTTAAAAGTTGTATTAAAATTTAAGCACAATAATTTTGTGTGAATGAAATTGACTGTCATGAGATTGATTTTCATTAATTTCATTAAAACTTGTGGTCTTGCAAAAAAATTACGTCATACCTATGTAGGTACAACATTCAAAGTACTCATACATAGGAAAAAGTTCCAAACATGATTACGTGTCATAAATTAGTACTCAATCATATTACAAATATAAATTTTATTTTAAAAAATCCATTATCTCTTCAGATGAGAGTTTTGTCATTGCCGTTTGATTCTGGGAACTAATGTTTGAAAGCGACATCGAGGTAGGCAACATCATGGCAGGCGTTATCCAGCCAGTGTTTGGTGTTACATTGTGACCCTGCTGAAAAGTATTTGAACTTATGTGAACTGTTTGGTAGTTCCAATTTACTTGGGACGATTGCCTCTGCTGTTGAGGTATTGGGTTGACAAAGGACTGAGGTGCTGTGGCATGTGTTAAGCTGTTGGTTTGCAGATTTTTGTAGTTAGGTGTTGAATTCGTGAAAGCCGAAGTTTTGTTCGGAGATGACCAATTAAGTTGGTTCATGTTGTTGGCTAGTAGAGTGTCGGTCAGATCTTTGACCTTTGGTTTTGCAGACGTTGGCGCCGTTATGCTTGGAGTGAGTGGAGCTTGATTACTAATTTGCTTACTTATCTCTTCCTGCTTAGCTAGCCTGTAGTTATTTTCATTAAAAATTAATACTGGCAAAATTTTTATAGTAATGCTAATATGAAGAACAAAAGCAACTTTACCGAATCTTTTCATCCAAACTACAAGTCTGATACTGCGGGATTAGCGATTTACTCTGGGACAGTGTCCGAAACGACGAGTTACTCTCGAATGTCCCCAAAGGATTTGTGGATGACAACACATTTTCTGAGAGAGGATTAATAGTCATATTATTTATTGTGTCCGTCATGTTCTCGTGGAACTGTCTTGTTTTTTGGAGCTGCTGTAAAACTTCTCGATGTTCCATTGTTACTTGTGTGATCATGTCGTTAACTAAAGAAACCAGCAACTCATACTGTTTTGGGTTCAAGCTTTGTTCCACACAAAGCGGTAACAAAAAAGGTAACACCTTTGTAGCTAATGTATCTTTGCTAATTCCTAGCTTACTGTTTGTAACAATTAGTTTATATATTCCTTAAAACGATATTACATTCATTAATAATATAATCAAATTGATTACAATCAAGCATTTAATTGAAGAATATTGCATAAGTACCTATCATTGGCATTAAAATAGGTGGTTCACCCATGCAGGGTATCTGCTGTAAGAAAGGCAAAATTTCTTCTCTAACTATCCAGGAATCAAGATTTTCTATAAATTTAGACAAACACAACAGACAGTTTACGCGCACTCCAAGACTATGAGTACCATTATTGCCAGACATGCATATTTTACGCATCCTAGGAATGATAGAGTTCTTTATGTAGGTGACATCGATAATTGTTACAATCGATGGTAGGGCTACCAAACACTGTTCCTGAAGCTGCTCGTGTTTCGAATCTAGTGATCTTATCATCATAGGAGCAATGAAATTTTTCACGATATCTGGTGTACACCATTTTAATAACAGCTCTGTTTTTTGCAATAGAAGCAAACTGATCTGGAAAGTTTAAAAAAGAATTAATTTAGTATTATAATTTGACAGCTTATCAAAAATTGACATCTGAAAAATAAAGTATTTTAATTACTTGAGGCGGTTCTTCAATGACCAAAATTTGTTTTAACATAGGAAGAACTCGTTTGGTGAATTCTTCATTGGTACAATCATCCATAACTTGGAGAATAGTTGGAAGCAGGAATGGAATCATGGGTGTATTTACGAACTCCTTTTGTAGAGCTGGTAAAATCTTTTGCAGTACCACTCGCCTTGGAAACTTTATGAGAATTTGAGGCAAGCCTTTGTAAAACTGAGATTTCTGGAGATTATCCCATTGAAATAGTTTATCCAAATAAATTAAAGTCTTTACTTCAATGTCATTGAAATATTCAATCTGTAATATGTTTCAATAAAAATATCGTTAATTATGTGTTAATATTTTTCAGCCACATAGAATGATTTACACCTTTATAAATTGATGTGCATCTGGTCTAAGTTCCAGATCACTATAAAGTATAAGTTTAACTGTCTTTTTCAACGTTTCTGGTAAATCAAAATTTCTTGTCGAGCAGATTATAGTTTTTAGCTCATCTATATAACATTTGTAATTAAATACGTTTTTTTTTGAATTCCAGAAAGGATTTTTAGGTGAATATAGATAACATATCAATATGCCAAGAGAAAAGATATCACTGGATGGACCTATTGTGCTGTTTTTTATGCATTCTGGAGCTTGATAGTGTATTGAAGTCTTAACAGTGCTGGGTATTGAATTATAATCAAGATGCAACCAGTTTGGCTAAAACAAATTTCAGTAATGTATTAGCCCTTCACTATATAAAATATGAAGCTATCAATGAAATCAAATTAAAACCTTCTCGTTATGAGACTGATTTATAGCGCAAAAATCGAAACCAAAGATCTTCCAGTCTCCATGATCATTGATAACAATAGATTCAGGACACAGATTCATGTGCAACATTTTTACATCGTTGTGCAAAAAGGTCAAACTTTCTCCTAACTGATACAGCCCAAATTTTATCTCTAACTCCAATAACTTATAGTCCCTCAGAGTAACTTGTGCTTGTGCAGATATATTATCTAAACATCCCATAAGGTTAGCTAGACTAGCAAACACAGGCTCAGTAGCAAAGGCCAAGCTATCTCGAGATTCTTCTAGAGGATGCTGTACTGTAAGTATCTGAGGATGCCTAAGCTTGGTTAGCTGAACCACGCCTCTTTTCAGTGTCTCTACCACGCTGTCTCTTACAGACTTTTCTGACCATTGGTCCAATAATCTTTTCTCAAATAAAAATATAGCTGCCTTCTGTTTAGTGGACTTTTTGTACCCATTATAAACTTTCCACAGCAGCCCTGGACCTGCGCTGCAGATATGGGCCGTGACTTCGAATTCTCGAGTTACTGGGTTACCTGGTAAAACACTCGACAGTTGAGACAGGCTATGTGCTGTGCTGCTCATTGTATTGCTCACTGTGTTCCGAAGCTTATTTAGAACCTCCATGTTAATCTCTGTTCAAGAAATATGAAGATTTATTCAAGACAAGCCATTCAATGTTGCATATTGATTTTATGCTACTTACTATTAGATTTGTTCGAGATTTTCGTTTTTCGTTCGCAGGATTGAAGTGTAGCCAGCCCGAAACGGTCTCTTGTTGAATTGAATGTTATTGTATTGACCTTTCTTATAAGTACCAATATTTTATACAGAATACAGAGTAAATTTGACCATTTGTTACAAGTTACAACCATAGAGATAGTATAATAGAGGAAGCGAACTGTATATTTTCTTCTGTAAGTGGAAGCGTACGGTCAGTAGACAGAGGAAGACGACTGTTTTGGTCTTGCATCTCTCTCTGCTCTCTGCATTGATTAGCTGCTCGACAGTGGCTTGACAGTGTGGGAAGGTATTTTCACTTGTGACGTCATTCCAAGATGGCGCGATCACAGGGTTTTTTTTTCAAATTTGCACCAAATGTGAAAAACCAGCTGTGAAATTCACGAGGACGTCCCAACTAATGATAATGCGTTTAAAAACTTCAGGTTTTAATAAGCTATCGAATGAACACTAAATTTTTTATATCTTCACTTGGTAAGTAATGCAAAAAAACGAATGAAATTATCGCGGACATAAAGTTGATTAGAAAAACATTTTATTTTTTGTGCTTACCATGATCCAGTTATAACGAATTTGAAATATAGTCAATAGCGATTCCCGATGCATTAGAGGAAATTTTTCGTTTGTTTGCCAAAAGTGTAGTTTTAATGAAAATCAGTACGGAAAAAAAAAGTACTGCAATCAAACGGATTGTACCCGTCTAGTATACATATATATAGTTGCAAGCCTCCTCGCATCCGCGATCATAACAAAGTCCTATAACCTCTGACGAGCTGTCAAAATTGAAGCAGTGTGTGGCAAAAACATGAATAAAAGTTGTTGTATAAGTGGTTGTCACGATAAATCTGCGAAATCTTTTTTTCGTATTCCATCTGTGATTTCTCCGGACAATAAAAAATACCAAAGTATCAGTGCAGAGGAACGAAATGAAATCATTTCTTTATCTATGAAAAGACAACAACATTTCGCAGATTTATCGTGACAACCACTTATACAACAACTTTTATTAATGTTTTTGCCACACACTGCTTCAATTTTGACAGCTCGTCAGAGGTTATAGGACTTTGTTATGATCGCGGATGCGAGGAGGCTTGCAACCATATAAATGTATACTAGACGAGTACAATCCGCCTGATTGCAGTACTTTTTTTTTCCGTACTGATTTTCATTAAAACTACACTTTTGGCAAACAAACGAAAAATTTCCTCTAATGCATCGGGACCTAATGACCCAGGGCGCTTAGTCAAAATTAATCGATAACATATGTAAACATATCACAATTTTGATTGCCTATCTAGTACGACAAAGATCTTTTTAAATGGCGCTCTTGTAATTCCTTGATAATTTATTATTCAATAGTAGCCAGTAAGCGCCCCGGGTCATGAGGTAATAGGCGCTTGTGTTATTAATAATTATTAATTTAAAAGAGTGTCCAGTTAGCGCCCCGGGTCATTGGGTGATAGGCACTTGTGTTATAATATTACAATTTTTAATTTTCACGCGTCTTTGGCAATGGGCAATACCCCTTCACTGCTGTGCTGTCTGCTCGGCGGAACATCAAGTTCCGATATTGAATCCGCCTAAGGGTGCCTGTACATGGGCGTCTTGCAGTCTGAAGACTGCCAGCCAAAGCTTCGGCGGGCGATTCAATTCAAATTGATAGAGATCAATATTTTTTTTTTTCTTGCATTCCGTACAACAGACACCTTGTTTTCAATGAAACTAGACTCTGAAGTCGTATTTTGATTTTAGAAACTGGTTTTGGTAAAAAATTTCGAGTAAGTATAACAAATGACTAGTTTTTGCTGGCAGCCTGTTACTGCAATTTTCCTGTTTACCGACTAGTCGTTTGTTATACTGACTCCAAATTTTTTAAAACTTTTTACTAAAACCAGTTTCTAAAATCAAAATACGACTTCAGAGTTTAGTTTCATTGAAACCAAGGTGTCTCTTGTACGGAATGCAAGAAAAAAAAAATATTGATCTCTATCAATTTGAATTGAATCGCCCGCCGAAGCTTTGGCTGGCAGTCTCCAGACTGCAAGACGCCCATGTACAGGCACCCTAACCCAACGCTGCGCGACATCTTCGGTACTCATCAGATAGCGCCACCGAGCGGTTAATCGAGGCTCGAGATACGCCGCTAGTTAAGCTGGCAACTCCTCGACCAGCAAGTCAGTCCGGTTTTGGCTTGCGCGAGCAACACACGCATTTCTGTTTTCAATCAATAAATCAGTGTTGGGATATAGTTCCGGCAAGACTTGGGAATTCTCTAGGACTCAACCTATCTGGGGTCGTACCATGTAACTATTTTTCAGTACATCGGCCTATGTTATAACATAGGCCTGCAAACTGCAAAGCAAAAAAAAGTAATATGGTACGGACCCTGACGTGGTAAATCACTAGATCAAAAAAATAGTACCGAAGGCGACGCGCGAGATTCAAATGAGGTCCAATAACACGAGCATCTATCACCTGATGACCCAGTGTGTTTACTGACCACTCTGTTAAAAACATAATTATTATTAACACAAGCGCCTATCACCCAATAACCTGGGGCGCTTACTGGCCACTCTGTTATATAAATAATTATTAAAATAACACAAGCGCCTATTACCTCATGACCCGGGGCGCTTACTGGCAACTCTGTTGAATAAAAAATTTTTAATAACACAAGCGCCTATTACCTCATGACCTGGGGCGCTTACTGGCAACTCTGTTGAATAAAAAATTTTTAATAACACAAGCGCCTATTACCCGATGACCTGGGGCGTTTACTGGCAACTCTGTTGAATAAATAATAATTGATAAATAACACAAGCGCCTATCACCCTATGACCCGGGGCGCTTACTGGCCACTCTGTTATATAAATAATTATTAAAATAACACAAGCGCCTATCACCTAATGACCTGGGGAGCTTACTGGCCACTCTGTGAAATAAATAATTATTATTAACACAAGCGCCTATCACCCAATGACCCTTGGTGCTTATTAGCAACTCTGTTGAATAAATAATTATTAATGAATAACACAAGTGCCTATCACACAGTGACTTGAGGCGCTTACTAGCCACTCTGTTAAATAAACAATTTTCAATAACACAAGCGCCTATTACCCCATCACACGGAGCGCTTACTGGCCACTCTGTTATATAAATAATTATTAAAATAACACAAGCGCCTATTACCTCATGACCCGGGGCGCTTACTGGCAACTCTGTTGAATAAAAAATTTTTAATAACACAAGCGCCTATTACCTCATGACCCGGGGCGCTTACTGGCAACTCTGTTGAATAAATAATAATTGATAAATAACACAAGCGCCTATCACCCTATGACCCGGGGCGCTTACTGTCCACTCTGTTATATAAATAATTATTAAAATAACACAAGCGCCTATCACCTCATGACCCGGGGCGCTTACTGGCAACTCTGTTCAATAAATAATTATCAAGATAACACAAGTGCCTATCACCTAATGACCTGGGGCTTACTGGCCACTCTGTGAAATAAATAATTGATATTAACACAAGCGCCTATCACCCAATGACCCTTGGTGCTTATTAGCAACTCTGTTGAATAAATAATTATTAATGAATAACACAAGTGCCTATCACTCAGTGACTTGAGGCGCTTACTAGCCACTCTGTTAAATAAACAATTTTTAATAACACAAGCGCCTATTACCCCATCACACGGAGCGCTTACTGGCAACTCGGATAAATAAATAATTATCATTAACACAAGCGCCTATCACCCAATGACCCGGGGCGCTTACTGGCCACTCTGTTAAATAAATAATTTTCAATAACACAAGCGCCTAACACCTCATGAGACGGGGCGCTTACTGGCAACTCGGATGAATAAATAATTATTAATAACAGAAGCACCTATCACCGTATAACCTAGAGTGCTAATTGCCAATCTAGTAAATAAAAAATTATTAATAAACATGTCAAGAACCTTTTTCCTAATGATCCAGGACACTTATTTGCGATACTATTAAATAATAAAAAGTTGATTGATAATATATATGTGAATATATCACAATTTTGACTGCTTTTCTAGTACTACAAAGATCTTTTTAATTGGCGCTCTTGTAATTACTTGATAAATTATTATTTAATAGTAGCCATAGTATGCACCCCGGGTCATTAGGTGATATGCGCTTGTGCTATTAATAATTATTTATTCAACAGAGTTGCCAGTAAGTGCCCCAGGTCATTGGGTGATAGGCGCTCGATCGTATTATTAAAAATTATTTATTTAACAGAGTGGCCAGTAAGCGCCCCAAGTCACTGAGTAAGCTCCCCAGGTCATCAGGTGATAGGTGCTTGTGTTATTTATTAATAATTACTTATTTAAAAGAGTGGCCAGTAAGCGCCCCGAATCATCAGGTGATAGGTGCATGTGTTAATAATAATTATTTATTTCACAGAGTGGTCAGTAAGATCCCCAGGTTATTAGGTAATAGGCGCTTGTGTTATTTATTAATAATTATTTATTTAAAAGAGTGGCCAGTAAGCTTCCCAGGTCATCAGGTGATAGGCGCTTGTGTTAATAATAATTATTTATTTAACAGAGTTGCCAGTAAGCTCCCCAGATCATCAGATGATAGGCGCTTGTGTTATTTATTAATATTCATTCATTTTAAAGAGTGGCCAGTAAGCGCCCTGGGGCATGAGGTGATAGGCGCTTGTGTTAGTGATAATTATTTATTTAACAGAGTGGCCAGTAAGCTTCCTAGGTTATTAGGTAATAGGCGCTTGTGTTATTCATTAATAACTATTTATTTAAAAAAGTGGCCAGTAAGCGCTCCGGGTCATCAGGTGATAGGCGCTTGTGTTAATAATAATTATTTATTTAACAGAGTGGCCAGTAAGCTTCCTAGGTTATTAGCTAATAGGCGCTTGAGTTATTTATTTATAATTATTTATTTAAAAGAGTGGACAGTCAGCGCCCCGGGTCATCAGGTGATAGGCGCTTGTGTTAATAATAATTATGTTTTTAACAGAGTGGTCAGTAAACACACTTGGTCATCAGGTGATAGATGCTCGTGTTGTTGGACCTCATTTGAATCTCGCGCGTCGCCTGCGGTACTATTTTTTTTTGATTTTGTGATTTTCCGCCTTCCACGTCAGATAGGTTGGGTCCTAGAGAATTCCCAAGTCTGGCCGATACCTATATCCCAACACTGCAATAAATGAACCTTTACGTTAAACAGAGCCTAGTGTGGTCGAGCTTCTTGCACCCTGTGCTACTCTCTTATTCGTGGGTAAGCACGAGCATACCCAGCGGTTTCCAAATTGGTGACCCCGACGTGATCTGTCGTAAGTAAAACGGCGAACTGTCATTGTTCTTTTTTTCACTCGACCCGAAGTTTCTCAGTTGGAAATTTATAGCTATATTTATACTTATAAATTATATTTATAATGATAGCTATAACTACCTTTAGAACAGCTATAATAATGTATAAAATTCAGCTATAAATATAGCTCTCAATTACAGCTGTAATCTTTTCTCAAATTTTGAATAAAAATTAGTTTAAAATCAGATTTTTTCAACATATATCGATCAGTCTAGACGGTATCATCCGTGTGATAACAGTAAAACTGAGGGCCTAAAGTATTTTTAAAAAATTTTTAAAAAACTTGAAATTGTATATGATTTCTTGTTTTTTTTCTACTTATTTAAAAATACTTCAGGCCCCCAGTTTTACTGTCATCATACGAACGATACTATCTGTACTGATCGATATATGTTGAAAAAATCTGATTTTAAACTAATTTTTATTCATTATTTGTGAAAAATTTACAGCTTTAGTTTATAGCTATATTTATAGCTGAATTTTATACATTATTATAGCTTTTTATAGGTAGTTATAGCTATAATTATACGCATGTTAATAGCTATAAATTTTTGATTGAGGTCGTACAACAAAGAAACACGTCTTGCATCTGCCTTTTCTCCTGGCGCACGCGTCGGACCTCGCATCTAGTCACTAGATTCTAGTGTCTTTCCAGCCAAAACCTGTGCGGGCGGTTGCTCTTGCGCTGGCCGCGCGAGCAAAAAAAAAAGGGGAAAAAAACCTCTGAGACGAGCCAGACGGGCGTTTTTGTTTTTATTTTCTTTTTCTTCTCTCTTCCGAAAACTTCGAGGCGCTGATGCTGCCAAACGCTCTGTCCCTCTTTTTCCCCCTTGCCGCAGTATAACCTATACTTCCTTCGTGTTTAGACCTTTTACATCTATATCTTCCCGTAAGCTTTACAAAAATTATAATGCTTAATTACTTATTACTATTCTGTTTTTTTTTATTCTTAAATTTATAGCAAAAAATATCAATTATTATTTTGATTAGTTATTTATTAAATATTAATATAATTATTGGATAACGTATGAAGATTGTATCATTTTGGTACGTATAATCAGCAAATTAAATTAAAGGTTCAATTGCCGTATCCATTTTATCTCGGAAACAAATATCTTAAAACATACACAAATTCACACGATTTTCCTGTGGTTTGTATGTAAACAAATAGTTATGTACAAATACAAATAATAGAATACTATATCTTCTGTACCTTATAAGGACACAAAATTGATAACTAGAATCAAATTTAGTCTAGCCCAATGGATAAGATACTTGGCTAAGAATCTGTTAGCCAAAGTTAAAGTTCAAGCAACCTCAGAGGCTTTTTTTTCTTTTTTTTTTTTTTTTTTTCGTTTATTGTTGATGCGTTATTAAGATTTTTAAATAGTTAAGTTTAAGTAGAAATAATTTCTTTTATAAAAAGAAAAGCTTGTAAAAACTATATAGTTTTACCTTAGAACCACATGGGGATTTGAGACAAGAAACCACATGAAAACGGAGTGGTAAAACCACATGAAAACATGTGGTTTTTTCACATGGTTTTACTACGTGGTTTTTCGATATGGTTTTTTTCAAAAGAGAAAGCAAAAGCCAAGTGTAATAATTGTGGGCAGCTGTTTGCCACAACTGCATCAACTTTCCAAAAAAATCACAGGTACGCAGTACTTTCATCATTTTTAATTGTAACCGATTGATTGAAATTAAGGTATTTGATATGTTTTGTGCAGGGACAATTGTCTTAGAAATTCTACAAATGCTGACAGTGACTCTTCCATGGCTAATGACGGCAGCAATGTACGTACTCCCAAGAGGCTTAGAAAGAGTATTACCAACCATGTCACCTAACTCTTCGGAAGCCTGTGTGTCAACTAACTCTCAAGTTAGTACACATAACGTATTTTATTGTTTTATAATAATTTTGTGGGACCTATTCTACTGCATCAATTGATATACTTGTGCAGTTATTTTTATGCTCTTAATTTATACAATTAGTATGTATCTAAGAAACTTGTTTCATGATAATTTAACTTTTCAACCTTAATTGCTAATCGTTTTCCATTCACAGTATGTTACAACATTCTTTTTTTTTACATTCTTACTTGATTTTCTTTACTTTTTAAGTTTTTTAAAAAATTTTTAACGTACATAAGTTGACTTTTGCATTTTGTGTCCCAAAGTTTTACTCTCACACTTCAAGCAGAATTTTTCTTTCACACATTTCACAAATCTGTAAAATTATTCCAAATGATACTTAGAATTTAGATAATAACATTTAGAAATGGTTAATATGTTTATTTAAAAATTTATTTGGATTTCAAACAATGTTTGTAGTCTTTTTCATGTGTGTAGGCGTTTTAAAGATCACTACAGTACAGGATGTGGATGTGATACATCCTGGTTTTAAAATGTTTCTCTAGCAATAAATATCGTATTTAAAACACGACACTTACATAACAGTGCCTTCTCAGTCAAAAATGTATAGCTATGGTTATATTAAGGTACTAGTCGAGCACTCTACAGTGCGTGCCATAATGCGCCGTAGCGTATGTGTATACTATATATATCGCTTCGACAACTATCTCGAAAAATGACAACGTTGTAGGAGCGAATTTCACTGAATTTATCAACTTTGCAAAGCTCGAACAACAAAACTATGCCGCTGAGCCCTTTTAAATTGGAACCACAGTTGCTTTATAATATAAATTATATCATACTATTTTTTACGAAACATTGTAAGAAGCGTTTTAGAGATATAAGTAATTTCGTTCACAAATCGACCCCCAATCCAGCGCTTTCCTATACCTCCTGTGTTAAAAGTTCAACATTAAAACTTTAATATCTCCAAAACTATACCGCTAAGCCTCTTCAAATTTTGGCTCATGATAAATAATAGCAATCTTAAGGCACGCACAAAATTTTAGAAAAATCGTAAGAAAAGTGTTTTTGATCGACTACTACCTTAAAAAGCTACAATCACCCTAGATTATAGCTATATTCAACTAGTAAGTAGATATAAAAAGCTACAAATGGCTATTAAAAGTAGGTGTTTACAAAGTAAATAATGGAGCTGAAACTAGTCCCACGCCAGATAGCCTCACCAGGGACGAACTGGGCCGAAAGGGCCCCGGGGCTTAAAATTTTTTTTTCTTGGCTTAAATATGCCAAAAACTGATACATATATCATTGCTATTCACCCTGTATGACTCATATGGGTCTTTGAAGCCGTGAAAGGCTACTTGACTTGAAAAATACTAAGTTTTCCGTTGATATGTATACACATGTAAACGAAAAAATTAGGAAAAAATTTTTTAATTTTTTTAAAACCCATTTTGCCACTTTAAAAGTAAATAAAACAAATGTATATTAGTCCTACACGCAGTATATTTAAGTTCTCGTATCCATCAAAGGCCGCCAGGCTTGGAAAACACTGAGTTTTCCTTCGATACCTATACACATGTACACGAAACACCTAGCAAAAAATTCAGAATTATTTAAAAATCTATTGTGCCACTATGAAACCAAATAGAATACGTTCCTATTCGTCTTACACACAATATCTACAAGTTTTCAAAGCCTTGAAAGGCCGCCAGGCTTGGAAAACACTGAGTTTACCAATAATACGTATACACATGCACACCAAAAAATGAGAAAAAAAATTCACAATTTTTTTAAAACCTACTGTGCTACTTCGAAAATGAATAGAATAGATTAATGCTAGTCCTACACACAGTATTTATAAGTTTTTGAAGCCTTGAAAGGCCGCCAGACTTAAGAAAACAAGAGTTTTCCATAGATACGCTTATATGCGTGTCCTAAAAAAAATAGGGAAAAAATTTCTAATTTTTTTATAACTTTTGTGCTGGGATGAAAATGAATGAAATATGTATCTACCGAGTACCTCGGTACCTACCTCGGTATCTACCATACCTACTCACAATTTTGATATCAATGAAGTTGTATCGCAGCACAAAAGTTTTTTAAAAATTTAGAAATTTTCCGCCCATTTTTTGCATACACGTATACGTGTATCTACGGAAACCTCTTGTTTTTCAAAGCCTGGCAGCCTTTTAGGGCTTGTAAAATGCATTAGAATTTTAGGTGAGTATTGTTAAAACATATATGATTCATTTTTATCTTTGGTCGAAAGTTTAAAAAAAGAGAAATTTTTTCTCTAATTTTTTAGAATACGCATAAATATGCGTGTATCTATGGAAAACTCGTGATTTCCGAAGCCTGGTCGCCTTTCACGGCTTACAAAACATCAAAATTGTGGGTACATATAGTAGAAACATATGTCATTCATTTTTATCCCGGCACAAACATAAAAAAAAGAGTTAGATATTTTTTCCCACTTTTTTTCGAATACTTGTGTACGCGTATCTGCGGATAACTATATTTCTCATACCTGGTGGTCTTTCAAAGATTGACAAACTCATAAAAATTGTGTGCAAAATTAATAGAAATGTATTTTATTTGATTTTAAAGTGGCACAATAGGTTTTTAAAAAATTACAAATTTGTTTTCTAATTTTTTGGTGTTTATGTGTATACGTATCGAAGGAAAACCCAGTGTTTTCCGAGCCTGGCAGCCTCTGATGGCTTCGAGAACTTATAGATACTGCATGTTGGACTAATAAAAATAAATTTCATTTGTTTTGAAAGTGGCGCAATAGATTTTAAATAAATCACAAATTTTTTTCGAATTTTTCGTGTACATGTGTATACGCATTAAAGGAAAACTTAGTGCCAGGTGGCCTTTCACGGCTTCAAAGACCCATAGCACGCGTACGTGGGTGAATGGAAATAATAATATGTATCGGTTTTTGGCATACTCAAGCCAATAAAAAAAAGTTTATGCCCCAGGGCCCCTCAGGCCCAATTCGTCCCTGGTAAGGCTACTCCGACGTGAGGCTAGTTTTAGCTCCATTACTGTAGCGTCTTAGAACTTAAAGATATATATATATATATATATATATATATATATATATATATATATATATATTGATGAGATCAGTATTGTATGAAATATTTTGAGGGCATTTGTTTCATTACCGGGAATTCCTACGTTACTGATAGTTGTTACTCACTTTTACCTTACGTTTTTATAAATGAATAATTTTACAGCTAATTTAATGCAAAATGATGAAGGATTCCTTAAAACTTTTGCTCTGAGAAACCGTTTAAGTCTAAATTTATTATAATTCTTTGAGAATTGAAGCTGGACAGTTTCAGCGCGTGATTGTTACAGTTACGTTTTAGGCTATAATCACCTCGGCATTCTTATACGACCATCATTTTGCATAACATTAGCTATGTAATTAATAATTGATACAAATGTATTGAGATGCCGATGTTACTGAAGTAGACACTTCTACTGATTTACTAAATGTCCTTAAGTATGATATGATTATCCCTTTTTTTCCTCGGTCTGTAAAAGATGCAAAAAAAACGACTGGAAATTTGTGATAGGGTTTGTATATTGACTAAGCACTCTCCATTCGTATGTCTTGATACTTCATTCCTTTTTCAGAAATGCGTTAAAATTATTTAATAGCATCTTCCATCTCCCCTCCGATTTTCTTTTAAGATACGACGTTTTAAGTACTTTTTTTACTACTCTAAATATGATCCCTACTGATTGATATTTTGTAATCACATATGTAATTCCATCTGTATTTACACTTGTAAAGTCACTTGGAATTCTACTTGGAATTCCACATGGGATTTTGGATTGGAAACTTCAAGTGTCATTCCAAGTGGCATTCCAAGTGGAATTCCAAGTGACTTTACAAGTGTAAATACAGATGAAACTACATTTGTGATTACAAAATATCAATCAGTAGGGATACTATTTTCGAAAAGCGAATACTAGATTTTTTTATAAAAGTATATACCTACGTTGCCAGAAACTCAGATTTCTTCGAGTCTGATAGCTAATGCAAAAAAAATTCATAGAAATAAGAGTTCCAACCGATGACATTATAAGGTAAAGGAGAGTATCTCTGGACACTTCAAAACTGGAGAGTACAATCGGGGAGGCTACAATAAAGCATAAATGTAATCACTTAGATATTGAAAACCATGTACATAAGCATTCAGATAAAATTCTTAAATGCAAAACTTATGATTATCAGTTATCAGATTGTTAATTTTTTAAAATAGTTAGTTTAAAAGGATAATTAAAGCTGGCTGTCCGAGGTTTTTATTAATCTGTTTCAATGGGAAATCTTGACTCGTGTGAGCTCCAGCTAAAAATTTGTCATAAGGTCTTACATAAGTTCTTGCGTAATTTCTTATATAATTTCTTATGTCAGTTCTTATGTTAGTTCTTACGTAAGTTTTCATATAAGTTCTTTTATCACAACTTGTGTCAGAACTTACATTTGCTTATCAACCGAGAACTAACATAAGATCTTATGTAATTTCTTATGTTAGTTCTTATAAGACTTCGTGTATCAGTCGTTTAAACGTATTCAATTACTATCTAAATACATACATGGTGAACTTAAAAATTTTTTTATGCATAAAAGCTGTTAGAATAGCTGATATAAATTAGTAAATACAAAAAAAAGCATCTCTTACCTCCACTAAGGGGATTTGAACCTGATCCGGAGAACCCCTAGTCAAGTGTCTTACCCACTTAGCCAGAGTGGATTCGATACATGAGAAAGAATTGACGTCCTCATAAGGTACATCTGATACTAACATCGATGTTATTGCATCCTCAAATTATTGCTTTTTACAATCTCTGATACTAGTTAAGTGTTAGCAGTATGGATGTGTGGGTATGTGATCGGGCAATAAAATGTACAACACTGTCGTTTTTATTATAAAACACGGACACGTTTATTCTCACTATCTTCAGTGTATGCTATCTTTAGTCTTTACAATCAAGGATACAATCGTAAGCTGAACTGAAATAAAGCAAGATCAAATCAAAAGGAAAATACGAAAAGCAGGGAGTGCGTATCGACAGACTGACTGACTGCGCGAGAGTGAGTAAACTATAGGTATTAGACGCTGAAGTGCAGCGTCACGGCGTCTCGTCTTCTTGCTATTGCGCATGCGTTAGAATTCAGTTACGAGCGCCAAATATACATCTAACACTCCCTCCCGTTCGTATCTGAATTTAACAAAACAATATAAAATGAAAAAAAGGAAAGACATATTGGAATATTAACACTGAGTAATCGTATTCAAATGAATAAGCAATCAGCTGAAGATGTGGAACACGTCGGCTTCTTGATCACTCATTGGGGTTGATTGCGAAAAGCTAAAACATACACAGAAAAATACATTAATCGGCATGTCTACTATCATTATCTATCTATTATCAATTTATTAATTTTACTATCTCAAGTTCAAGTTTAATTATCATGCAATTTACACTGATTAACATTCAAAATTTCTCTCATTAGTCTTTTATACAGTTCAAACGGCAGGGGTTTTGTAAAATTGTCTGCTAGTTGTTCCTTGAATGGAATCCATTTAACGATTATTTTTCCTCGGGATACACATTCCTTAACATAGTGAGCATTGATCTCGGTCATGTGTCTGAGTCTTTTGCCACCATCTATATTAGCACTTGCTCCGGCGGCTTTGTTATCACACCAAAGGTCCGCAGGCAACATAATGTATGACAGCATTAAGCTGATTGAGTGTTCCAATCCTATCAGCTCCTGCCTTGCATCACACATCGCCACGTATTCTGCCGCGCAGGTTGAGATTGCAACGTAACTCTGTTTTCTCGTCTTCCAAGCAACTGTATGGCGATACAATCTTATGAGTATCCACCTGTCGTAATTGAGCCTTTACATTCTGCCAAACTCGCATCTGAAAAGACTTCCAGCTTATTTTTCCGGCTTCTGTAGGTTAATCCCAGAGTTCTGGTGTGTTGTAGATATCGAAGGACTCGTTTGACCATTTTCTAGTCAACAGTTGGGCAGATTTGGTGTCTGCTTAATACATTCACAGAGTGCGAGATGTCTGGTCTGACTGTGTTAGCCAGATACAGCAGGCTTCCTACTGCTTCTCTGTGAGGTACATTTTCTTCAGTTTTAGTTTTGTTTAGTTCTCCAGTCTCTTCCGATTCTTCTCTGTCTTATTTTTTTTTTGCCGATTCAGGGCTTGATTTGTCAACATTGATGTTCTTTGTGGTTGTGAGTCGGTAAATCCAAACCTTTCCAGAACTTTGTCGAAGTATGGTGTTTGCGTAAGTGAAATTGAATTATGTTTTCTATCTCTTTTTACTGTGATAACTAGGAAAGTGCCAACCTCGCCAGGATCTGATATCTCAAAGTCAGACTGCAGACCAATCTTAATTTCTTTTGATTTACTTACCAATTTCTTGCTATCATGATATCATCTTCATATGGAATCAAGATTAAAAGGCTAACTTTTTCTTTCCATGCGTAAAGGCAAGTTTTACTGGTGTGCGTTTGTGATACTAGTTTCAGTGCAGCACCGTACGAAAACACTCGTTCCATTTCTTCAAGCTGATCTTGAGTCTATAAAGGGTTTTCTAGATTACATACTTTATTTTTCTTAAGTTAATCTTCGTCAAGCATACCTTCAGGAAATTCTATATTTATATTATTCTTGATTGAAACATTCATGAATGCTGTCTTGACATCCAGCAGACAAGTTTCTAAGTTAAATTTATTAAAAGTTGATATTACCGATCTCACAAGAGCCAACCCAGATACAGAAGCGTAAGTCTCTTGCAAGTCGTACTTATTCCTATCTTTAAACCCACAGATCACACCAACCTCACTTTAAACGTCGTGGTTCCCATCTTCGTCTATCTTCTTCTTTAGGACTTGTCTGGAATCTATGATGTTTGGCTTGCTTTCTTCAACATTCATAGTTGGCCTGTCTACAATTTTCCATACTTGATTTTATGCATCGATTCCAATTTTTCGTAGATTGCTTTGAAGTTTTCTTGAACAAGCTCTTTATTCTTCCTCGATCGTCCTCATTTTATCTTGACTCCTTGTTATCCCTCCGTTTCTAATAATAATCCAAGTATCTTCTATCTTTACTATACTATCTTTGCTAAACTTGAAGAACCATTCATCTCATTTAATGTCTGTCTTATGATTATTTCAGTTTGCTATTTTATCATTTCTCCAGACATTTCTAAATACAAGTCTTTCATGAAATCTTACAGCCAGAAACTCATAAAATTTGCATCCTCTGGTCTTAGAAAAATGTAGCCGATAGTAGTATAGCCAACCAGTACTACTCGTATACCTTGTGGGCTGTATTTGGTTCCAGTGTTCCTCTGTATCTTAATAAAGGTCACACGACCAAATCTTATTTGATTTATTTCTATCTTTAAATTGGGGGTAAAATTTCCTAAGGGAGCTACTATTTTGTTGGACAGGTGTGGTGTGTAATTATATGTATATACTGCAGCACCTAAGGTTAGATCCAACATGTTCTCCCTAAACCTTGAGTCATATATGTAGGTTCACACTTTGTCCTGCAATGTGCGATTGATTCGTTCTGAAACGCCATTGTATAGAAGATTGTCTGGACAGACCAGTTGAGACTCAGCTCCCAATCTCTGGAGAATTTCCACTGTTCGACCTCCTGCAAACTCTGTGCCTTGGTCAGTTCTGTAATAGCACATCTTTGCATTAAAGTCCAGTAGATTTCGTGCGCTGGTCGCAAATTTGTCCATACAATTTCTTGCTTTACTTTTCACTTTCACAGGGTATGCCATCGTCAATATTAAGTAGTCGTCTGTGTATACTATCATGAAATTGTATCTTTTAGGATGAGTTGTTTCGATGCCCTCTCTCTTCTAGTGTTCAAAGGCAATCTTTAAATTTTAGCAATATGACACACCTTGCACAATGCAATGAAGTGATCGTGCACAGACTTTTTTAAATCTTTATTGTCCAAAAACTTTCTTTGCAATCCTAAAGATATTCCAACGATAAATGCCCGAATCTTGCGTTTCAGAGCATGACTCTGCTATTTCTTTTAAGTATTTTATACCTTTATATAAAGGGACTTTAAGCCTCTGAAATCTCACCGATCATTAGTTCTTTACTATCATTAATTTTTCTATCTTCAATGGTTTTCTCAAACTCATTTTGTTGAGCGGTATCTAAACAATCTTTTTCAGATCCATTATTTGGGATTATAGGTCAGCTCTTACTATAATTGGTACTGACTTCCTGAACCTTCTCAGCCATTGCCGCAGAGACACATTCTATTATTAAGCAATCTATAATTTCTTTACGCTTCTTGTTGTTGCTTGTACTCTGACCATCTTGCACTAGTTCCACTATCCAATGAAGACTCTGTAGGCATCGGAAATTAACGTCTCGTTAGAACGTGGGTCAAATATATCTATCTTAAGGTTATCTAAATAGATACATATGCATCTATTAACAAGCTGACGAAGCGACGTCAAGTTTCCAGCGAGCATATTGGCGCATATCACTCTATCTAGGACCATTTTGTCTTTGTTATTACGACCCGAAACCCACCTTTCTCCCTCCGCTCTCAAGTTCACGGAGGAATTTTTATTCACGCATTTAAACAATTTTCTTTCATATATTTTTGGTTTCCTCCGTGGGCGTAGAGAGCAAAGTTTCGGGTTCAACAACAAACATACTACTCGATGCATTAAATCCAAGCAATTCTATATTACTTTAACATTCTTTACACTTCACTTAAATATTTATAGGACAAGCCATTCTCGCTTTTAAACAGTCTATTAGAATCTGCAATTTTCACATCTGGTACTTTATTGACAATCTTATGGTAAAAGTTATCTCTTTTCTCATCTTCAAGAAAACTCTGAGTTTTACTGACAAGTTTGAAATCTATCAAAATCCATTCAAAATTCATCTTAATCTTTCGAGGAATTCGCAAAATTTAATATCACTTTGCTTTGTGGGATCAAATCTAACAGTGTGAATTTTGTTGTATATTTGATACGCCTTCATCTGTATATCACTTCTTTTCGTATCATTAATTTTTGCACTATTACCGTAGGATAATTAAAAAAAAATACTCTGTTTTAATAATCTAAGGATAATCTATCTAGTATTAAATTTAAAGTCTGCTCTCTATCTTCAGTCAACTTTTGAATCCCCTAAATATCTTTCTTGTGGGCTCCTGGCTCCTTTAGTCAATTCTATCTTAAGATCATTATTTCTGCTTGCCATTTTCTTGTGCAAATTATCTATCTGTTTCTTTAAATTATCTTTTCTATCGTTCAGATCTTTAACATGCTATCTATAGTTTATGTATTAATCAAATCTTTTTTTTTTTTTTTTTTAATTTTTTTTTATTATTTTCTGTCACTTATTCAGGCTTATTAATCAAAATCGAATCTATCTTTTTTTTTTTTTTTTTTTTTTTTTTTTTTTCTCAAATATTCAATGTGATATCTTGTTAGAATAATCTTGTATTAATTAAATATATCTTTCTATTTTGCTAAGCTTTAATTTGCTTTCCTGTTAAAATAATCTTGTATCAATCAAGTCTATCTTTCTATTTTCAAATCTTTGCTATTTTTAGTTGAGGTATCATCAAAACTATCTTTCCATTTTTACATCATTAATTTGCTATCTTGATAAGGTATGGATCAAACTTATTTTTCTATCTCTCAAATCTTCATTCTTATCTTAACATGAGGTATTAATCAAATTTATTTTTCTATCTCTCAAATCTTCATTCTTGTCTTTAGATGAGGTATCAATCAAATTTATTTCTCTATCTCTCAAATCTTTATTCTTATCTTTAGATGACGTATCAATCAAATTTATTTTTCTATCTCTCAAATCTTTATTCTTATCTTTACATGAGGTATTAATGAAATTTATTTTTCTATCTCTCAAATCTTTATTCTTATCTTTAGATGACGTATCAATCAAATTTATTTTTCCATCTCTCAAATCTTTAACTTGCTATCTTGTTAAAGGTTCCCTTTGTTTATGTCTATCTTAAATTTTGTTTGCACGTGACTTGTTGTATTTAAATCTTCTATCTTTAATCTATCTAAAGAACCTTTAACTGGAATGTGCTGCTTGTGTTAAGGAATAGTGTAAATTATACCTCCAGGTTTTTCCATTAAGTTAAACTGATCTCCTGTATCGTAATCGTTACTTATATCTCCTATAATAACTCAGATCAAGTTATATATATTACTTCCCAGTGACCATTTTAACCCCATTTGTGTCACCGGGAAACATGAGCAAGCACGCACACACGAGCTCAATGCATGCGCACTACTCATAGGACGAGATACATCAGATGACTTAAACATGCAAACGTAACATGTCTATAGTCATACACAATAGCAGCACAATTCCAATGCGATCGAGCACAATCGTATGCCTGTAATTACGATGTGCTGACGCGTATTACACCAAAGTTAGAAATTTTAAATTTCTGCATTTTGGTTTGAGTCGGCATTTACCTCTAGTCTGAGCGTGAAAATCCACGGAGAGGATCGAGGCCGCACTGTACGGGGACTTGGAAAAGTAAACAAGTCTATCTAAGATGGCTGCTCTGTGCGCGCCATCAGCTACCAAGCCTACTGAAAGGAACACATACGCTCGGTCTGACTGAACGCAAGTCATGGCCGAAACGAAAGTCCCTCTCCCCGCTTTAAGGCGTCCCCCTCAGCGGTAGCTATAGCTGTAGCAGCTAAATGAAAATCCTCGTACCCCAATGCAAGCCTGCCTCACGCGAGGAAAAACACGTGCCGACTCTTGACCCTTGAGAATTACAGAATACTAGCTTTATAAAACGCTTCACAAATCCCATCCACTGTGATACTTATCATATCTATAACATATATTATTACCACTCTCATGCAATTTCGGTTTCGAACCATCGAAAAATAAAACACATTATGTCAACATTATGACCGACAAAGACATCATAAGCATCATTATAAGCTACTTACTTTCTTTCTTCCGTAAATCCCTCACAATCCCTCTCGCCCCGCCAGCTGTCACCTCCCAGATCTGCTCGGTCTCACCAGTGGCTGATGTCAATCTCTACGCCGCCTCGTCAATGGCCTGTAAGAAAAGGGATGCAAGAAAACGCGGAGGGCAAAAAAAATGCGAGCAAACGCGAGATGGGCTCGATCACAGAGAAAAAAATGGCGGCTAGCGGAAGTCTTGAATACACAACCACACTACACTTTTAAGGCCCATAACCTGTTAGCAGTATGGATGTGTGGGTATGTGATCGGGCAATAAAATGTACAACACTGTCGTTTTTATTATAAAACACGGACACGTTTATTCTCACTATCTTCAGTGTATGCTATCTTTAGTCTTTACAATCAAGGATACAATCGTAAGCTGAACTGAAATAAAGCAAGATCAAATCAAAAGGAAAATACGAAAAGCAGGGAGTGCGTATCGACAGACTGACTGACTGCGCGAGAGTGAGTAAACTATAGGTATTAGACGCTGAAGTGCAGCGTCACGGCGTCTCGTCTTCTTGCTATTGCGCATGCGTTAGAATTCAGTTACGAGCGCCAAATATACATCTAACATTAAGGAACGTGTTTTTTCACTTCTTATTTAAATCAAGTACTTTTTTTAAAAACTTTATTTCATGTAGTAACTTATGTTTTAAGAATTTATATAATCTTTTAAGTAATGTTTATGTAAGTGAGAAACTATTTTTGCTGCTGGTTTTCGATAATGACATTAAAGTATTGAAGAGAAGAAGTTAATCCTCAACTTTGTTGTTGTAACAATTACAATAAATTTATGACACTTTTAAAAATAGGTTATTTTTCCCTTAGAATAAAAAGTACAAGTCAAGTTCAAATAAAATCCGTGATCGAAAAGTAGTTGTAAAATCAATTACTAGACTTATTGTCGAGAAACGCATTATCAGACTTAAAACAATGTTATGTGTACGTTTATAAAATGTTCATTAACCAATGAGGTAACCAAGGTGGTAAATGTTATCCACAAAATAAGAAAATTAACAGTTTTTGAAGTACCTTATGAGGACGTCAATTCTTTCCCATGTATCGAATCCACTTTGGCCAAATGGGTAAGACACTTGTCTAGAGATTCTCCGGACTAGGTACAAATTCCCTTAGTGGAGGTAAGAGATGCTTTTTTTTGTATTTACTAATTTATATTAGCTATTTTAACAGCTTTTATGCAGAAAATATTTTAAAATTCACCGTGTATGTATGTAGATAGTAATTAAATACGTTTAAACGACTGATGCACGAGCTCTTATAAGAACTTAAATAAGAACTTACATAAGAAATTACGTAAGATCTTAGGTAAGTTCTCGATTGATAAGCAAATGTAAGATCGTGTACAAGTTCTGACATAAGTTCTATTTAAAGAACTTATATGAGAACTTACATAAAAACATATGTAAGAAATTACATAAGAAGTTACGTAAGAAATTATATAAGAACTTATGTAAGAACTTATGACAAATTTTTAGCTGGGAGAGCAAACTCACGACTTACTGAAAGCTTACAATTACGTGAAATGATATTAAAAAAGTATTAGTTTCGCTCGCAAACTGTTTTCTACCCATCATTTAGTAATACAGTATAAATTTTATTTATCATACTCGAAAAATGGTTACTTATTTATAAATTATTGTGTGTCCACGTATACCCTCCAACTTTTTACGTAGTCGGTAGTAATCGGACGTTAGTTATCAGTGTCCGAGTACTGCTTCCTGTACTTTAGAGTGTTGTGATTACTCGGACAGCCGTAACATCAAAATATCTTTTAACTTATTAACAATCTTTAGTCACATTTTGTATCTAATTAAAGTAACTATAAGTGTGCTAGGACTATAATCTATACGAAGAAGTATCAAGTACAGTGTTTTTTGAGGAGGTTAATTAAAAACTATGCTTATCATTACTACGGAGTATATATGTTGTAAGGCAGTTTTGATTTCAATACAGAAATTATTTGTTAAAATTTATATCGCGTTTACGCATCACCACACAATACTGTCTTAAAATAAGTGCACTGGATTTTTTGGTGTATTTTACATTAATTTTTACTATTTATTAAATATTTTGTCTTTGCCAGAAATTTGTAGTCTTTATAACATATACTTAATACTGTTAATTGTTCTCTTTAAGTAAGTAAACTCATTTCTTATTTGTATATATTCATTGTAACAGTTGCTGAACACTTTGCGGTTGCTATAAAATATAGGTAACTTAGTACGTGTTAATACGAGTCTGAAGTTTCCAGCACTCGCCAGAGCATTTAATGATTAAAAACATCTTTAATATCATTAAAACAACTGCAAAAGAACTAACAAACGTGGAAAAATTATTCTTAGTTTGGAACTCGAAATATTAAGCCAGCGTCATTTTAGCATTCAACTTTTTTTTCGTTTCTCAAAAATTCTCTGGGTGAGCGCTGGACTCGTATCTTTATTACGTGCTAGAAAATGTTTGTTTACTGCTACAAAATAGTTATCAGATGTGTTAACCTTACGTTTGATTCTTAATATTTTTATACAATTAGTAAATACATTATTTAAAAAAAAAATATCGTTTTGATCCTAGTACACATGTATTACACTTTACATGACTATAACTTTGCTTTTTAGAATATTTTCTTAAAATAAGTAATTTTTTTGGATAAATAAAATGGTAATTATAAATGAGTAAATGTTTTTTACCCTTTAAGAAACTGTGATATTAAGTTCGTATTACCAGAGATTAGTAGGAAGATTGCTGACTGCCATGCTACGGAGTGTGCCCACTTTTTTCCAGTGGTTCGAGCGCCCCGCCGCGGCCAAGCGGCCGAACCAGGCGCACATTTTTTTTTTAATTTGAGAAGCACGGTAGGGGTATGAGAAGAGTGGATTCGCGTGGAAATGTCCATATAGGCGCACATTTTGGAGACGCGTGGAAGGGGTACACCGAATGTGCGCCTACGAGGAGAGGAGTGGAAATGTCGGCTATATAGCTGTATATATCTGAGCACACAGCCGAATTAAGCGACGACACGAGTTTTTCTCTTTTGAGAGTCTTTTGACTCTGCAACCGAGTACATGCTATGTATATATTTAACTGACTTGCTCTCGCTCTGGCTTCAATGTTATCTATAAATCTTATTCAATTAAATCGTGAAACTAAATGATCATTAATTATATATACACAGACTTTTGATTTCAATACATTATTTTTTAACTCTCCCGTACTCTTAACATTCCTAAATCCATTTAAGTTTTGAAAAAATATGTAGCTTTAACTTTTTTTTTAAGGTTTTCAATACAGCTTTAACCACTAATTTATTAATTTTACACATCCTAACTACTGTAAACTGTAGGACAAGCTCCTGAGGATATCCATGAACATATGTGACTTCGAAAGGGACATCTCTCGTTCTTCGGATAGCTAAGATGGATAAGGCTTATGCCCCTTCGTAGATTGTTTTGCACTTAAGGGTTCAAATCCACTTCATGGTAGATATTTTTTTTTTCTTTTTATTCAATTTATTATTTTGTCTTCATTTCTTTTATTTTTGTTTTGTTAAAAAAAAATGTATATATATATATGATGTCAACATTTTTTTTTCGGATACATCAAAATAAATTAATATTGTTATTTTGATACTTCTTGTTAGCAAGGCAATTACATAATTTTATAATAATAAAATAACTTTTAAGGATTTTAACATATATTGTGTATGTATTTATATAAAAAAAGCCGAAAGTAGAAGAAAACTCATACTTTTACTACGACTATATCAAATATGATCATTACCAGTAAAGTACAACTTACATCCAATTATACGTGAATATTTATCTACGTACATATATTATATTTTTGAGCTTGTATTTACATTCCTTATCAATACCTTGTGGTTATTGCATTGACAAAATTCGTACTACATATATGTACAAACATGAAAGTAGAATCTTTAGTCTTTATAAATAGTGCGTATTTTAGATTAAAGAGTCTAACAGAAACTGAACAAAGCTTTTTTCATTCAAGACATATAAGTTTCAACCACTTGTAACTCGGAGTATGGATTTAAAAAAAAGTTGTATTTTGTATAAACAATTAACCTTTTTAAATATTAACAAAAATTAACAAAAATTTTTTTCCTCTGTTTTAAAGGTGGCACTATATATATTTTTACAGATGAATAACTATACAAAATATTAAAATTTCACAATTTAAATTGCTCTTTTAATTATCGCAATCGATCAATTAATTTTACATTGTATGCAACACACAATGATTTGCATAAATTTATTCGATTGTTTGTAGTTGATAAGATAGACCATCAAAAAACATCTCTAGCCACACAACGCAAGGCAGCTAATTTTTTTTTAGAACGAAGTTCTTTATGTCACGTTACTCGGGGGGCTGGAATTTTAAAACCGACAGATTTTTTTTTTTGGAAACGAAAGTGTTTTCACCCAAAGTCTCTTCCTTTCAAGTTTCCCCCCTTACCCCGTTCCCCTCACCTACTGTTCTCCATACACTTCCCCTCTCCCCACTATATATATGTATATCTGCCAACCGTGCTGTGTTACTCTTCTGCACACCTTTACCCACCATTCCCTTTTCACACTCCCAAGCAATTAATTTTCTAACCAATTACAATTTTATTTTCCCACAATAACTTTGATTTCACTTTCAATTTTTTTCTTTTACAATTCTAAAAAAAAAAAAAAAAAAAAATTTAATTAGCATAAATATGGTTATGTAGATTAAACATAATAAGGCGCGTTATTACGCATTAAATATTTGTATTTTATGCATTTGATGCATAAAATACCGACCGATTTTTATTAAACCTGAGGTTTTTGTTGGCATTACAGTAATGCTAATAATTACTTTTATAAATAAATTATTTTATAAATGAATTATTAAAATAAACATATACGATAGAGTTGCACAACGTATCAATGGTTTTTAAGATTTTGAATTCGACTAACTAATTATGTTACAATGTCACATAATTATATAAATTAAAAAAAAAAAAAAAAGGAAATGAAAAAAAAAAGATTAAGTGTAAATAAGAAAGAAATTACATAAAGGAAATACAAAAAAATGAAAAAAAATATAACAAAATGAAATATGAAAAAAAATAAAACAAGAAATGGAAAAACAAAAATAAAACAAGAAATAAAGAAAAAAAAAAATAAATAAATAAAAAAAAAACAACAAACCAGGGGGTATTAATGGGTCATGGGACCCACGGCAAGAACGAAGTTCCTTAAACATGAGATGGGTATAGACACAATTTCTCAGGTAACAAGGAGGTCGCCAGACCCACAGGAAGAACGAAAATCATCGTGAGTACTAAACTACTTATTGTTTTTTTTTTTTTTCATTTGTTTTTCAAGTTTTTGTTTTAGTAAAAACATGAATGCAGTACTAACGTTTACAGAGCTTCGTTCTTCCTGTGGATCTGGCGACCCCCTTGTTCCCTGAGAAATTGTGTCTATACTCATCTCATGTTTAAAGAACTTCGTTCTTACCGTGGGTCCCATGACCCATGTATCCCCCCTGGTTTGTTGTTTTTTTTTTTTTTGTAGTAGCAGTCGTATTATCGGTATCTTCAACCACGCGACATAGGTTGCTTTTATTAAAAAGCTCGCTAAACTCTCACGACGAGTAGCTTAACTTTAAAATCTTAAAAATGCCTTTTTCATAGCTCCACATATTAATTTTTGAGAATCATAGCTGAAATAATTCATCATAAAGAAGTATGCACTTAAATACAGTAAACAATAATAGTTTGAATACTTCACGATTTTAAGAATAAAATGGAGAACTAGAATAAATAATTGGTCGATTTTTTCAGAAAACTGTAGATTTTTTAAAGATTTTGCACTACAAATGTGTATGTTGATACTATTATGAGGGGGTTGTCGTGGTACAGTCAATTTCAAAATTGAATTTTCGTGTTAGAAATGTCTTTGTTGTGATTATTCTTAACAAAACAGGTAAATAATTTAAAAAATAGGTGTATGAAACAAAAAAATGCCCAGGAAAGTAAACACAAACGTTAAAACAACAAATTAACCTAACTTTCGCCTCGGACTGTACCACTACATAGGTATTTTAGTAACTTTGTAACTGGACTTGAAACTGTTATATTTTAAAAACGGTGAAGCTAGGCTTCCCCAATTTTATTTTAACTATAATAAACCCTAACATATTAATTTTTTAAAAGATTCTTAAAAAAATTTCAAGAGTTATGAGTAAAAACGTGCATTTTCCGACAAGTTCTTCTTAAAAGCATGTGTATAAGTGGCCAACTTCGCTATTTTATTTCTCAAAAACGGTGAATGTAGGCTCTTTGAAATTTTAATATGTTATTTATGATACTGAAACATACCTATACAAATTTTTTCAGAAATTTCTTAAAACAATGAAATATCACAACATCCCCCTTAACTCTCAATCGAAGTTTTTGCTAGCAGAAATAAACCCAGACTCAGTTTTTATTAATATATAAATTTGTAGTTGAAAAATTTTTTTAGTTCTCACAATTCCTGATTCTAAATAATTTGTCACGTTAGCATAATAAAGAGTATTTCCAGAGTAATAGGCGTAAAAAAGCCTTTTTAAATTGAATATAAGAAAGAGCCTTTAATTTTTATTTCTCCGATTTTAAGTTGGTACTACATTTATGTGTGTATATATATAATAGATCTATAAAAATATATACATTACTACCTTAAAATAGAAGTAAACAAATTGGTTAAAAAGGCATCGATGTCTTTTTGTTAAACTCCTCGTTTTGCTCTCCAGTATAGAATAAATGTGTGGATTCGTACAGGGGTACGAGACCAACCGAGAGCTGGGTGAGGAGCAAATAAGAACTCAAAAATGTCGAAGAATAATCTTAAGCGACGATTCGTTGGGCTTAATTATACCAATCGACGCCGACACCTCAGTGCGAGTGTACCTCTGTATAAAAAGGCTTTTTCTTTTAGTTTAAGAAGACTTTCTTCTGCCCGAAAATTTAAAAAGGCTCTTTCTTGACTTTTACTCTAAAAAGACTCTTTCTTGCACTCACCCGATGGTATCATTGTTAAAAGTATTACGATGCTTTTTCTGCATTCAATATAAATTATTAAACTTCCTTAATAATCTGCAGCCTAAAAATATGTTTATTACAATCATCACTTTTAAAGGTGATTAATTTTTTTTTTTTTTTTTTTTTTTTCTAACAAAATACTGCGGTATTACAAAAAATTTATTGTCTCAGAATCTTGCCGAATAAATTTTATTACTTATTCATCAAACTGTTTCATTCATTATTATTCTTCTGACTGTCTAAAAATAAACAAAAGTAGCCCACCTTGTTAAAGATTTGCAAACAATTTTAAAATATTTACAAAACTATTTTCTATTGTGTTCATCAAATTTATTTACTGATTAAAATTTCAACATTAAGTAAATAGCAGTAGACGGGCGGCTTTTTTTTGTCGTGAAAAGGATGTTCATAATTTCTTAGGAGTTTTAAAATACACAAATTATGTTAAAATCCTTAAAAGTTATTTTATTATTATAAAATTATGTAATTGCCTTGCTAACAAGAAGTATCAAAATAACAATATTAATTTATTTTGATGTATCCGAAAAAAAAATGTTGACGTCATATATATATATATATACATTTTTTTTTTAACAAAACATAAATAAAAGAAATGAAGACAAAATAATAAATTGAATGAAAAGAAAAAAAAAATATCTACCATGAAGTGGATTTGAACCCTTAAGTGCAAAACAATCTACGAAGGGGCATAAGCCTTATCCATCTTAGCTATCCGAAGAACGAGTGATGTCCCTTTCGAAGTCACATATGTTTATGGATATCCTCCGGAGCTTGTCCTACAGTTTACAGTAGTTAGGATGTGTAAAATTAATAAATTAGTGGTTAAAGCTGTATTGAAAACCTTAAAAAAAAAGTTAAAGCTACATATTTTTTCAAAACTTAAATGGATTTAGGAATGTTAAGAGTACGGGAGAGTTAAAAAATAATGTATTGAAATCAAAAGTCTGTGTATATATAATTAATGATCATTTAGTTTCACGATTTAATTGAATAAGATTTATAGATAACATTGAAGCCAGAGCAAGAGCAAGTCAGTTAAATATATACATAGCATGTACTCGGTTGCAGAGTCAAAAGACTCTCAAAAGAGAAAAACTCGTGTCGTCGCTTAATTCGGCTGTGTGCTCAGATATATACAGCTTTATAGCCGACATTTCCACTCCTCTCCTCGTAGGCGCACATTCGGTGTACCCCTTCCACGCGTCTCCAAAATGTGCGCCTATATGGACATTTCCACGCGAATCCACTCTTCTCATACCCCTACCGTGCTTCTCAAATTAAAAAAAAAATGTGCGCCTGGTTCGGCCGCTTGGCTGCGGCGGGGCGCTCGAACCACTGGAAAAAAGTGGGCACATTCCGTAGCATGGCAGTCAGCAATCTCCCTACTAATCTCTGGTATTACACTTACATACACTCGTAGTACATGCAGTTTTATATTATAGTTTTGAGACATTACCTTCTTGGAACTATAGGATCGTAAAATTATCTTGAGTCAAGTAATAGTACTGTAAATCGTAAGTCTTCTTTAAGCGTACGTAAGTGAAAATTTATTATTTTTCTTAACCTGGCAGTTTTTATACAGTTGTACAATGTAAGATTGAAATAAGTACATGATAAATACTAAACTTTTAACTTATTACACTTTGTATTAGTAATATTTTATGTGGCATAATGCTTTAAAAAACCAAAATTATATTTTTCTTGACGTGTACTTTTGTACCTTTGCGTAGACAACACATTACGATTTTGTCGGGCTTAATAGGTTTATGTGTTGATGAAAATTGATTTTTCTACAAGACTTACATTTATTTATGATTTTTAGAGAAAATAAAAAAAAATTATTTTCATACACTAGTCAACAGGCCTCGGGCAGGGGCTATTTCTTAGGTGAGGCTAGTTTCAGTTTTATACTTTGTGCTCATGATTACAAAAATACCGTACATGCAGGTTTACAGAATAACAACTAATGCAAATAATAATAATAGGTTCGTTACTTTTACTAGCCCGTGATACATTTTTCTTGTTCATGTATCATGGGTTTATCGTCTTTTATAAGCAAATTTTCATTCATTTTTACTTTTATATATCGATACAACATTATCGTACTAACACCCTTTTACTGAGTCTTTTAAAACATTTTTAAATAAACATATCATTTTCTGCTTGGAATAAAATAAGTGTTTGGGTTTTTTGTGAGCGTATTCGTTATGTTCAGTAATACGAAACAGCGCCACCTGCACGGCAAAACGGATGTGATACTGGATAATACTATTTCTTAGCCTGTTATGGGCTGCAAACTTTTTAAATTATTTTTGGTAGTTTTAATCCAGTATGGTACTTAAAGTATCGACTTTTAGTGTCAAGAATTTGTTTTAAACATACTACAACTATTATTTAATATTAAAAAAAAAAGATAATGTAACAAAAAAATTGTTTTCTATTGAATACAAATTCTTAACAGTGAAAATCTATACTTTAAGTACCATAATGCATTGAAACTACAAAAAAGAATGAACAAAGTTTACAGCCCATAACAGGCTATGTAATAGTTTTATCCAGCATCGCCTCCTTCTTGCCGTGCAGGCGGAGCTGTTTTAGATTACTGCACACAGCGAATACGCATGCATGTGAACGTGTGAGCAATACTTGTACTTAAAATATAATTCAATTTTGTATCAACAGATTTCACCAAATTCGGTGACTACTGAATCAAGGCCAGTTCCAAAATACGATGCCGCAATTTTCCAATTATTCGCAACTTTAGATTTAAATTTTGATCTTACTGGAAGCACACCATTTCAAAAGTTTATGCAAACCATCGTTCCTACGTACGCGCTTCCAACACCAGATGATTTCAGATCTTCGATCTCAGATGTAATATTTAATAACTTTCTCGGATATCAGCATAAATTGTATTCATGTAATATTATGGGGGTTGTTACCATATTGCTAGACACGAAGTACTACACAGTATCATTTATCGTTAAAAATCAACAGTATTTTTATTTGGATTCAACAATAATGAAGAATGACTCTTTCACCGTTGATACAGCGGAGGCTTTCATCAAATCATCGGTTCAAATGGCTTGTACAAAGCATCAATCTAATGTTAAATATGTTATTTCTCAAGGTAGAATTCTGATTGATAGTAAGTTAACAGTTACAATTTCAATGGAAGATAACTCTACAAAAGTAAGTGTGTATGTATATACCTCTTTCCAGACAATATTAAAAAATTTACTGAGACACTTCATCGTAACTGATGAAGCACACCAAACGGTTATTACAAGCTTAGAAAAATTGAAAGAAAAATTTAGTAATTCTCAGTACAGCATAGGTGATACTGTTCACGATTTTTCGTTATTTTGTGATCAAGAAACCACCGATGATGATGTTCAGAATGCACTAACAGAAAACATGAGTTACTTCTTTGTCCCCGTTGCCTTACTGTCAAACTACTTTAGTCATCAGTACAAATGCCGTAATATTACAGAAGAGTATACAAAACAAATGCATCTTGCATTGCAGGAATTAATCCCTGAGGAGGCCATCTTAGCACTATCGTTGTACGAGGAATGGTTACAACCATTTTCACTTGAAAAGTATAAGGATTGCGAAACCAGACTTTCAACAAATAGGTTCTAGAATTATATCCAAACTGAAAAGGTAGAAGATCCAGAATACAATTTGAAATCATTATCTACATTTGCTATGCAACAAGCTAATTTACCGTGCGCTGTCAAGGAATTAACAGTGGATTCGGTGCAATACATATTAAGATCAAAAAACAAAAATTGTTATCAAACTACAGCCATTGTAGGCTGTACTGTATTAAACAGTTGATTTCTGAAGTACAGGTACATTTTCATTTATTACAATTTTACAAATACGTTCAGTTAAAAAATACTTTTTTTAAAACAAATTGTTCAACATCGCTGCTGCACTTCAAATTTTAAGAAGTATAAAGATAATCCAAACTGAAGTGTTAATATTTGCGTGCTACTGTTCTTCTGCAAACTTTGTCGATCATTAACGTTTGTGATTATTTAAATGTGATATAAATTATTACATATTTAAACGTTATACTTAAGTACATAAAAGTTATCTCCGTGGTCAATAATGTAAATTTTGTCGAATACAATATAAGCAATCTAATAGACCGAATATATTAAGTATATTTAGTAGCATTTCTCTATTTTTCTATAATAAATTTAACTCTAATCGATACAGTTGGAAAATACTATGTAACTATAGATTTAAAGATTCCATTTAAAATACAAGTTAGTTTGTAATAAATAATTCAAGTTAGGAATTTCCCTTCACAAATTTCAGTTTACATCCACATTTGTTACAATACGTGTGTTAATGTATGTGTTAAACATTTACAATCTATACGACGTAACAGTTTGCTTCATTTAAGCTATTTTCAGATTTCACTATAATTTGGATCAACGCAATTAATGTACGTGTATCTATGCACTTCTTACAAATTACATGTGATAAATTTGTAGTCTAACTAATTGTTATGATTGTTAACCAAAGTCCATTCAACGTAAGCTTAGTAGAACTAAAATTTATTAAATCTATTTATTGTTGTTATAATAATGTTCAATGTATTTCATAAGATATTAGCAATCTAAGAGTACTACAAAGTCACGTGTATACAAGCGCATCAAATGCACTTTTAAGTGGTACATTGTAACCTACGTTAATTTAATCTTGTATGTCTTATAAAGTAAATAGTTTATTAATAAATATTTATGACAAACTCGTTTTATTTTTTGTAATAACACCAGCCACTTACCATGGCGATGGTATATTTCAAAGACAATGGGAATAATTTCATTATTTAAGAAAATTGATTTCCTACAATACTTAAAATCATGTGGAAAAATAATATTAAAAAAAAAATTTTTGGCTCATTCATAATAATAGGTATCCAGTTACAAAGAAAAATTTTAATATCATCGGTCAATGGAATTCAGAGGTATGAACAGTTATACACATGTAAACTTAACACCCACAATCATCTACACAATCATCTAAATAATTATTTTGTTAGTCTACAATATTATCGACAAAAAAATGTAATTATAATTCTCAATATTTCTCTACTCTGTTTATTCTTTCATGTAAACATGAACATTTCAACTTATAAATATTTATCTTAATTTATATTTGTAAATTTGTATATTATGTTGATCTGATTACATTCAGTTTGTGTTATATTTTAACACTAGCCTTGGAGGACGCGTGCCAAAGATTAGTTTGACAACTATACCTTTATCATATTTTATAAGATTTCAGATTTACTTCGATATGATCGAATCTTCAATCAATACTAATCGCTATCTCCCTTTTATAACAGGATTTGTTTAAACGATTCTGTCTTTTAAAGTCCCTGCTTCTAGTTTTAAGGAGATGAATAACTTTGTTATAACATTTGTGTTACTAAACACGCCAGTTTCAAAGAATCTATCAATTAACCAGTGTACTGCAATTAATAAATATAACGGTAAGTTTTTCATATTTTGTTCAAACGAAAAAATTGTTGAATTACACCCAAAAATATTGATACAAAAAAAATTGAATAGCTTAAAAATTAAACTGGCCTACAAACAAAATAAATATGCTGAGATCGCAACAAAAAAAGTTACACTGTTCACCACATAATTATTTTAGGATACATCACTCAAAATTAAAAAAATCATTGTCATTGCTACTGACAATATTAACAATGTGATACTATAATTATGTTATACTGATCAATAACTGTTCATACTCATCACCATTAAAAAATAGTATAAAGAAATTAAAAAATACAAAGTTAAGTTTTTTTCCGAACTGACTTTTAAAATTTTTTAAATGTATATTTCTACATTTCTGAGACTTTTATAAAAACGTACTTTCACTTTTTAGATTTAATAAAGTTACCTTATTATTAGAAGAATACGTACTTATTAGTTATCAAAATATGACAATCGTAATTTTTTGAGAGAGTTCACATTTTTTATGACAGTTATTACAAAAGACATTATTTATCTTTATTTCGTCGTACCACAACAAGAAAACTGCTTACATACGATTAGGACATGGACAGTTGTTAAATTCTAATTTAGTAAAATGAAGAGGTATTGTACTATTATTGTGATAAAGCTATACAATGTTGAGTCGTATATATTCCATTACATTTATCGCAAGTGAATTAATAACCGATAAAATAATTGTATATGAAATATTTTACTTTCCCATAGATATTAATTCTTATGTTTTTTATATTAGCTGACAAAAAAGGAATTTTTTAAAACATACAGCCATACACACCCACATAAACTTTTCTCTTATTTTTATGACTTTAAGTCAGTTCACACATATTTTTTTTATTCAGATACTGGTCCGCTAGTTGAAGCATAAAAAAACCAATAGGAAATTTGTGTTATTGGCCAGGAAATCGTTTCAATTACGTACAATTACAGGTTTAGTTCAGTTTTTGATAAAAAAAGTGTTGTCCAACCGCAGCGTCGGCTTCGACTGTTATTATGTTATTATACAAGTTGCACAAAATAATTAAATTTTTTTCGACATTTTGGTTGTAACTCCTTTCCTATTAATCTGATTAAACAAAGTATGAAAGCAAAATTGTTCGTAATGAAATTTCCTAGTGACTTAGGTTCTTCCAATTGTTTAAAAAATAATTTTCTTTCATGTTATGTTGCAACAAAGCACAACAATTTCTATTATTAAAATCAGTTCTTGTATTATATAAATTTGATTATTTATTGATAAAAATGATTAAAAAATTTTTATATATTAAAGTATATCTAACGATGCGCAATCTTTCGTGTTTATTTACATAAATAACGTTCCCATTCAATTATTAATTTAAAAATTCATATGCCCATACACGGTGTAAAAATACAATTAGACCAAATATTTCAATGGCATTTTTTCAAGAATACAAAGAACTGTAATACTACGAAAAAAATTTTTTTTTTACTTTTAACCGAGGTTTTTAAAAATATTTGATTTTTGCAGTAAAATAAATAGTTATTACTCTATTAATTTTGCATCTTGAGAAACACAACCAATTTATTATAAGAAATAATTACTTTTTACGTGTTAAAAAAAAATTTGATTTTAGCGCAATGCTCATGACAAATGCTATTAAAAAAACTAGCGTTTTAACGATTGTTTCATAATAATTAAACTTTACGACACGACAAAATTTTTTTCTACTCCACAGATACTTAGTCAGCTGTCATAATTTATAAATTTTTTATGCATACGCATACAAACATGTCTTTTAATTAACAATAAGTAGTTATACTTTAACGTCTATGAGCGTTAGGTACGTTATTACGTCGTTACTACGTTACAATGTCAACTTGTCAGTCGATAGCACGACAGGTGACGAGTAAGTCAACCAAACTTACGAATTCTCGCGTACTTGCGCCTGATGAGGCTGACGCATATTGTCAGCGAAACGTTGCGCATTAATAAATCAACGCAAGAAAATTTAAATACACTTTACTTGTATTTATTTATTTTCTCACATTTCGCCCCCAATGGATCACTGATCACTTTGAATTTCCAAATTCACCGGAGGGCACTGATATATACTAACAAACCATTAACTTGTATTATTGTACGTCGGCTTTAATTGTTATTAAAATTAAAGTGGACGCCTTAGTTATACAACACTATTTTTCCCAATATTCGACCATTGTAAGTGATTCAAATAATTTCCTCGACTATGTCAGAAATTTTCTTAGTATATTCTCTAACAAGCGGAGTACACGCTTCTTCGTAGGGAATTTTACTATCGTTTACATGTTTTAACTCGAAATACACCAAAACACAAATTAATTAAAAAGAAATTAAATTTTTCAAAAAAATTAATCTTGTGAAAATAAAAATAATAGACAATATAAAATAACAAGACGGTGGCAAGAAAATTTTTCTCTCAAAGTTGCTGAAAATTCTAAAAACAATTAAGATAAAAGTACCAATGCTAGAACGATTTTAGGTGGAATTTTGTTTAAAAATTCATATAAAATCTCATCTAGGAGATAACATGAACATTTAAATTGTTATTTACATATTTTGTTCTCCTACTTACCACACAATTTTTTAATAATTTTATCTTAGCAAGAAAAAATTATAATTAATAAAAACTTAGTACGTAATGTTGTGCCTAACGCGAAACACCATTGAGAATGCATGTCCCAATAGTGGTACGTGATGTCCCAATGGCGATACGTACATGTTATTTCAATGGAATCTATGTGTTTCGCCAACGGGACATCTAAAATTTGAGCTTATGTTTTGAATTGTACGTATAATGAAACAGCTACTTTTAAAAACTTTTTTTTTATTGGAATGCAATTGAAAATAGACGATAAATTTTGTTGATACAATAAGACACAACTTTTAACATCTGAAATTAATTTTTTTCATGACAAAATTCTTGAAAGTTTATTAGTTATTGACTGTTCCACCATTGGAACAGAATCAAAAATTGCGTTCCAGCATAGGTACTTTTACCTTACGTTTTGAACGATGACAATTTAAGTAATTTCTGAAATATGGCTATACATATGTAATATAAGTGTCAATACTTCTTATGAGGTGATCAAACTATAATATAAAATATACACATACACCAATACAGCTTCGCCCCCTGCGCGCTCTAGGTGCCAACCCCCGACTACCAGATGATGATTAAATATAATAATTAAATACCAGATAATAAGTAAATGTATCAAAAAACACTGTATTTAAATAACAGTATCTTAATTTAGCGTATTAGGTAATTCAGCGGAATTTCCTACCTTATGGATGGTTCTGTGTAAAGACATTTTCAATTATTATTAATTTTGTAGCTAATTTTACGTAAATTAATAAGAAAAGACACAAAGGTGGTACTTTGGAGAATCGGTTAAGCATTATTTAAGCTAAATTTATCATAATCCATGAAGAATTAAATCTAAAAATTCCAACGCGTGATTTTTAACATTTTATCTTAGGCTGAGGGACCTGCATATGCTTTTACAGTTACGCGATTTAATTTTTCAGTGTAAATTCTCAATGGATTACGACGAATATGTGGTTAAATAATTCCTCAAAGTATCACTTCTGTGTCTCTTTTCATCATTTTAAATCAAATTAGCTATCCAATTAATTAATAATGATAATGTATTATAGTAAAGCTATAGATAAGGTTGAAACTCCAGCTGATTTACTGAATGCCCTTATATCATACTACTTTCATATTTCCATGAAAAATAACAAAACAAACTTAAATTTGACATTGAGGATTTCCAAATAAAACATAATTTTTATTGTGTATCAATTCAGATAATAGGTAAGGTTTGTTTTCAAAAATAAATTATACATTCATTTTTAAATATTGCAAGAAAAATTTAAAAAGAATCTTTTTTCAAATAATTACAAAATTTTTTTTTAAACTTTATATAAAATTAAGTACAAGGAGCAACATTATTTAAAAGTTAGGGAATGCATAACAATATAACTTACGAAACCTTTCAAGAAAATGCTATCGTGGTAGTTTTTGAAAAATGATTTCTTGGTTTGATAATATTTTTGGAGAGATTAGTGACGCAATACTTTTTTTTAAGTTTAAATAATTTTTGTTTAGTTTTTAGTTGCAAAAATTGCAAACGACACACATAAGCTTTTTTGTATAAATTGAAGTATTCAATTGGAAGATAAATTGTGTCATTCATTTAAAGTATCAATGTCAAAAAAAAAATGCTTTATATTAACATAAAACCACTGTAGAGTCGAAAATTCTTCGAGCGAAGTCTCTCCATATTTTAATTTAATAAATGAATCTCTTTTTTCACAATTAAGGTGGTTCTTCACCTAACCCATTTACTTAAACTTACAGGGAAACTTGGAGGGATTGTTATTAAAGTTATAAGACATCTTCTCTTAAAATTTCAAGTCCCTTTATCAGGCAAATTTTTGAAAACAAGTCAGTCAAAAAATACACTTTTAACATGTATTCTTATGTAGGTTACTTTTCCATACTACGATATCATGTAATATCTCGTAAAGTAGACTTAAGATCTTAATAGAAAAAGTTTGTAGTGAAAGAAGAACTTTTCAGCTTTCTAATAATATAATAAAAGTATGGGCTAATCAGGGAAATAGTATACGATATTTAATCGTAAACGTAATCAGTTATCGATCATGCAGAAATCGGCGGCAACGTCTGCTTGAGTAGGAGCGTACATGCCATTTTCAGAACCTTGCGTCAAAAAAAAATTATTTCATAACTCTTACTCTGACTTTATTAGTACGTTTATTTGTATGTAAATGCAATGATATTATAGTCAAGTGCCAGTACAACATATTTTATGTTGCAAATAATACGCTAATCGAAAATTAGAAAACCACAGGGTCCCGTGTCGCTTTGATACGGCACCATCGTGAAGAACCACCTTAAAGTCTTTTAAATAAAATTTGCACAAAACAATCAAATTATAATAACAAATTCAATTTTTTTTATCTTAACCGACCAAAACATAATTTTTTAGAAATCAATTAAAGGCTTATTACATAAACTTCCTTATTTCACGTAAATAACGCAACCAGACCTGGATCAAAGAAAAATTAATCAATTCATGATCAATTTAATCTTAATTATTTTCTACAAAGCTATTACCGAGTCAATGAAATCTCTCTTAATGGGTTCAAACGTCGTATGAACAAGAGATGTACTAAAATACACAACGCGTGTTTAGTCGGCACGAAAATGCTATGTTAAACTTTCCAGTAAGCTCACTCTTTTGTAGCGCTAACAAGAATGACAAAAAATCGATCGAGACGAAACGTCGTGGCAGCGGCGAAAAAACAGCCAAAAATCGAGATCGACGCTTCTTGATCTCGATTCGTTGCTATTTTATTTTAATATATATATATATATATATATCCAACCTACGTTGTGTTTTCTTTTCTTTTTCATTTATTTTATTTATGTACATACAATTAATGTTTTAAGCCTTAAGGCTCCAACAAACACTGTAGACAAAAAAAATGTATGACTAAATTCTTTATATGTTGTTTATTTCGATTGATGAAACAGTAATAAAAAAAATATTTTAAAAATCATACATCAACAGAATGGAAAAACTTTAATTTAATCAATACTATTCAACTTCAATTTAAATTAATCATAGACGGTCCTAGGGTCGATAAATCGTGATTGCGTTCGAGATTTACTCTGTCACATAACTTACAGTATACGTTCAACTGAGAGGCCCCCTTTCTCTCACAGGTAAATTAACAGTCACATCAAAATTCGATCACGGATCACTCGATCATTTACTTTCAAGAAAAATAAATGTATCCATATCTCGGACTGGCATTGCTTCCGTTTCACTTCTTCAAAAAAGTCTGACCAGTCATAAAACTTTTTTGGCTAGCTTAGGATTTAACTAATAACGTCACCTTTGAAGTGGATTTAATGATATGTAATGAAGCTTCTATGATACCACACAAAAGCACCGAGAATATAGAACAATACTTTACGTTATCTATGTATACAAAAGTGTTCTTAAAAAATAAATTGATAGTTTAAGGGAAAGATTTCTGTTGAATACTTCCCGGTTCAAGAAGAAATAGTCGAAGCATGATCATAAAAAAAACTTTTCCTTAACCATTTTGTTGATTTTATTTCTGTATTTTAAAATTTAAAAATTATTGTTCCAAATTAAAAAAAAATTAAGAAACAACAATCTTTGAGACAAGCTATAACTATAAAGTTAAGAAGTTAAGTATTGAATTACTAAAATAAACGATTCTCTCTAACACGATGGAAAGAACGAAGAACATGTCATAACGTTATATTTTTACCAACCATAAATTTTTTTTAAAATCCAAATTGTCAATTACTTTTTGATCTTACGATTTCTACTTTTTTTAAGTCCTTAAAAAATTGTAAGCAAAAAAAAGTGAGAACAAAAGTTTTTAAACCATAAATGTCTGTAAATACAAATAATGAGTCTTCATTACATTTTATTTTATAAAGGAAATAATTTACTTTAGTCCTAGCGTTTTCTATGACTATTAACAAATCTGAAGTTGACGACAAAGGGTTGAACTGAATTAAAGTAAACTTTATATTTCAATAAAATGGGAAAGACATTTTTTGTCTTTACGTGGTAAACAGGTATACTGTCAATATCTACTGTAAAAATATTCTGTAAACTTAGAGATTATTTTTTGAGTCAGTATGATATGATGAAATGATATTTTCATTTATGTTTAATATCGTAATTGATAAGCTTATCAGGAATAAAAAAAAATCAGCGCTTTATCAGAGATGAGTAGAGAGATTGCTAACGCCAATGCTACGGCGTGAGACAACTTTTTTCCACTGATCGGGGCGACCCGCCGCGGCCAGCCGTCGAACCAAGGCGCACATTTTTCGAGAGTGCGAGACTCGTATCGAACAGCGTCAGAGATGAGTAGAGGAGTGGATTCGTGTGGAAATGAGCATATAGGCGCACGTTTTGGAGACACGTAGAAGGGGTATACCGAATGTGTGCCTACGAGGAGAGGAGTAGATTCGCGTGGAAATGAGCATGTAGGCGCACATTTTGGAGATCCGTGGAAGGGGAGTATACTGAATATGTGCGCCTATACGATACGTATACTCTCGTATATACGAGGATGAGAGGAGTGGTAATGACTATATAGCTATATAGCTGAGCGCACAGCCAACGCAAGCGACGACACGAGTCTTTCTCTCTATATACTTATGTACTATAACCAAAAATACATATATGCTATTCAATTGACTCTTGTTTCAATGCTATCTATTTCAATCTCATTTAATTAAAATGTAGAAGTTAAATGCTCAAAATTATATACAATATCTCTGGATTTCAAAACATCTCTTTTTCATTGGATTTCGTACTTTCATAGTTTCATACTTATTCGGAAAATCCACTAATATTTTTAAAAAATATTCAGCTTAAACTATTTTTGAAGGATGTTAGTTCAGCTGTAATCTCAAGCTCCGGAGGTTATCCATAAACATAAATGAATTCTACATCACAGGCGTCCAAACGTTGGATAGCTAAGGGGTTTAAGGCTTAAGCTGCAGTTTGAGTTGTTTTGCGATCTTGGTTTCGATTCCAACTACAGGCCTTTTTTTTTTTTTTTTTTTTTTTTTTTTTTTTTTTTATGCGGTTCATCATTCTGTTTCATTTTTTTATTTATTTTTATTTATGTGTCTTTTCAATTTATATGTTATGTCGACAACACTTTTTTCCGATTCGTCGAAACAAAACCGAAGACACAATAAAACTTACCTTTATTACAATAGTAGCAAACATGATTATTACCAGCAATGTCCCTGGTCATCTGATGATAGGCGCTTTAGATTTTTATTTATTTGATTTATAAAATGGCTTGTAAGCGCTACGGGTTATTCAGTGATAAGGGCTTGCGTTATTATTTCATGTTTTAATAATCGATAAACTGGCTACTAATTTTACCCCAGGTTACCTACTGACAGGCGCTACAGTTATTTATTAGAATTTCATTAATACATGAATTGGCTGTAAAGCTCTCTGGATGATTTCATTACTGTTGCTTATGCTATTAATGCAATACAAATAATTTGCATTACATTTTGAAGGTTTATTCGCAACTTTATGATTATAATTAATTTTTTTATTTATAAACTGAACATATATGTAAAATATTATTAAGTTCAATATGTTTGGAGTATAGGTCGTAAGCAGTGTAGTTGTGTAGTATACAATTATATATGCATATGAATAAGTATAGTATAGTATAAGTATAGTATAGTATAAGTCTTTATTTCAGCCGGGGGGTACAACCACGTATGGCTTCAAGGGATTATTACAATGTATGTATTAAAAATAAAATATAAACAATTAGTTAATACAAGTTAGTACGCAAATTAATAGGTAAATACATAAAGAATGTGAATACATTTGAGTTAACAATTAGTGTTTAAAAGAAAGAACAAAAGAGAAAAATTAATTGAACAATTTTATTCAAAGATAAGAATTAGAAGTTTATAATCTAGGCAGAAATCCGGTATTCAGTATCCCACTCACTCTTGTCTTGGTTTAGGAGAAACGCAAATAGGAAAGTTTTAAAGCTATTTATTTTAGATGCGTGAAATACAGTTTGATGAAGTTTATTTATGAAAATCGATGATTGAACAGCGAAGGATCGTCTCATAGATTCAGTTCTGGAGTAAGGTATAATGAGATAATCCATGGGAAAACGAGTAGACCGTCTAAGATCTGTAAAATTAGATGTTAATCGATAAAGAGACATAATATATGATGGACATTCATGCGCTAAAACTGAATAAGATTGGATGCCTAGGAAATAATCACGACGACGGGAAACAGAAAGCCAATTCAACTGAATGCGAAAAGGAGTCACTCTGGACTGCCAACTAATGTTGCCGTATACAAATCGAACACAACCATTTAAGGCTCTGTGCAGTAAGAGATTTGAAGTTTCAGCAATGCCATGGTAGGCTACTGACATATAATCAAAGAGCGGAAAAATAAGACTTTCAATGAGCTGCTTTCTCATGGAGAAAGATAAGGCGTGCTTACAATGTTTGATCGTGTAAAGTGAGCGAAAGACACTGGCAGAAACATGACGAGCATGTCGCTCCCAACTTAATGTAGAGTTCAACCACAAGCCAAGGTCCTTTACTTCAGTCATGTAAGGCAATGGGACACCACCAACTGTTATGGGTGGTATTCCCATTAAGTCTATCCGAGAGATATTCGCCGCACTACCAAGAACCAAGGCAGACATTTTTAAGTAGTCAGCATCCAAGCCATTTTCCGTCGCCCAATCGGCCAGTGCCTGAGAGTCCCCACTCACATACCCAGCCGCCTGGTGAAAGTCCTCAGGATAACATGAGTAGTAGAGCTGGGTATCATCAGCGTACGACATGTGAGCGCAGTGCTGTAGCACCCGTGGAAAATCATTCACATAAGTGAGAAAGAGCAATGGACCGAGCACACTACCCTGAGGTACCCCAGTCAATGAGGGGCACCAATCAGACAGGGCCCCACCATCACCCCTGACTGCTTGTCGGCGACCATGCAAGTAACTGAAGAGCCAGTCCAGTGCAGAATCACTGCAGTTTAGGTCACGTAATTTTTCAAGTAGGCGGGCATGAGGTATCCTATTAAAAGCCTTGCTATAATCAAATAGGACGAGAATTGTCACTTTATGACTGTCAATCGCCAACCTCACGTCATCAATAACCCGAAGCAAGGCCGTCTGGGTACTGTGGCCCCTTCTAAAACCCGCCTGCCGTGGATCCAACAGTTCATTCTCTTCTAGATATGTATATAATTGAGCATGGGCAAGGCGCTCACAAACTTTTGAGAGCTCGGGGAGCTTCGAGATGGGGCGTGTATCTGAGGGTGAATTTATAGTCTTGGATTTAGCGAGCGGGGTAATTAATGAGTTTTTCCAAGATGATGGATATGTACCTGTTAAAAAAGACAAGTTCAAGAGCAAAGTCAAGGGTTCAATAATACACGGGGCAGCAAGCCTGAGCATTCTTGCACATATCCCATCAGTACCACCCGAGAGAGCAGAGCATCGAAGGAGAGCACGCCTCACGTCATGTGAACCAGTAGGTAAGAAATTAAAGACAGGCTTGGATAAATCAAGGGGTATATTTTTAATGCGCTGTAGATCTTCAGGTAAAACAGGAGCTCCAAGACATGTAACATCAGAGTAGAACGAGATAAGTTCATTTGGCGAAAAGCGTAATAGGGGGGATGGTAGACGTGAGCCAGTTAGGCCCGACTTACGGATTACAGACCATTTTGCTCTGGAGGTAGCCGCAGTATCCAGTTAAGATGCAATATATTTATTTTTGGCAGAATCCAAGAAATTGCGGGCTTCTCTCCTCAAGTTACGGAAAGCAATGAGGTCATTTTCAGATCGAGTCCTCAGGGCCCGCTTATATGCAGCATTCCTACGCTTCATAAGGAGGCGAATTTTCTACGCACATAAGAGTTACCATTAATTTTTACCGTAAAAGCAACGGTAAAGTTAGGACGCTATCCCAGGCACCTTATTTTTTATGTACATGCAAAGTGAATTTTACTGCCATTTATGGTAATTTTGTTAGTGTACATAGAATGTATCGGGATTCATCTATAAATTTAACTGTAGGCTACGGTAATTTTTTCCCTGATGGAAAAAAGTAACATATATCAGTGGTTGGTATAGTAGGGTTGTGGCCTATTATACCAACCTTCGATGTCAGTTACATTTTCTCATTAGGGAAAATATTACCGTAGCCTACAGTAAAATTTATAGATGAATCCCGATAAATTCTATGTATACTGAAAAAATTACCGTAAATGGCAGTAAAATTTACTTTGCATGTACATAAAAAATAAGGTGCCTGGGAAAGCGTCCTAACTTTACCGTTGCTTTTACGGTAAAAATTAATGTAACTCTTATGTGCGTGTGGGTTATGATAGGATATATACTTCCCATACATTTCCGAATTTTCTGCCCACAAGGACGATTGGGAACGGGGAACCCCCAGGAAGTGTAAGAAAAAAGCGCGCAGTTCTGTTTTCGCTGAAGGAAAAAAAAAAAATTTATTCAACATGCATACACACGACTTTCATAAGTATATTTATAATATTCATAAATAAATAATAAATATTAATATTTATTTATAATACACTTACATATATATATATATATTTGGAATAAATCGACAAGGCGCGTAATTTTCCATCGAGTTTTCATTATACGCGTACATAAGAAATGACCAAGTTCCGACTTCCGGCGCTCGTAAGAGAAAAACCAGAACGAATGCCCTGCTGAAAATGATCGCGGAAAAACAATATTACCATGTTCGAAATTCTGGCTCTTATAAATTGAAATTCATAGCGAATGCCTTGTTGAAAATGATACACAAAGCAGGGATAAGGAGACCGTAAATTATTTCGGGGTCGATAGCATAAATGCGGCACATTTTCTTTCTAATGGGAGTGTAGTAAACGTCTTTAAATCTCAAAAAACGCTTCGAAGTAGATCATAGTGTATATTGCGAAGAGATTACGTTTTCTTGGGCTCCGTGACACATATACGTGTTCACACGCATACACACACACACACACACGTATGATTTTTTTTCGTACCAAGTTAGCTTTTTTCATCTTGGTTAATATTACTTACAAATCGAAATAAAATCTTGAAAATTAATGTACAATATTATTGTATCATTTAACTTTGAACAATGATACTGTTATTGTGTGCACGTCACTGGAGGGGGTAACAAAGCTTATTGTAAGATAGAAGTGTAGAGTTGCAGAAGTTATTGCAAAGTTAATACATTATTGACAGTATATTATTTAGTTTCATAACTACTTCAGTTGTTTGGTATATACAAACATGAGAGGAATCGTAACAAGCGCATGCTCCACAGTTCTGTCATTGACAAGAAATTTAAGGTAGCTTGGGCGATTTTTATCGGCTTGATCAAAACTTCTGAAATTCTAGAATTATGTTAATAAAGTATGCCAAATTCATTTGCGATAAAAAAATACTGGGGTCAACGACTAAATTTTTTCGCAAATCGATACTGAAAATTTACCGATGAAGCATGCAGTCTTATGGGAATTGTCACTAAAACGGCTGTTACTCTAGAAGTACTCGATTAACCTCAAAAACTTAAAATAGTTCTCGTGTTTTTTTTTTTTTTTTTGCAAAAAAACTATGAAATTCTTGAAAAAATACGGTACTTTTCTGGCCATTACTTGATCTTATACTTTAGTTTTATCGAAATAACTATATTTATTGAAAAGTTTACCGTCGAAAAGTGTTGATTTTTTAGGGGCCCTTATGGTACCGTACTCTAGGTACGGTACTAACCGCCCAAGCCACCTTAAGTTAACAAATTAATGATGTAATTGTAGTAAAGAAAATAAAATAAGTGGCATGTAATCGTAAGCATGCAGTTCTGTCATTGCAGTCACTCACGTCTCATCCACGTCACTTTACAGACTATCTCAGTTCCTGCTTCAACACGATGATATTAAGATTATATTATTGATTTTGTTAGTGACTTTATTTTACAATTCCGAATGCTTGCTTATGAATTATATACAGTAAACAATCACAAGGAACAGTCTTTGTTATTCTTTTGTTGTTCTTTTAATATATACGTTCGGCATTTTAATAATTCACAATAATATATTATTATTTCAATTTGACAATGAATGAAGTCTTCAAAAAATTCTGCAAATTGGCACAAGTCTTTTATTAGATGGCGCCAATGTACTCGCACACAGCAAATAATGGAGATTTTTAACTTGACAAAACATTTTTTTTTACTTATTATTTATAGTAACGTTGCGTTCATTATTTTGTCGATAAATAGAGTAGGTTATTCAATAAACATATATTTTCAATAGATAGGTAAATTGTTGAAATATTTTTCTACACAGGCAACAACGATCTTTTTACTTGGTCAGCATCTTCTATACGATCAGCAGGCCTGTGCAGTGATCATTTTGCGGAGGATGATGTGATACAGAATAAAGACGGTATTCTACGCTTGCGGGCCAAAGCAGTGCCCATTGATTGGCGAGTGGATAAAGGTCAGATTATGGAGGAAGAATCTGAGCCAGAAACTGCTGAATCTGGACAAATGGCGCAACTGTGTTGTATGGACCATAACGCAAGTGATGTACAAAAGGGACGAATGGACATTGATGTGAGTAATCAGCGAGAAAGTGTAGGTAATAGTGAAGCGTTTTCAATCCCTGCGTACCAAAATAGCGTAGTTAGTTGCAGCGTCGAAAATAACGGTGAATCGTTTGTCGTAACGAAACACATGAATGATTCATCATACCCTTCGAAAAACAACATTTTTTCAAACGTTGATGAAAGTGAATCCAACGAAGTTTATTTGAGTCATGAAGTTGATCATGATAGTAATAATATCGCGACGGATGTGATGATTGATGAAGTGGAAACTCAGAAGCATGTAAATCAGCGTATTCAAAGAAATAGATTTCTGAAGAAAAAAGCTACTATCAGAAAATTTTGATCAGTCAAGTGTGAACAGAAAACGCGAATTATTGAGCGTCGGATAAAGTTTCTTGAACAAAAAGTGAAGCATTTAACTACCGTATACAGAAATGTCAAACAAAATAATTCTCGATTAAAACAACGCGTAGACCTTGAAAAGGCCAAACGAATGACACATATAAATGATTTTATGACTGACCTTGAGTGTAGTGAGTCTCGTAAAACCTTAGTAGCAATGCAATTCAAATCGAAAAACAGACAAAAGTTCACACTTGCTGAACAAAATTTGTGTAAAATAATGTATTATCATTCTGCAGCTGGCTATTCTCAGTTAATCAAATTAGGGATAAGGTTAGCCGCGGAATCAACCGTTAGGAGTTGGATAGCGCAGTTGGATGTAAAGCCGGGATTAAATGACAATGTTTTGAGAAAAATCGAACAGAAGTTAAGTTTGTTACCTACTGAGGAGCGTATATGTTCTTTAAAGTTTGACGAGATGAGCCTTAAAAAAATGGAGGAATATTCTCCAAAATACGATGAGATAGAAGGTTTAGAGGATATGGGTGGTAATATGAGGAATGCAAAAGTTGCTAGATATGCCCTTTTATTTTGTTTGGATAGCATCAATGCTAAAAATCCTTGGCGCCAGCTGTTTTGTTTTGGTTTTAATGAAAATGGTGCATCTGCTGAACAGTTGCATACTCTTTTACGTCAAATGTTATCAGCACTGTTTAAAATTGGAGCTCTCGTTAAAATTATTGTATGCGACCAAGGTTCAAACAACCAATCACTGTTTAAAAAATATTTAAAAGTAGACGTAGAACAACCATACTTTGAGCATGAAGGAAAGAAAATTTTTGCAGCTTTTGATTGGCTTCATCTTATCAAACGTTTGATATATCAGTTGAGAACGCATAAGTATATTTTCGTACATAACAAAGTTATTATGTCTTGGAAAGATGTATTAGACACGTACGAGGTAGATAAAATGAATTCTTCATCTAATTTACTCGCATTTTTGAGCGATAGGCACTTCAACCCTAATAACTTTGAGAGTATGAAAGTAAAATTAGCTTTCCAACTTCTTAGCAGACGAATGGCAGCTGCTATGGTAACTGCTGGTGAAGCTGGTAAAAGAGGTGATAAAAACGGGTTGGTATCAGACACGTGGGAGCAGTCAGCTGAGTTTGTTAAACGTTTAGATACTATAATTGATGCATGTAATTCTTATAGATTGCGTAACGTAGAAAAACAAAAGCGCCCACTGTCCCATCTCAACCCGGAAATCCAAAAGCGTCTTAAAGAGTTTGTGGAATGGTCTAAAAAGTGGACGGCACATCCGGTACGCTCGGGTAAACGTGGAAAATTTGAGACAGTTGGTAGACCACCATGTTTTATTGGCTTATCTTTAACTGCAAATTGTTTATTACAGTTATTTGAACATCTTAAAGTAGAGTTGAACAATCTAGAGTTTGAATTAGCAACTGGTCTCTGTAACCAAGATAGCGTTGAACATTGTAATTCTAAATGTCGAGGTAGAGGTGGCTTTAATCCTAATCCAACTTGCCGGATGTACCGTCTAACTTTCAGACACATCATGTCAACTTACTTTATCGACACTCGTCAGCATGGAAATGTTCAAACAACAGAATCAAATTCACTGATAAATACGAAAAATACTGAATGTGGCGATGAAAAGGTGGACTCGTTAGCAGCTGTTGCAAACAATTTACCTGATTTAGAATTTGCCGAAATATAAGAACTTTTGCATGCAGCCGAAATGATGGAAACATTTTTACCCGTAGACTCATCGAAAAAAGTAGATTTTGCAACCAAAGGCATGTATGAGAGAAACGCTGTTACTTACTTGAGTGGTTACACTGCTAAAAATGCTTTAAAAAATAGTAAATGTCCTGATTGTAAAAAAGTATTTGTTAAATTTGTGGAAGAAGTAGTTACCGTTGACGAACATTACACTAAATGTAGAGAATACACTCATACTGACGAGTCACTATCAGAAGTTGCGTATTTAACTAGACCCACAGATGTTTTTTCTAAAATTATTTTTTGTCAGTTAGATGCTTATGAACATCATCATGCAAGTCTTTGGCCTCAAAGGAAACTCATTGAGTGTCTAATGTAATAATGTAGTAGAAAAAATTACTAATGATGAATTTCCTGAATGGTTTGAGAAAAGTAATCCGTGCTACCAACACCGAATTGATGCGTTGGAATTTTTATTAAAAGTTAAAGTATTTAATACTACTCGGCAAAATAATGAAAAACGCAGAGCAGAAGCAAAACTAGTGATTAAAACAAGTAGTCGTAAAATGAAAATATTAAAAAATGCTTAATTTGATTTATCAGTATTCAAATAACAATTTAAGATTTTATTGACGTTCTCTTTAAAAAAAGTTATTGCCCACATAAAGCACTACATTAAATAAAATATATTTATAAATATGTATTCATTGCCAGAAATTAATAGTTTTTTAAGTGATTAATTACTAGTTTAAATAAGTAAAATTTTGTCTTATGTTTAATGTCGATTGACACTTTTTTAGAAATCATAAATTTATCTTCTTATTCCAACATATAACTTATGTGCTCTTTTCATTTTGGATTTTTAATATTGGTAGTTTTTTGAAAATAATTATATAAAGTCATATTATGCCTAAGAAGCAGCAAACACAAATTAAAGTGCAAATATGTTGGTTGTTAAACATGTAGTTCTGCTCTCAGTTGGTTCCATAATGACTTGAGGGGCAGTGCATAAGAACACGATCAGTTAAGAGCTCATCAAGCAGCAAAAAAGAACTCCAAAATGTTGGATGGTTGTTTGAGCAACGCTTCGTCAGTCTTAAGGCCAATATCATCAGGCTTACTTTATTAACACAGAAACCACAAAAAATTTTGTAAATTACAGTGTAGGGCGTCTACTTAGAAATATCTTAACTATATGTATATATATATGTAAAGAAAGTAGGCTTTCTTCATTTGAATCGGCCGCGCTTTATACACTACGCACGTCTCCTTCAATTAACTCTCCTTCAACTAACTCTAGGATGATTAGCAAATTTTGAGAGACTGAACAGATCAGAAAAATACGTTGGAAAAACTACAGTAATGGAGAGAGATAATTCTAAGGATTTATAATAAAAGCAATTATTAGATAGATTTCGTTAAGAGTGTTAAACGAGTGAATTAAAGAAGTGATAATAATAAACTTCAATTGTCGTTTCTTTATTTACAGGTAACTTTGTAATTATTGTAAATAGCCCTTGTAAATAGTAATAAACTAAACTTTATTTACAGAGAAACAAATTTGTTCGTTATTATTGAGGAAAGATTTAACACCCTTATAAAACGACAATTTTGGTGAAACATGAAACTACAATTTAACTTTAAAGTCGTAGTTTCTCCGACCGATACTAAATCAAGTGTGATAGCTATAATATCAATCAAAACAGAGGATGGGAAAGTGTATGTATTACCAGAGGATGTTATGAATGTTAGTGCACATAAAGAGTTACTAAAAGAAAACACATATAGTAAAATAAAAGCAAATTTGAAGAGAAGAAATGACAAAATCAGTGCATGGTTTATATTAACAGATAATCTTAAAAAAATATATATAGATGAAGCAGGAAACTTACAATTTGAAGATAGAATTTTGCAGGAGATAGATTGTAAAAAAACCAGTGATATAGACAATACAAGTTTAACCAAAATATTAGAAAAATTAGTAGAAGCTTCTCAGAAAAAAGGAGAAGAAAAGAATTTAAGACATATTGCAGATAAGTTAATTGTAGAAAAATTCAATAGTAAAACATCCAATGCCCATCAATGGATAATTATATACGAAAAAGAATGTACAAGATTGCAGATAGATGAAGAAGAACATAAGATTGAAATATTAAGATTTTTTTGGATGACACATGCCAAAACTGGTATAGTTCAATGATGCTGAAAGAGAGAGAAAGTCAATGGGATACATGGAAAGAAAAATTCATAAAGACTTTTGGAAACAAAGGATGGAATAATAGAGCATATGCTCACTATTACAAATACAAAGAAGGCTCACTATTAGATTATGCAATAAAAAAAGAAAAGTTATTATTAGAAATCAACAAAGATATGGACATAGACACAGTTATAGATAGAATTGGATTTGGTCTACCAGAAAACATTAGGAAAAAAATAGATAGAGAAAATTTAGAAAATATAACAGACTTATTTAATGAATTAAAAAACCATGAAGGAAGAGTAGATAAAAAGAGTAATTTTAGAACAAAAGAAACTAAACAAGAAAAAAAACCATGCAAGACATGTGAAAGCTTAAATAAAGGTGCAAGATACCATCCAGAAGATAAATGTTGGTTTAAAACAAAACCAAATGGAACTAAAGAACAACCAAAGACAATAGGTAATAATGCAGTCTTAGAAATAAATTTACAAAATGAATCAAAAAACGAATCATCACACCATTGATAAGAGTAAAAATGTTACTAGAAGACAGACTAAATATGGATGGAATTTATGATCCAGGATCACAGATATCAATTATAAATTCAAAATTTATTAAGATAAAAGAAAATAAAGGAGATATGAATAAAATATCATTAAAAACAGTCAATGGTGTGACACAAACAAATGGACTAGTAACAATAAAAATTAGAATATTTGAAATAGAAAAAGAAGTAGATGTATTTATAGTGAAAAATGATGATTTTGAAGATTTCTTAATTGGGCTTGATATGATAAAACTATTTAGATTAACTCAAGACGAGAACTTAAAAATCTCTCAAAAGTTAATAGAGAACGAAATAAAAACAGAGATAGAAAAAAAAAGCTCAATAGAAGCTAAAGTGAACTTTAATGAACATGTCCAAGAAAAAGAATTTGAAGTGAAATTAGACCACTTACATAAAAAAGAAAAATATAAAATAGAAAGTCTAATAGATAAATACAAAATGATTTTTGCAAAAGACAAATATGATATAGGAACAGTGAAAGACTATGAAGCAAGGATAGATCTATCAGTGGATAAATATTGTTGTAAACGACCATATAGATGTACGATTGAAGACAAAAAAGAAATAGAACAGCAGGTAGCAAAATTATTAGAGAAAAACCTAATCGAAGAGTCTTATAGCCCTTTTGCGGCACCAGTGACTCTGGCTTTTAAAAAAGATGAAGGAAAAAAATCTCGATTATGCATCGACTTTAGAGATCTTAACAAGATAATTATACCACAGGCGCAACCTTTCCCACTTATCGATGATATAATAATAAAAGCCAGAAACTGTAAATACTTTACAACGTTAGATATAAATTCTGCATTTTGGTCGATTCCACTAAGGATAGAGGATAGAAATAAAACCGGCTTCATAACACAAGAAGGGCACTACCAATGGACTTGCTTACCATTTGGTCTAAAAACAGCGCCAGCAATATTTCAGAGAATCCTATCTAGTATACTTCGAAAACATAATCTCAAACATTGTACAGAAAACTATATAGATGACCTATTAATATTTTCAGAAACTTTTGAAGACCATATATTACATATAGAACAAGTTTTAAACGCGGTTATAAAAGAAGGATTTAGACTGAAATTGAAGAAATGCACGTTTGCAGCGAGGTCAGTAAAATACCTTGGACACATCATCGAGAATAACACAGTAAGACCTATTAAAGATAACTTGATTTCAATTCAAAATTTCCCCACCCCTAAAACTCAAAAAAATATTAGACAGTTCTTAGGAAAAATTAATTTTTACCATGAATATGTACCAGAAATTTCAATAATATTAGATCCATTACATAGATTGTTAAGAAAAGATGTGAAATTTGATTGGTCTGAAGAATGTGAAAAATCTTTTATAAAGATAAAAAAGTTATTATGCTCTCAACCAGTGCTAGAGATATTTGATAAAGATTTGCCCATCAAAATATATACAGATGCTTCAATAGAAGGCATGGGTGCAATATTGAAACAAGTTCAACAAAATGGAAAAGAAAAACCAGTGGCTTATTTTTCAAAAAAACTGAAAGAAACACAAAAAAGAAAAAAAGCTATATATTTAGAATGTCTAGCAATTAAAGAGGCAATAAATTACTGGGAACACTGGCTGATTGGAAGATATTTTGAAGTATATTCAGACCACAAACCCTTGGAAAACCTTAATATTAAAGTAAGAACGGACGCAGAACTGGGTGAGTTGACATACTACCTATCACAATTCGATTTCAAAATAAAGTATTTACCAGGAAAATATAACCTTGAAGCAGACTGTCTCAGTCGAAATCCGGTATTAGAATCAGTTAACACACAAGATATGCTAAAAATAGTAAATTTGATAAAGATAAATGAAATAAAAAAGGATCAACAAGAAAACAATATGTTACAAAAACAAAAAAGAAAAATAGTTGATAATGACGGTATTTTTTACAAACAAGGAAAAAATAATAAAAATAAAATAATCTTATCAGAGAAACTAAGCATTAAATTAATAAAAGAAACGCACATGGAATGGTGCCATATTGGAATTAGACAAACATTAAACAGAATATACCCGCATTATACAGCGAAAAATTTAATAGAAAATATAAAACGAATATGCAAAAATTGTAACATATGCGTAAAAAATAAATCGAGAGGCCAAATAAAATACGGATTGATGTCACACTTAGGACCAGCAACTAGACCATTTGAAATAATGTCAATCGATACGATTGGTGGATTTGGCGGTCAAAAATCAACGAAAAGATACCTTCATTTATTAGTCGATCATTTTACAAGATATGCATTTATTTTAACATCCAAAACACAAACTGCAAGTGATTTTATAAAACTGGTCCAAAATATACTAGAAACGGATAAAATAGATATGATAATTACAGATCAATATCCAGGCATTAACTCAAAAGAATTTAAAAATTTTCTAAAAGAACAAAAAGTAAAACTTATATTCACAGCTTTAAATACACCCTTTTCAAACGGCCTAAATGAAAGACTTAACCAAACGATAGTTAACAAAATAAGATGCAAAATTAACGAAACCAAGGAAAAGAAAGCTTGGACAACAGTAGCAAGAGAGTGTGTAAACAAATATAACGTAACAGAACATTCAGTTACAGGTTTTACACCAAAATATTTACTAGACGGTACAGATACAAGTCTGTTACCCGAAGAATTAAAAGAGAATAAAAACGCAGAAGATTGGAAGAAAAATAGAGAACTAGCAGTACAAAGGACCATAAAATCACATGATTACAATAAAAAACTCTTTGATAAAAACAGAAAAGAATACGAGTTCAACATAGGAGACCTAGTATATGTGGAAAATGGCAATAAATTAAACAGAAAAAAACTAGATGAACTTAGGATTGGCCCATTCGAAATAATGGAAAAAATATCAGATTCAATATACAAAATTAAAACTGGAAAAAAAAATAAAGAAAAAGAATTATTCCATAAAACAAAATTAGTACCAATAGAAAATACAACAGATGATGAAAATTCTTGACACAATTTTCACGGTGGGAAGGGGAGATGTAAAGAAAGTAGGCTTTCTTCATTTGAATCGGCCGCGCTTTATACACTACGCACGTCTCCTTCAATTAACTCTCCTTCAACTAACTCTAGGATGATTAGCAAATTTTGAGAGACTGAACAGATCAGAAAAATACGTTGGAAAAACTACAGTAATGGAGAGAGATAATTCTAAGGATTTATAATAAAAGCAATTATTAGATAGATTTCGTTAAGAGTGTTAAACGAGTGAATTAAAGAAGTGATAATAATAAACTTCAATTGTCGTTTCTTTATTTACAGGTAACTTTGTAATTATTGTAAATAGCCCTTGTAAATAGTAATAAACTAAACTTTATTTACAGAGAAACAAATTTGTTCGTTATTATTGAGGAAAAATTTAACACCCTTATATATATATATATATATATATATAATAACGTAATTAATTGTAAGAAATAGAAATTTTGTATTGTAGCACGTACATTGCAAATGAGTAAATTGTAATTTTCATTGGGAGTATTTTTTATTTTTTTATTCGTTTCAGCTTACCAACAGTGTGTTACAATCTTTATAACGAAATAGATGTGATAAACTATTTAATTTTATAATATTTATATGTATATTCCATATTCGACTACTTGCATACAATAATTTTTTGTATATGTTTATGGTTATAGTAGTTTTAGTACTTGGTGGCGCACCTGGTGCAAACCCTATTTTTCTTACTACGGGCACACCACACTCTCTAAAACGCCCGAAGTAGGAATAGTATATTTCTTACCTAGGGTGAAGAGTATAACTTGCGCGCCCGAAGGCGCGGTTTTTGTATATTTCTGCCCAAGGTGTGAATGACATTTTTTGTATCAAGGGCGGAAAGTGCAACTTTTCGCCTGTGGGTACACTTTCCGCCCGCCAAATATTTTTCACTTACGGGTGGGAAGAGACATTTTGGTCCTACCGGGCCCAAAGTTTGTTCCCTCCCTAGGGTGAAAAATAATTGGCTGGCGGAAAGTGTACCCACAGGCGAAAAGTTGTACTTTCCGCCCTTGATACAAAAAATGTCATTCACACCTTGGGCAGAAATATAAAACAACAGCGCCCTCCGGGTGCGCAAGTTGTACTTTCCGCCCTAGGTAAGAAATATACTATTGTAAGTACTCACTCAACAATGTTAATTACCAATTTTTTTGTGTTTTTTTGTTAATAAAGTGAGACTGATGAAGTTGGCGTTAAGACCAACAAAACGTTGCTCAAAGAAACATCCGGCATTTTTGAGTTTTTATTCCCACTCCTTGATTAGCTCTTAAAAGATCGTGTAATTATCCACTGCCCCTCAAGTCAGAATTCAAATGTCAATATATGTCTAAATAAATACGTATGAATAAGTATGTATATACAAACGTATGGCTGTGAATATGTATATAAATGTATATATGTAGATATGTAAATCTGTATTATTTGTTTATGGACATGTAAATATGTATAAAATGTATAAATATTTATTGCTTATGTAAATATGTATTATATCTGTGAATATGTAATTATGTATTAATGTATGTATATAGATCCTTTTTTATCACTGTATATAATAAAGGTGAGTTTTTTTGTGCCTCTGGCTTTTTTCTCACATAAAAGTTGTGTTATTCTTGCAGTGATACCTCATATTTTAACCTTTACAGTAAATAGCTTCAGATACTGCATAGCACTGTTGGACATAATTTAGATAGTTGATATCTAATGTATCATATTAATATGGTAGTGTATGATATTTTTCTTTTCCAAAAATACGGCTTAATTTAGAATTTGCTTTATGAATAGATGATTATATAACAATGCATGTGTCATTAAGGGAAACACAAATATTAAATGTATGTGTGTGTGTGTGTGTCAGTTTATAAATAAAAAATTTAATTATAATCATAAAGTTGCAAATAAACCTTCAAAATGTAATGCAAATTATTTGTATTGCATTAATAGCATAAGCAACAGTAATGAAATCATCCAGAGAGCTTTACAGCCAATTCATGTATTAATGAAATTCTAATAAATAACTGTAGCGCCTGTCAGTAGGTAACCTGGGGTAAAATTAGGAGCCAGTTTATCGATTATTAAAACATGAAATAATAACGCAAGCCCTTATCACTGAATAACCCGTAGCGCTTACAAGCCATTTTATAAATCAAATAAATAAAAATCTAAAGCGCCTATCATCAGATGACCAGGGACATTGCTGGTAATAATCATGTTTGCTACTATTGTAATAAAGGTAAGTTTTATTGTGTCTTCGGTTTTGTTTCGACGAATCGGAAAAAAGTGTTGTCGACATAACATATAAATTGAAAAGACACATAAATAAAAATAAATAAAAAAATGAAACAGAATGATGAACCGCATAAAAAAAAAAAAAAAAAAAAAAAAAAAAAAAAAAAAAAAAAAAAGGCCTGTAGTTGGAATCGAAACCAAGATCGCAAAACAACTCAAACTGCAGCTTAAGCCTTAAACCCCTTAGCTATCCAACGTTTGGACGCCTGTGATGTAGAATTCATTTATGTTTATGGATAACCTCCGGAGCTTGAGATTACAGCTGAACTAACATCCTTCAAAAATAGTTTAAGCTGAATATTTTTTAAAAATATTAGTGGATTTTCCGAATAAGTATGAAACTATGAAAGTACGAAATCCAATGAAAAAGAGATGTTTTGAAATCCAGAGATATTGTATATAATTTTGAGCATTTAACTTCTACATTTTAATTAAATGAGATTGAAATAGATAGCATTGAAACAAGAGTCAATTGAATAGCATATATGTATTTTTGGTTATAGTACATAAGTATATAGAGAGAAAGACTCGTGTCGTCGCTTGCGTTGGCTGTGCGCTCAGCTATATAGCTATATAGTCATTACCACTCCTCTCATCCTCGTATATACGAGAGTATACGTATCGTATAGGCGCACATATTCAGTATACTCCCCTTCCACGGATCTCCAAAATGTGCGCCTACATGCTCATTTCCACGCGAATCTACTCCTCTCCTCGTAGGCACACATTCGGTATACCCCTTCTACGTGTCTCCAAAACGTGCGCCTATATGCACATTTCCACACGAATCCACTCCTCTACTCATCTCTGACGCTGTTCGATACGAGTCTCACACTCTCGAAAAATGTGCGCCTTGGTTCGACGGCTGGCCGCGGCGGGTCGCCCCGATCAGTGGAAAAAAGTTGTCTCACGCCGTAGCATTGGCGTTAGCAATCTCTCTACTCATCTCTGGCTTTATACCAATACCTCAATGTTACCTCAAAATAGTGAATCAAAGGTATGCATTAATTTGTGCGAAATATGATGTCTCCTTACTAGGTTGCTGGATCGACAAGCATTTTCCTTAATGAATCCTATTTGATGTAGATCATTGTAACCTATTTTTAAAACTGATTTCCTAACCCAACGTTAAATATAATTATTTTTGGCCAGTTAATAATTAGAGTTGTAAGAATTACATTATCGTTGTAATGTTAATTTTGGAACGTTTTCTGTAACACATAAATCAAAACTTGAAATTTTTGGTTTGATTTTTTATTTAATATTGTAGGTATGTGTTTAAAATAACGAATTTTAACGTATTATTCCGTAAATTTTTGATTATCATAGTGAAGAATTTTAGACGTCCAAAAATGAAGAATTTTGTACCATTTTGATCAATCATTTTTTATCTAATACCCTGGACGAATGTGTAATATTCAATAACAACTTTTTATAATAGATTATACAAAATTTTCATTAACAATTTACACTTTGTTAAAGTGACAACTTTAATTGCGTGTTGAAAAGATAATTATTCGTAATAAAAAATCGTTTTAAAATAAACAATAAGCAAAGATTTGGCCGACAAAATCATTCTCAACTAAACATTTAAGAAAGTTTCACGACCTCTCCATTCGTCTTCTTTTAGTTTGTCCATGATTATAAGCATTTTGCTAAAAATTTTTGCAATAGATTGTTAAAAGTGGCCTTTGGGGGTGGGTGACTTTGAACAAGGGGGGTGTAGTTGGAAGAGATTGGAGTTACTCTCAAGTGTCTCAAGCCTTCCCTTTAGGTTAAATAACGATGGTGGTACTAGGTCCGATGTTGGCGTGTAGTGGCTCCGTTTGATTCCTCGGAATCCGACTCATAGGAGAGATGTGGCGTTTGAGCAGTGATGCGTAGAGGCCTTGATGGGTTGGTCGCCAGGTTGACCAATGGGTGTTACAATCGTCGATTTGTTGGCCCGGGGTCAACGGTCTCCACTCCTGAGTTACAGGGGGGGAGGTCATGAGCACCCAGAACCGAAGATAGGACTTAGGAAGAGGCTTTGGTGGAAAATGAAGTTGTAAAAATTGTCTTATATTGGTACAGTGATATTTATTGAATATGTACTATAAGCAATTTGAGTGGCTTAGGAGATATGCAATACACGTATTTGCATATCTCGGATCGATCTCTATCAGTCGTTACACAGTCCTTCTTATATACTTTACGTCGCTTTCTTACTTGCGATTTTGGTCGCCACCTGGCGAGCGATAGGTGGTACTATCAAGTACTAGTTTGAAGTCGGTGCTGCGCGCGAAATTTCAAAATTCAAATTTATGTAGAAACGATCTAATTTAAGAAAAATGATTATTTTAATATACGATAATTAATAAAATAATGCCCCGGATGGTAACAAGATTTTAATGCTATCGAATATCGTAATATGATAAGAACATGTTTTGTGCCTTAAGTGCAGAAGATTTGGGCCAAATTAAATTACTAAATTTATTTACCTAAATTATTACTAATACAGAAAAGTAGCCAGAAATAGACTTTGAACATGTATTTAGCGACGAAGCATACGTACGATGAAGTATAATTAGTAAAAGGTAAGCTTTTTTCGATGAGTAGTTTTGAAAAATATGGTAACAATTACCTTATACCGTGATTTTGAAAAGTTATAACTTTATAAAAATTTTACAGAAAAGTCACAAGCGATTTTTCCTCCCTAAATCAGGTAATATTACTGTAAAAAAAATTCTAATACAAAATAATACAATTTTTATAATTACTTTGAAAACAATTGCATTGAAAACAAATTGTATTCCTCTGAGAATCTTTTAATATAAAAATTCCGATCTCCCGTAAAATGTAACCATACAAAAACCTTGGTTACAGTCTAATCTACATCAAATATGATGTATTAAGAAAAATGCTTGTCGATCCGGCTTCCTACGAAGGAGACATCATATTTCGTCAAAATTAATGCATGCTACCATTGATTCACCATTTTGAATTGCCACTTATTGATTATCAACCATCACTGGGACTCTAAAAACTATTTACCTAGAACTTTTCTTACCATAGCTATGCAAAAAATCTTTATTTAACATTAATAACAAGAATTACAAACAAATTTTAGGTATTACATTTTGTCTAAGGTTAGGAGTTCACTTTCATAAATTGGCTACGATTTTCCTCGAATCGACACCAAATATGCTTGAATTAGAAAAAAATGCACATTGATCACACTTTCCGTCTGGGATACATTATATTTGGTGATAAAAATGGCCACCATCTTGAATTCACTAAATGGAATTATCATAACTAGATACTGAGTAGCAATTTTGACTCTTAAAATTATTAACGTAATATTTTTAACGTTAAAACTGTACAAAAAATGTTTATTTTACCATTAATAAAAACAAAAATAAAAAATCAAAAAATTTTTATTTTTATAACGTTAAGGAATCTTTTTAAAGGTTTTGCCGCAATTTTCCTTAATACTTTATTAAATGTAATGTAACTACACAAAAAGAATGTCAACTAGATATTTTATTTAAAAGACATGTTTTGTATTAATAATGGCCGCGATCTTGAACCCGTCGTTTTTAATCATTAATGTTAGATGCTAAATGATCCCCAAAACGATTTACTTTGAACTTTTGTTACCATAACTACGCAAAAATCGTTTATTTTACCTTTAATAGCAAAAAAAAATTTAAAATCTTAGGCATTCCATGTTTTTTGAGGTTAGGAACCCATTTTCACGATTTGGAAATTGTTTCTGTGTTATTTACATTAAATGAGCTTCAATTAAAAAAAAAAAAATTCATTTTGATTTGCTGTCCTCCCCCCGCATCCTACTACGTTTTGATTATAACAACTCCAAGTCCCCCCTTCCCCTCCATCTTTCACAGTGTTTAAGCATGTTCTATATATTTGAAAATTTGAGAGATTATTATATTTTCTACAAAAATATATACATGACATAAAAATCCGAAGTACGCTGTTTAATGAAAAAATTTTTGATGTTTTTTTTTTAATTACGTAACTTGACTGAATATTTTAAGTTTCTTATGATTAAGTTAAAATTTTTATGATAGAAATTGTATCTTTAGTAAATGTTCTTCGTTGTAAAATAAAGGTTGCCTAAGGCAGATTGAGGAAGCCTTGTGCCAATATATTGGCAGTGATCGCTAATGTGACTTTCAATTTGTAAAGAAAATATATACGGAATAATATTGTTAATGGCTTTTCGTAAACAGAAAAAGAAATAATCATGAGCATTTTAAATAAATAAAATGTACAATTTAATCAATATTCTTATATCAATTTCATATTTGTTTTATCATAAAATTTTTTTATTATATTCAATTAAACAAATTTTTAAATACATGTAACATCATTGTGTACGCATAATGATCATTGTACCCGTAGTAACTTAAAACCATTGATGGACTGAAACTTGCAACTGTAAAAAAAATAATAAAACAATTTATATTTGTGGCTACGCATCACATCACTCACAAAGATTTTATTGGTGATGTAACGTGTAGTATACATCAACTAATTTGGAGGAAGTACTACATTTTAATCTGTTTCGATACTGGTCATATATATAAGACCAGTTTGAAAAAAAACCTTCTAACTGAGCTGTTAATGCTGGCATAAGAAATAGTTTAATAGCGGTTTTTGATAACTTGGGGTACATACTTTTAGCTAAAATCCAAAATGCAATGGGCTTTTTGCACTTCATCAATAAAATATGTACATTTTCATGTGTCCAAAAATCTGTGCAACTTTTGGACCGTTTCTCTATCTGTGTTTTCCTCTATAAATCGTATTGCCATCGATTTTTCCTCATCTGTGAGGAGTTGTCCTCTATAAACGGGATGTACTTAATTTGCCGCAAAGTTGACAGGCCATTAAGCTTTTTTTATCCTTCCCTATAAGAGTTCTACATCATAGAGAGAAGATTCACGAAATGATAGCCACATTTCTGCGGAATCAGCTATATTTACTTTTGGATCTTGACACTTATTAACTAAAGAGCAAATGGGTTGTAAAGTGTCTACAGTTGTCTGTAATCGTTGAAGAAAAGTTTCATTATGGATTATTTCCATAATTTCTTCCTTAATGTTTATGTCTTCTACCATCGATATTCTTTTGATGATGTCAATATTTTTCAAGACACTTTCACAAGTATCACGAGAAAAGCGAAAACGAACGTCTGGAAAATTTTTTTAACTTTGTTCCTCCTTGTGATACTATAAGTGCAGCTAATTTTGGATTTTGAAAAACATTTACTACTTTTCTAACATTTCCAATGAAATCTTCATCAGTCAATGATTTTACAAATAAATTTCCACTGTGGCTACTGCATGAGGACTGCCACAGTTATCGCCCGTCATGCGATTCGGCTTGTCGCGCTCCACTCAAAATATTTGAAGCATTGTCTGTTACGATGGCATACACGTCAGAGCCAAATTTATCTTTTGCCACAGTGATCGCTTTAGTAATGATTTTTTTCAAAGTTTCTCTATCGTCTCTTTCTAATGATGCATCTCTAAACATCAAAAATGATTGGTCCGCATTGATGTTACGCAAAGTACATACCATAAGTTTTCTGTTGTTAGCTTTATTGTGCCAACCGTCGACAAGAATAACGGCTGGTCTATTTTCAAATAAACTTTTTCTTCTATCTAATACTTCTCGATAAAGACTATCGATGAGAGAAGAGGCCAACGTTTGCCGACAAGGCAATTTATATCGAAAATCTATCTTACACATAAGTTCAACGAAGCTTTTAAAAAATTTACTCTCAACAGTCTTGAAAGGTATATTCCATGCAACAAAGAACTTGATCAGTCGTATATGTAACTGATGTATTAAAAGTTTTCTATTGGTTGTATTATCGAGTAAATGATCGTCTATGTTACCCTGCAAAAAAAGTAATATGAATTATAAACATAATGCACTTTAACTGATAGTTACATTTAATATTGAATATAATTAATGATGAAAAAAGAATTTACAAATTATTTTGAAAACAAGTCAGTCAGGATGAACTGAAACCTATCAACCGTAATTCATAGTGAAAGTACACGACCGAACATTAAATTTATCAAAATTATAAATTAAAATGCTAACGAAACAAGTGCTGCCGATAAGCCTAATTAATTGTTGTATCTCTAAAAAAAATAGCCAATCAATTTCATGCTCTTACTTATAAGCCATAAAAATTATTAATGAATTTTATTAAAGTTACAGTCACATGACAGATACGCTTGTGTCTGTTAACTAATTAATTGGGCCTGTTTGACAGCGACCAAGATTGTAAACGATATTCTTAAGAATAACGAAAAAAGGTATTGAAATAAAATTTAATAAAAAATAGAAAGATTGTTAATCATCAAGTTTTTGCATAAGGTTGTTTAGAAGTAAAGAGGGAATGGACGAGAGTGGAGAGATTTCCCTATGCTAATAATTACATTGGGTGCTGTGGATATTTTTTTTTCACCCTGTAAACTATCCAACTATCTTAAAAAATTTGTTCACTCGATAAAAATGTTTGACATAAATATAAAACGGAATCTGTAATGAAGTTATAATAATATTTTCATTATTAATTATTTTGAAATTTGAAGTTAATGATGATGTGATTTTCTATTTTTATGTTCAAATATTTTGCTCAGAAATTCCCAAATTTTAATAATCTTAGTATTGATCGATGCTGAATATTTCCAAGAATAGGTTGCTTTTTTTCAAAACAAGTTTGATGTAACGAAAAGAGTTATCGCCAGTTGATTGCGAGTACAACTGACTCTCTATATTTTACACTGTAGTTAAGCAGTTAAAATTACGCAACTGTACGATTTTTTACTCCGTTAATAAGCTCGTAATCGATTTGAAATTTTACAGAGACATGGCTTAAATAGTTGACTATCTATACTATTAATTTTAATTTTTTATCATTACTATAGTATGTAAGCATAGGCAAAGATGGGCAGTATTTGACAGAGTTGAAATACTGTGAAATACTTTATTTCAGCTTTAATTCTAATTATCCAAAAATTTAATTACTTTATTTCAATAAAATATCTTAACTAAATACTCTATTTATAATTATATTTCAAACAGTAATTTAAACAAAATACTTAAATAAACATTTTATTTCAAATAAAAAATTTTAATCATTAAAAATTGTTCAAAAGAATATATATTATTTTTATTTAAAATATAGTAATTAAACTATTTTATTTCAAATAAAAACATCAAATACAATTGTATTTTAAATATATTTGTATTTAAATACGATGAATATTAAATACAATATTTGAATCGAAAATATTTCAAATACTTTATTTAAAATAAATAGTACGAAATACATTTTTATTTGAAATACATGTTTCAGATACACTTGTATTTGATAAAGTATTTAAAATAATTTGCTTAAATATATTTGTATTTTACTAAATTACTTTAAATACGTTGATAAAATACAATTGTATTTCAAAATGTATTTAAATACTGTATTTCAAATACTAGTGTACGAAATCAAAGCGTTTCGGCACCGCTCTAATATGGGCTATTTCGGGATGATTCTTCCACTCACAATACATTCTTCTGGCGAATGCGTAGTAGCTCACTGTATAATTTAATAGTTTACGTATGTACAAGTGCTGAGGTTGATGGATGTTTTTTAACTGAATGATGAAGAATTTTATTAGTATTTATTTAATTTTAAATGTACACAATTAGTTACTACTACCGAAGTGATATAATGATTGGTTTAAAACTTTTTTTTAATTATTTACGAAAGTATGCACATTACCTTAATCTATACAATAACTAGTACACGAGGAATTAATAGTAGGTTCAGTTGCATAAATCTTATATAGTTGACTTTAAGTAATACACATACACATGATATAATGATGGTGATTTTGCTTAGAAACTTTAAAACAAAAAATGTAAATCTTGAAAATTGAAAACTTCTTAAAATTCTGTATTTAAAACAGAAATTCAAATTCATTCGTATGTATGATCAATTACTATCGCGAAAGTGATATAACCTTAGAAGAGAGATATAATGATTTAAAAACTTTTTTTAGATTATTTATATAACTATAAACATTAACTTAATCCATACAATTGCCATTAAAAAAAAGGAATTTTTCTATTAACTCAGGTTCAATGTTTTCTTGAAAAGGCAGTAAATGAATTTTAGTTAGGTTAAAAAGATTATTTACTATCGTGGGAGATGACAAACTGCAGTTATATCGCAAAAAGGCTTTTTTTATGCCTGGATAGACATCAAGGCTTTCAATGTCTACTGTAGAATCATTAAAAAAAGAACATAGTTTGATTGAACTCGCATTACAAGTATTTTTTGGTTTTTCCTAAGAATCAAAAAACTTTCTTCTGGTGAGTCATTTTTAACCTGGCTATTTGATTCTTCCAAATTTTCTGATACGCTTTCCAACGCGCGAATACATTTATTTTTACACATGTTTTAATCTCTTTTATGGATCCATCTAAGTTTGTAGTCAGGATGAAAACCCGCAGACAACATGATTTCATCATCCATGTGATTGATATTGAGAAACAGTTGAAATGTATCTTCAAACATTTCTATCATTTTATTTCGAACTATTTTTAATAAACGTAAATCTGCTACTTTTATTTTGCCTAATCTTTTGTGCAAGCTTGAAAAAATTGGAGCAACGCTGCCCAGATAACCTTGACAATCAGCATTTAAATGTTGGAGAGCTTGCATAAAGGACTTAAGCAAAATAGACATCTCCTTCATATAAAGGAAGTCAGTATTTTTGAAAGTTATTCCTAAATTTATTTTTTTTTAAATCGAAATCATCTCGTCCTCTTGTTCAGATATTTGAAAAATGCTATCTTTTACTGTTGAAAGTTGATTATATGTTAGAGTACGAAGACCTAACTGAAGAATAGATTTTATAATATTTTGAACCTCTCTATCTTTTGCTGATTCCCATATTTTGTAGCATTTATTTATAATTTGAAAATGAGTTTCTGCGTTGACGTTCGAATGACTATTTTTTAAAATTTCAATGTACTGTGACACGAAATTCATGAGCATATGTTGAATAGAATCTTCGAATTTCAAGTTTTATGGATTGTTAGTCAGCTCTAAAGAGGAGCAAGATACATCTCTTGTTTTTTAATAATCATGGTTTTTTCCCAAGAATCATGATCTGTAATAGAGCAATAATTGTATATAAAAATTTACTCTTACGACATTGCTATAATTAAAGTAAAAAAGCTTTTCCTACTTCGGGCGTTTTTGACGGTCGGGTGTGCCCTCGGTAGGAAAAATAGGGTTCGCACCTGGTGCGCATCCAATCAGGGCAAGCACAAAGAGTCCTTCAGGCCGTGTTTCACAGGTTCCTCGGGCCTGATGCTTTCCCTTATGACATGCGCCACCAGTTACGAAAACTACCATTCTTATCAATTCTTAAATTTGATGAAAGAGAAGGTGGTATATGTATGTACGCTCATCCCCGCGCTCCTAGATGCCAGTGTATTGTATAAATATAGCTAGTATATATAGTGTCTACATATGGAGCAGTGGATGGAATTTGGACTTTTAGAAATGGAGTAAAATTTTTGGTAAAACATTCATTGCATAATAAATGAATGAGAAAAATTATTACGCAATGGAAATGCAAATAAAATAAGAAATAAACATTTTTCAAACAACATGATGTGTCTGCATTATTGTATGATACTATATCAAAATATCACGATAAACGAACAATAAACGTTACACCTTTTTAAAGCTGAAATTACACAACAAAAAATAATCTATCGTAGAAATTAATTCAGGTGCTAATCTGCATTACCATGCGAGCAGATTTATATAGCAGATCACTTGAAGCAGATAACGTCAGCAAGATGAAAGATGAAATCAAGTGGACAGACTAATGTTAAGAAGCTTATTTTTCTTCGCTTACTTATAAAATGATACTGTAATAATATTTAACAATAAATCGTTATTTTTCAAATAACAATCACAATTAAAAGTCTTACTATTTAATGGAATTGACTATTTATTTTATTATAATTTTGTAATGAAACTAATTTTTTTTTTTTTTTATCAACGTTTACTTTGAATGAAATATGAAAATAAAAATTAATATTTACTTTATATTACCGTGAGCATAATATAAGTACCAGCATTTTGCATGCCACAAAATTTGAGAGCCACTCGATATCAAGGACGCTTACTGCGAATATTGATCGCTGTAATAAAAATGCATGTTATGCATAAGTTTTGTTATCATCATATTTTTTTTTTTTTTTTTTTTTTTTTTTTTTTTTTTACCCAGAAAACATTTTACAAAATTAGGTATTTCTACAGTTCGTTGGAAAACGTTGCTCTAAGTTTTATGACGTGCCGCGACTTTTGTGCATCATGCCCCACTGATCATGCCGCAAATACCGATCAATTCCTGAAGCGTACCGTAGTAGTTTTACCGGTGACTTTTGGATATCGAATTTTGAAATTTACGAATACGTATAATGCTGGAATATGTATATTGTTTATTCGCTGAAACGCATCTGATTTAATCTATACAATGGAGCTAACAACCAAAGTTATATTTGGCATACCGCGAATATAGTCATTTGCAAATTGTTATCCATCACGAGTATGTTACAAAGGTAAAAATATATTTGCACATAATTTTTTTTTTGTACCCCCTACACTGTTCCCTGTGGATTTTGTAATTGTTAACAACCAATTTATGCATGACATCTGATGAAGAGCATTAGTGTCGTGGAATTTTTTAACTTCACATCATATTATATGTACCGTAGACATTGATGGCTACTCTTAAAAATTTATATAAAAACAACACAATCAAGTGTAAAGGCCTTTTTATTAGTAAAATCTTCGAGTTCAATCCTGTTTTTATTACGCATATTCGCAACATGAAGAAAACATTCCAAAGTTTTTGAAACCATGTTGCATTGAGCCTATGTTGACATGCTGTGATCTCTTAACTAGGTTTATGCTACATTGCAAATGTAATACCGCGGGTACTGATTGAATTGTTACAAGCACTTAAAACCAGACCAGAGAGTATTAGGAAATAAACTTAATTATGAGGCACTTATAATTAGCATCAGAACTTTAGTTTCTTGATACAATAATGGGTAATGAATACAATACATTTTATAACATGCAAAAAACCGACCAATTATATTTTATTTCAGCTTAATATTTTTCTTACTATATATTACACACATTGAATAAAAATACCACAAATAGAAAATTCTTACAGTACTGGTTGTTTTAACTTATTACTGCAGACCATAAATCCAAAAAATTTTTTTGTATGTACTCTAAAAGAGATTACCCTTATATTAGTACTGGTCACATAAGTATCAATGCCTGAATGTATTGGCGTGCCGCGACTTTTGAGCCCAACGCCTCACCTAACATGCCGCACATATTGATAATCTTCTAACGCGTATTACAATATGTTGGGGATTTTTAAGTTAAATTATTTACTTAGTGAGCTTACAAATTATAAAAGAATTTTAAGTTATGCTATTGGTTTAGCGAAATGTTGGCAATGTTTGTCTAGCTAATAAGAGTTACTTTTAACCACACACGTGCCGTGAATTGTTAGCTCTGAGACGTATAGTCGCATGTACCGCAACTATTGATCGCTACTGCAAATACAGAGAAAACACAAAAAAAGAGTTTTACACAGTTACCGAGCTTTTTAATATTCACGGTACAACTTCGATACCTTATCACCGTCAATTAAGCCTTACAAAGTTTATACAGTATACTTTGCACCAAATGTACCGCTATTAATGATGATCACTGAATAAAACGTATATATCCATGGGAAAAATAGCAAAACAAATGAATTTTTATGACGTGGTTTATTTGAATTTTTTTTTTTAACTATGTATGTATATACATTACACTAAACGTCAAAATAACTTATGATTGCTTCAATAATTTTAATAGTCTGTATGTAAAACGTAGATAATGTTACAACAATTTATGATTAAATGACCTTTCCTTGTTTTTCTCGATTACTAAAAATGGTAAATAAATGGTAAGTAAAAAATTAAAGGACCATAAAATGATTTATAATATTTATTTCTTATACAAGTTCACGTGAGGACCTGCAAGAAGAGCATTTTCTACTTTATTTCGTCACAATTATAGACAATAATAAGGAGACATTTATAGATATACTTTTTTTTATAGTGGGTACAAATTTTTGTAATTCTTTCAGCTGATGCTACACATATTTTATACTTTTTTTTTTTCAATATTGCAGATCGTGTTTTGCTTCTTCTATAGCTTTTAACAGCTTTTAACAATTTCTTACGCTCTGATTCTCCTAAGCTATTAACATTGTTTTTTACGTCAATATAATAATTATTAAGATCGGTAAGATTTGCTTTTGTTATTTTCTTAAAATTTCTAATTAGCTGCGTAGAGTTATCACCATAAAACATAACTTTATATCCTGTTTTTGGTTTTTTTCTTATGTACTTTAGTATGCGAGCAGGCCATAGTTCATACCTATCATATTTTACCATTACGATGTCTTCTTCGACGAAAAGCATCTTGTTCCTTCCTGATCTGTTTGTAGGCTTCAAGAGATTTTTTTTCTTCGCATTCTTTTTTTCTGGAAATATATAAGTAATGCTTAAATAGTTATTTTTAATATTCCTGTATTTTTTGTTAGTTATGTAATTTTTAAAATTTTTTTTATTTCAATTTACTTAAACACATACATTCTTAACCTATCATACAATATTAAACTTTTTTTTATTTAAATTACTTTTCGGTATACTTTTAGAGTGAGTCAGCAATAATTTAATATTTCTTACCATATTGATGTTTTTTTTTAATTTTTATCGAGATTTTCAAAATATGGTATATGTGAATCCATATCTAATAATAATTGATCATTTGGTGTCTGAAATTAATTTTTTTTTTAATTTTATGCCAAGAAAGTGTTATAAAACATTTACTGTCCTTCCCTGTCACAGTGAAAATATTAATTAATTTTTAAAATAATACCTTTCCACTGGTCTTCATCGATCTTGTCTGTACTATTGACAAACTATTGCGGTCTGGCAATAGCGGTGAGAGGATGACTTCCTCAACAGGAGCTTGTTTTTTGCTTCTCAAAAGCATTGTAGGCTCTTCAGGAGCACTAGTCAAACTCATACTTCTTACAGTTTTTTTTGGCTTTCTTAAACAGTCTACTGTCAAGCATTCACTGACACTTGGTGCAGCGGGGATTTTTAATTCATGCTGATTCATACATTATTTTTTTCTTAATTCTATTGTACATGTATTTGACAAACCAAAAATGTTGATAGAATAGTGGCAGCTACATAGTAGCCTAATTACCTGTTTCTGAGTTTCTTGTCTTGAAATAAAAAATTTATTTTTCATTTCCAATATGCTACGCATCATGCTACTTTTTATCTCATTTTCTGTTGGCTTTAATTCATTTTTGTCTTGGTGGCTTTTGGTTTTCATTATCTGAACTTTATAGTCGGGGCTGGTACAAACATTTCTAATAATTTTCTGGTATTTAACATCTGATTTTTCGTACAAAAGCTCTACTATGCGCATCAGAGGCCGCCCAAGTCATAGATATATGGGGGGGGGGAGGGGGCTCACTATATATAAATATATATACATTTATCTGATTGAGTTATTCGTATTTTTAAGAAAATATGTAATCAATTTAAAATGAGTAAAAAATAAAATATGTATCATTAATTATTATAAACCTACTTAGTATATGTATATACATATTAACTATGCAGCAACATACATATAATGACCTTAATTGTCGATAGTTTTTCACGTATTTTAATTGAATCAATCAGCAGCTATGTGAAGATAAAATTAACTTATCATAATTACAAATTATTAAAAACATATTTTATGATATTCATCTCAAATACAAATAGATAATTAAAATAATTTTGCATTTTTTGTGGCAATTCTAATGTTACTTGTCTTTCAGCATTTTTTAATATAAATTATCTTAGTAATGGATTTAGATCTATGTTTCGTGCTCTTGATTTGTGTACACATAATTTTTTTTTTTTTTATATTATAATGCTTTACGTCCGGCTCCTTCAATAAGGACACTACTGAGGGCACTTAGCACTTGGAAGAGGGACAAGGAAAGGGATGGGAGGCCTCCCATTACAGGAGGGGGGTAGGGGGAAATTAGGCAATTTTGCTTCGATGAGGTCGCCTAAACCCTCCTCGAGGAGCATAGCGTGATGAAAAAGCACTTGTAAAAATACACAGAGGTACTTGCCCGAAAAAGTCGCACTGGCCGGGACTCGAACCATGGTCTCCCGTGTGCCAATCCACGACCTAGCCGACTGAGCCACCGCGCGCTCGTGTACTCATAATAGAACTAGATAAGTCCAACGATTATATAACCGAAGCGCTCAATGCTTTGTAACTCAACTGATCGAGTACCTGCACTGATAAATAATTATTAAATAAATAAATACCAAGTATGCAATGCTTTGTAACCCAACTAATCGAGTGCCTGCACTGATAAATAATTATTAAATAAGAATTCAAATACGTCCAATAGGTATACAAGCGAACGTCGATACACTTTAATCATTGTATCTATAGGCGCACATGTATAGATGGCGGTACTTTTTCATACAAGCACTCTCTATTACCATCAATACATGCTCTTTCTCAATATATAAGGTATAGAAAATACTGATAATACAAATCCACATAATTTCTTTTTCAAGAAATTTTTCTTTGGAGAAATAATTAAGAACGAGAAAAAATCCTCCCCGGGTGCGGATCGAACACACAACCTCCTGTTTACTAGACAGTTGCTCTACCACTTGAGCTACCGAGGAGCTGTGCATTTACTCGCACCCCAATTATTAAATAAATAAATACCAAGTGCTCAATTCCTTGTAACCCAACTGATCGAGTGCCTGCACTGATAAATAATTATTAAATAAATAAATACCAAGTGCTCAATGCTTTGTAACCCTACTGATCGAGTGCCTGCACTAATAAATAAGTATTAAATGAATAAATCCTAAGCGCTCAATGCTTCATAACCCAACTGATCGAGTACCTGCACTGATAAATAATTATTAAATAAATAAATCCCAAGAGCTCAATGATTTGTAACCCAACTGATCGAGTACCTGCACTATAAAATAATTTATTATTAAATTGATAAATCCCAAGCGCTCAATGCTTTGTAACCCGACGAATCAAGTGCCTGCACTTTCTAAATCATTTACTTTTACACAAATGCATCTCAAGCGCTTAATGATTTGTAACCCGATGGATCAAAGCTTTGAGAGCAAGGGATTTATTTAATTCATTATTATTCAATAGTTCAGGCACTCGATCCGTCTAGTTTTAAAGCATTGAGCGCTTGGGATTTATCTCTTTTGAATAATAAATTATTTTATAGTGCAGGTACTCGATCAGTTGGGTAACAAGGCATTGAGCGCTTGGGATTTATCTATTTAATAATAAATTATTTTACAGTGCAGGTACTCGATTAGTTGGGTTACAAATCATTGAGCTCTTGGGATTTATCTATTTAATAATAAATTATTTTACAGTGCAGGTACTCGATTAGTTGGGTTACAAATCATTGAGCTCTTGGGATTTATTTATTTATCAATTGTTTTACAGGGCAGGCACTCGACCAGTTAAGTTACACAGCATTGAGTGCTTGGGATTTATTTTCCTAATAATAAATTATTTAATAGGGCAGGCACTCAATTGGTTGGGTTACAAAGCATTGAGCGCTTGGGATTTATTTGTACGATGCTAATTGAACACACCCTTTGATTCGCTTTTTTATTTTATTTTATGCATAAAGTTATAAAGGAGCTATTCACATAGACATTTTTTGTTTATTTCATTGTGAACGTTCATATTGATAAGGGGGTTCCACTGTTCTGCTAAACTCAAAGTGAGTGAACAGACTGAGCAGACCTATACCTCTTTTTTCATCAGGGTCCGTACCATATAACTTTTCTTCGCTTTGCGGGCCTATGTTAAAACATAGGCCCGCGAAGCGGAAAGAGTTATATGTCACGGCTCCAGGCAACAAAGCCTATGGTCGCAACTATGTTGACTGACAGAGTACACAGTATAGGTCTGTTCAGTCTGTTCACTCAATTTGAGTTTAGTGGAACAGTGGAATCCCCTTTTCAATATGAACGTTCACAATGAAATAAGCAAAAAATGTCTATGTGAATAGCTCCAAACTAAAGCAAAATTTGAGCATGACTAAATGTCTTTTTTTGTCATTTTGCTCGCGAGCAATCAAATAATTTTTTGACATTTATGTCGGAAACTGGGGGGAGGGCTGCGCCCCTCCAGTTTGAAAGTGAAGAAGCTCGAGCCCTCCCTGCCCCCCGCCTGGGCGGCCCCTGATGCGCATAGCCTGACTATGAGATAGTTCTTTAAGAAAGGGAAAGTTTGGAAAAAATCTGTAGTGATGATATATACACATTATTAAGGAGTTTTATGATTTTAGTTTTTCGAATTTGACTGAAAATATTGAATTGACGTGTACCTCCTGATGAAAAACGCCATGTACAGCGAGATATTAAAGTTGTACATCTTTTTAGGTACTAAATTTTTGACACCAATGATTTTAATATAATCGACAGCTGACTCAGATCTGGTAGTGTACCTGGTTTTGATATTGAGCGTTTTTAGTAGTTTAAATATATTAGTACCTCTGCCATACACACTGTAATCAGCACCAGGATGCTCACTTACGTAGTCAACAAGCTTGCTTAACTTCTCTATTTTGTTCCAAACATATTTTTCGTTTAGTATTACTGTTTTATTCCTTTTATTCTGTACAAATGTATTGTTTATTAATTATAAAATTCACTTTTGTTTCTCTCAAAAATAGGGATCTTACCTGCAAACTTGTACATAATTTTTTAAAATCGTAAATTTCTGAAGACTTGTCCTGTTCTCCATTATCACTTTGTATTGAGTGTTCTTGCATTTGTCGGGTCTTTTCTTTCCAATTTTTGACTTTCCTTCGTGCACTTCGATTCATTTTCTGTTTCATAAAAAAAAATTTTTTTTTTTTAATTTCAAAATCATGAAAAATCAAGATCATTAACTTATAAGTTCCTTTATTTAATTAGATTTTTATTTCATTTATAATATAATACGTTAGATATATTGCAAATAATGTTTACTACAAAATGTAAGACTAAGTAGAAACGGAGACAGTAAATTTTTCCACATGGGACGAAAGTGCGGCATTTCTCCCGGTGCATAATTGCCTCCCGAACTGAATGCGAAGGTGACAAACGCACTGATTGTGGACAAAAAAACTTTTACGTGCTTGGTGCTCGGGAAGTGAACATTCCCGTCCGTTCCGCGGACGGCAAAATTGACTTCCCGAACATCAGGACACGTAAAATAGTATACGCACCACGTTCGGAGGTTAAGAGATGTCCTAGATTTCACGTGAAATCTGCGACAATCTTAACCTCACTCACAAGGTGCGTAATATACTATTATACGAACAGAAAAGGTGATATTTTATCCAGGAGGAATTTGGCACTGTCGTCCCTGAAATTGGGGAAAAATGTCAGTCGTTGGCGAGGGTATGGTGCAAAATTAATTTTCTAAAGACTACTTCACTCGAACATGGGCTGGATCATAACAAGATGTCAAAACATTTCAGTTCGATTTACTAAATATTTCACAGTGATATCGTGTCACTACAATTATCTGAGAATGAGTGATTAACAATGCGTAAATTAGCTTACTCAGTGCAAAAATACCCCAAATGTGATGATGTACTTCTTTTGATCTTACAATTACGTATTGTAGTTTTAAAACCAGACAAGTGTCAACCTTACCATTCCTATGATTAAGACTTAGACATACTATCACATTGACTCTAAGGAATACGGATTGGAACAGCCTTTTCTGTGAAACAAAGAAAGATGTGAAACATGGTGGAACACATCTACTTGTTTCTTCAAAAACATACAAAGTAAAAAAAATGTAGTATTATACTGCATATATCGCATAGAACACGAACAATAAAACAAAATATGAAAAATTTTATTTCAAGTATCCAAAACTCAGGATAAACATTGAAACTTTATGTTCATAGTATATATTTTTGGGACTTTAAAGATATTTTACTTGTAGTACTCCTTCTACCGTCCAGATGACGCCACAGTTGAGAGCTCTACAAACATAGAGTATAGGGTCGCGGTGGCGCAACGGTAGAGTTGCAGTTTCGTCGATTTCCGAGGTTAAGCAGCATTTGGCGCGGTGAGTACTTGGATGGGGCGACCGTTCAAGTCTCGTAGAATAGTACATAGAACAAGAGATGCCAAGCCGTGAAACAAGGAATAATATGATATTGTTCATCCAAACAGGAATTTCCCATATCCACTTATTAATTAAATAATGACAGCGACTACAATTACATTATGAATTGGTTACTATTTTGTGAGTTATTTAATTTAATTCATTATTATAACGTAACTAGTAATAACAAACATCTTTTGGTTAACAATTAGTATGTTGGATGATCATTAAAAGATTAAAGATATTATGGAATTAATTTAAAGAATAACTTGAAAATCACATTACATTATTTGGTAATTGATTTTTTATATAAACTAGGGGGCTGCGCCCCCTGCGCGCTTCGCACGCCAACCCTCGAAATTTAATCTAACATTAATTTTCTATATTTCTGAAGAAAAATACAATAGTTATAGTTTTGTTGTAACACACATTATTATAATCTTTATCAAATTACAAATTTATATGACCTTTCACTGATTTAAAAAAATCTCATTTTCAAATCTACCCACGCTTGATCGCTATGTATTGTATCACTATGTGCTTGATCACTCGCAGTATATCACTATACTCCTGAGGGAAAACATCTTATTCATACTTTTTATGTCTGTAACTATAAATTCAGGTACATATAAGGTATTCCATATACTAAAAATAGGTTGAAAAAAACATTGCGTTTTTGCGCATCTAACAGATTTCAAAACAAATTCTTTTTATCACAATTGAATACAAGTTTTTCAATGAGAAGCTTTGTATAAAATAATTTTTCTTATTTTTGCTCGTTTTAATTTAATTTCATTATTGGAGAACCAATTCTGCAGAGAGGGTATGCATTTATAGTTTTTGATGGGATTCTGTAAAGAAAATAAAAATGTTCAAGTCTTTATACAATACTGATGAATGACTACTTTCAAACAAGGGAAATAAATTTACCAAGAAAAAACTTTCAGCATATTGCAATAAAAAAACCCCACAATCTGTTGCATTGTGCTGTTGTGGGACATCGACATGAATTATTTTAAAAATTTCATGGTTGAACACATTTTCCATATTTTGTTGAGCTTTATTATATTTTTCGTGTAAAGAGTGCACTAATTTATTTGCTACCCCTTTCGTTCCATAGCCTTTCAATGAGTTAAAAATCAAAATACATGGTCTGAAATATAAAAAATTAATTTTCATTACATAAATACACTTTTCAATACATCACAAATAGTATAATTAAATGTTTCACGCACGATTGTCGTATATCTTCATCATTATCAAGTCTTGGACGTTTACAATTTGCACTGATATCATCACCTTGGTACGCTAAGTATGGAAAGCAAACTACGGCCAAAAATCAGTGATCACTGCAACATTTATAAATTATAACAAAAATATTTTCAAATTATTTGTTGTTTTTGTATTAAACGGATGGAAAGGTAAATTTTAAATTTCAATTTTATGCCAACAGCCTGTCATCTGCGCTTCATAGTAGCGTCGTTTATAATTATACTATGTTTGGAGTAGAAATGTTAAAAATAACATGAATTCTTGCTCCGATTTTTTTTTTCCGGTGTGGGAATTTGTGAAGTTGCCGTCCAAGTGTCTACTCCAAACTATACAACTATATACAGTAAAAACTTATGGTGTTATGTAGTGCATGTCTCTTAGAATTATGCTGATTTTACATACATTTTTAAGTAAATAAACAACTGTATTTTTTATACTTTATTCTATTCAACGATTGTGCGAGCGATTAGTACTATTTGCTGTGAGAGTGAAGACAGCCAGAGCTTGAGTCGGCGATTTTTTGCAACGTTGGCTGGATAGCGGAAGACTTCCACTATGCCAAATCTAGAAAAAATATTTATTACAATTAATAAAATTTTTGTATGATTGAGCAAGTACTATTAAAAGATAATGCGAACAATCTTCTTGACTACAAAAAATATGAGAAGTGATTTAAGTGCGTGTATAACTCATACGCCTGCAACAAAATCGAACAAGCTAACCTTTTTGTATTTTTTGACAGTCAGATACACCAAATTTGACGTCACGTTTTCTTCTGGTAGTCGCATCAAGCTGTTTTGCTCGACTTTGTTACAGGCGTATGAGTTATATATGCACTAAAATCACTTCACATATTTTTTGTAGTAAAGAAGATTGTTCACATTATATTTTAATAGTACTTGCTCAACCATACAGAAATTTTATTAATCGTAATAAATATTTTTTCTAGATTTAGCATCGTGGAAGTCGTCCGCTATCCAGCCATCGTTGCAAAAAATCGCCGACTCGAGCGCTGGCTGTCTTCACACTCATAGCGAGTATACTCCTCAGATGACTCGATAATTCATTCTAAAGTGTATTATTTGCCGATCGCAGCGATTATCTGGCCCAATGTATATAAGGAAATCCATAAAAATATTCCCGTTTTTGTCCCCCATTTTAATAAAAAAATTTTTTTGAGGCACACCCTAGAAACTGGGCTTATTTTCCTTGTAATATCATCTGTTATAAGGAAAAAATTTTGAACAGAGATTTCAATGAGGGTTACACCGTTTTCCCACGATTTACATGTTAAAATTATATCCATACGGATGATATGTACAAATATAATTTTAACATATTAATCGAGAAAAAAAGGGTATCAACCTCTCTGAAACCCTAGTTCAAAATTTTTTCCTCATAGTACATGGTATTACGAGTAAAATGAGCTCTATCTCGGAGAAGTGCCTCACAAAATTTTTTTTGTTAAAATGGGTGACAAAAACGGGATATTTTTTTGTGGATTTCCCGATATACTTACAATTTACATTTGATATTTATAACGAAATAATGCTTAAATACTTTTGGTTTATGGGTACTAGCAGGAAATCGGTTTTCAGTAGATTCGTAATTTTTGTAGAATTCTTCGCAACGCGTCTGTAAGTCAACCGTCTTTGTAGACTAGGAAAAAAAAAAGAGTCGAACACATGAAAATTCTTCTTATCATTTTGGGTTATTACTTCATACTGCAGGAAGTTAAGGTAAAAGTTGATGATTGTGTCATTCAATTTTCTGTTCTCGTCCAAATACTGCAAATCAGTGTGACGAATGGATATACCTCCCTTTATTGGTGGTGCAGGATATACTAAAATTCTGATTTTGACAACGATGTAGGTTATTATGAAATTTTAATATACACAGTGGAAGGTGGCCTAAAGCGGGTATGTTAACGTTTAGGGCTCAGAAAATTTGGTATTTATATGATAATAATGAAAAATTCGATTTTTTTTTATAGAGGACACAAATAACTTTGAAAGAAGTAAGCAATGCTGTGTCATAGTTTTTTAATTTCTGATCTATCATTAAAAAATAAAGAGACCCTTAACATTCGCTTTGTCCTAGAGGAGAGGGGTTGTCACGGGTTATCCGTTCGGGCAAAGCAGGTAAGCATTATAATAAAGGGAAATATGCTTTGTTTAGTTATTTAAGCCCCAAATATTTAAATTTAAATAACTATTGAATCGATAACTCGAAAACTTGAAATTAGTAAACAATATTTTACAAAATTTTATAGAAAATGTCTTATTTGTGATATAAATCACTGTTTCCTCTTATATTTACTCCCTTCTGAAAAAAATTTAAAAAAATACGTAACAAATGATATCAGTGCAAATCGGATATCTGCCAAGCAACCCGCTTTGCCAGAGCATACATTTTTTATTTAAGAAATGCCTACCTTAAAAACTTCAAAACAAAACGTTAATATTTTCAGCTTAATTGAAGCTTTGATAACCTCAAATTAATAAAAAACTATCAATGATACAATAAGTGTATTCGTTTTTGACATCACAAAATACATAGGTACCTATAATTTTTTTTATCAAATTATTAACTTTTTGAAAATTGGGTGTAACTACGCCATACTACTGTGTTACGGCTCGTTTGAGCGAAACTGGAAGGTACTCCGGCAACTTCGACATGCACACACCTTGCCTTCGCGTTTCATGCGCCAGCACACAAGCGCCTACCCGCTTTGGGCCACCTTCCCCTAATGTTGTTACAACTGATACAATGATTAAAAACTTACAGATCGTTTTTATTTTGTAGTTGATTGTTTTGTTCATTTTCCATTGATAACGTTTTCTCTTCTGTCTCTGTGTAGTACACAGTACCTTGTGCTTTCTAATTTGTTTTAAATATAAAAAAAACAAGTCATTCATAGTAATAAATTTGTAACTGATGACGATCATTAGTTCTCAAATTATATGTTGCACATAATTACATTGTTGATGCTTTAATGTTAAAATACTATAAATACCAGATATTTAAAAAAAAATTTGTTTCTTTAGACTATTCTACAAAATATTGTTATCGTGAATTTTAGAAACATGCTTTAACATCACATAATTATATATTTACTCAAACGTTACGTTTGTTCTTGTATTCAAAAACTAATGAATGAATGAGGTTTACTTTTGTACAAACAAATATATTGTCTTACTGCAGTGACAATTCTGAATTACTTTATCATAAACGATGTAATGCAGGGACTTACAGGAACAGCAACGTTTCCGACCAAAATGGAGGGGCTTGACTCTGCGTCTACATTTTTAGGTGATTCATGATGAGAGTGCAGACAATAATTAAAGTCGGCAGACTTCAGTCCGCATAACGAGCATTCATTTAAGACATCTTTCGTATATTTTGATGCCTATAACAAATGTATTTAATCAATAAATAGATAATGTAAGTGAGTTTTTTTTACATGTCAGATATACCTTTCGTGAATTTTTACCGCTCGATGAAATGTTGGATGACTGGGATAACTGAATCTTATCACTCTGCACCGATGTCACCAATAAACGACTCTGATATTTTAAATGACCTTTGAACAGAAGCATAATTGTTAATATGAGCAAGTCCATAAATTCCCGACCAGCGAGGGCGCGAGTGGCGTTTTTCGGTAGAAACACCTTATTTTCAACTCGCTCAAAAAAAATGAAGATAATTGTAAAAAAATAATCTTAAACATGGAATCAATAGATTGGTTCCTCCTCTTTCTGATGGTGATTTTAGTTTTATTCCAAAATGCCATTTTTTAAGTTAGAATTGCGTTTTAAGATTCAAATACATTTCTTTATATAAAGGATCACTGTTATTTTTATTAAATTTCAAATTTTATTTAAAACATAATTAAGATATTTGGCTCACGTTCATTTTTGATCGTTGAAAAAGTAAGAACGAATCCGCGCACCGCTGGTGACCGGCACTCATCGTCTGGGCGGACGCATTTTTAATTTTATCATATCTGATAACTCAATAATCATTTTCCTATACATTTAAAAGTCATTTTCGGTAGATTTTGACCTCATCTTTTGATTGGCGGTATTATTTTTCCAATAACAGTGATCCTTTATAATATAAAAAAATTGCAGTGAGGCAACTTCAAATTTACAGAAACTTCATATTACTGTAAAGAACAGCATATTTGTACTAATTTCACTTAGCACTAACATTTCACAGTAGCACAATTGTATTGGAAATCGCTTAGGGCACTATTCAACACACATGCAATTTTTTCATGCAATAATATAGCCCTAAATTACTTCAAAGATGTAAGCGTGTTGAAAACATAATGTAGGTTGTGCCAACTATTATTGTTTCATGGAAAATTTTGTCAATTTACAAGTTCTGCTAGTATGTTGTGTCGAGTTATGAAATAAACAAACGCATAATTAATGGGTTAAAATAATGTATGAAAAATATTAGTTTTACTCACAATGTTTCAAGCAAATCAAAAGATATCGTTTGAGCCATGACATCTGCATATCATTAAATCCATTTAATATTAATGTTCTTCTTTTCAAAATTTTAGAATAATTTCAATGTTACACTTGTTACCTTGTTTATTACATGTAGGTATGATTCCCGTTCCTAGGAGCTGTTCAATGTTCTGCGAAGTTGACTCTGTAGTTTTTATTAATCGTTCTCCATTAAAATTATTTTTCATTTGCAAGCTATACTTCAGTTTAAATTTATCATTTAAACACGTTAATGATAAGATACGATGAGGATTAAAAACTTGAGATTTATAATTACAAATTTCTTCAGGTGTATCTAGTATCCACTGGTGCATACGTACGGTTTGTACAAGTTTTTCTTCTACCTTAATATTATCGATGGTAAGAAACAGTTAATGCAAAAATATCACACTTAAGCCCAAAAGTATAATACGTCTCAGCTTCGTAAATATAATTTTTACATTATTAAAGGATAAAATTAGTAATCTTAATTTTCTATAAAGTTTTTTATTTCACAGACGAGATAATATTATCTTACAGAGGTAAAAAGCCGTATTTTTCCTATTTGAGGCGTTTTTATACGCCTCAGAATGTTTATGGTGCGCTCATTAGGAAAAGTACAGTTCGCACCTGGTGTGCGCATTCAACGAGGGCAAGCACAAGGTGTTCTGACTTGGTGCTTACTCCGGATACATGCGTCACCAAGTATAAAAACTGCTATTGTTGTGAAAAATAGGTTTTTGATCTTTTTTAAGATAATTACCCTCAATCATCGCATTGGCGTTAGTCACTACGAGAGACACGGAATTTACGGATATTTAAAAAGTTCATTATTTTCTATGGTAGCTGTTGACTCATTATTTTACCATATACATAAAATTTGCATAAAATTTTCCACAAAATACCGAAGAAAAATAGTGTTTCTTTAAATAAATAAGTGGATACGAACATCTACTGAAGTTTTAAATTCACTGCTTAGTTATATGGGTCATTCTACAAAAACTGGCATATTTTAAGAGCCTGATTGGACAAACATCTTAAATGGATTTTTGGTTGTTAATACATTTTTTTTGTATTATCTGTGACCAAAATGAGCTATATTTTTTTGGGCCCTGCTGAACTTAGCAATAGCCCAAGAAAAAATTGTACGAGAACTTTCTAATATTATTTTTGAAAAATAGGAGCGTTCTGGGATCTTATAAAACCTTATTACAATCAAGGTACCGACACTGTCAACGATAACTCGACTGTATTCTTACATTTATATCACGTATTTACCATTAAAATTCGTACAAGTTATGATTCGAATCAGTAATGCAACATTAGTGAAGATACAATGCATTTTGTATTGTTACCGGATACTGTTACGGGCTTTTACCAAGAAAGAAGCGTTACGGGCTCTTATAAATCCGTTGAAAAATTGAAATTGTAACTCACTGCATGAGAATGAAACTTAACTATTGCATTTATATCATATATGTAACAGCTGTTTGTAAATCTATCACCTTCTGGTCGATATTTGAACGTTTTGTAATGATATACTAGATTTTTTAGCGTTACGAGCTTTTGAAAAAGGAGAGTTGCGGGCTTTTATAAACGCGTCGAAAAATCGTGATTGTAACACACCAAATGCAAATTTGACTTCGCCACTGCACTTATATCATATGTAATCTGCCACTTTCCGAGTCGATTACCACACGATTTGAAAAGTTACATGACATTCCTTAGCGTTACGAGCTCTTAATTTTTATTGTGGGGCATCCAATTTCAAATTTGCAAACCTGTAGCACGTGATTATTGGACTGAAAAAACCGGCAACAAGTCGTGCAACATTCTTGACCACCATAGAATACAAAATGTTTGAATTGAAACGCCCACATTCAGTTTTGTGCATTTGCGAGAACATTTTCCGTTGGAATTTTCAATTTATTAAATTTTTGTCCCAAAACTTAAGAAGCATCCAAGTCTTTGATACAATTCTATTTTGCTTCTCTAAAATACGTGAAAATTTTGTTTACATTAATAACTTCAAGATCATATGTTGTAGAAAAATAAAAACTCCGTATTTTCCTCGCAGGCATCGTCAAAAGTGTTAATTTACAGGCGAGATACGAGCCCGTAACGCTAACTGAGCGGCTTTTTTATAGTTAAAAGAAAGACTACTACACTATTTGATGATCTAAATTATGTTAATCTTCAGCAGAAAAATCTTTTGAATATACAAAAAATCTTTGAGATCGATATCTCCTTACACAACTGTGTAATTGACCGTAACACGAAATAGACCGTTTCCGGTACAATTACCCATGTACTATTCTAAATGTAAATGTAAATTTTCTAAAAACAAAATATTTTCAGTGTATTTAGAATTTTTGATGATATTTTTGGTATCTATGTTTTAAATCTATTTTTAAAAGTGTTTGTATTTATCAAATTTCTTGAAGTATAAAAACTATATACAAGGATTACTAAAAGTAGATACGAAATATTCTGATTTACAAATGACATACAATATAATTTAGTTCGCTAAACGAAAATATGAAACCATATTTTTATAGCAGATTTCAAGTAGGTATCATATTTAAAAAATAAATTGAGAATATTTCTTATAAACTGATTTTCATTTTGAATTCATCCATACATTAAAAAAAATTGGTTAACCTTATTTGTAAATGATTTTAAAAATATCAATTGCTAGACACTAATCAAACAAGGCAATAGAAAAATATCTCAAATGACAATCTCATGGGTTATTATTTTTTATACTTGTATTTAATTAAGTCACTAAAAAATAGACATGAGACCCTGATTCACAGTTACTTATTTGACAGCTGTTCTTATTATTTTTAATAATATGATCACGTTATTATGAAACGAATAAGTTTTTTCCTGAATCTTTAAATTTTGAAATTAAATTGAACGTATTTTAATTTCATACTACAATCACTCATTACTTATTAAAATATTTATAAAAGAATTGTATAAAAATACATACATTTTCTACGAGATCTTATTCCAACTCCCCATTGGTTTTTATTTTAAGCTTTTTATCTGATTTCTTACGTCGTATACTAATTTGTGCTACACTGTTGTTTGAGTTACGTTCATCCGATTTTATTTTATGTTTGTGAGGAATCGTACATTCAAGCTTGTGTTCAGTTTTGGATTCTCGTAATTCAACCTTTTCTTTTACACTTGTACAAAATTTCTGAAAGAATATATTTAAATACATAAAAATAACTTTCAAATCAATTGCAATTGTTTTTATGAGCTTATGAAATTTATTTGTTAACCTCTTATTTAAAACATAAATTTGCATCTTTTGTAATTTGTTGGTTTTCGTTGTAGTTAATTCAAAGAAATATGTTTAACAAAAAGAGCCACTAAATCAAATTACTACGATGAATAAGTAATAATGTAGACTATGCAATTATTCACGTATAGATCATGATTATTTACTAATAAAAAAAAGCACCTTCTATGATGTAATGTATTTTTTTCCAGTAGTAATATGGCTGGTATAAAGTTATTAGAAAAAATTATATCGGTTTAGAAAAAAAATATTGACAACGTTGCCAAACCATTACAATATCATACACTGTTAGAACTTTTATTAATTTTAATATGTTATTTAATACGTCAATGACATACAAAAAAAAGCTTAAAAATATATATTTAATTTCACGGATGTATATATGCATCTAGTCATCGTTATAATCGTGCATTTAGAATATAAATTTTTGTAAAATAAAATGTACTCTAGTTTGCAACATACACTTTTTGCAAAATAGTCTGTATGCACATGTGAGTGTGCTAACAATTTTCACGATAACAACTGTTACGTGGGATTCTCGGTGCGGGAATAAATAGAAGCGTGACTTGTTGTTACTTATGCTTTATTAGAATTACTTATCATTGAGGGAAGTTGTGCATGTATTATCGTTTCGCGGACTTCGTCCTTACCCTCTCGCGTCTCTAGCTGATCTCCCCGTCCCTTCTCTCTACCTTTCCTATCACCTCTCTTCTCTATTCCCCCACCTTTCAGGCCCAAGCCAGCAGAGGCGCACGCACGCATAGCTATATGCTATCGTACGTAACACAACAATACGTACATTTTTTTACCTTAAGCTAATAAACAAATGATAAAAAAGCAAATCTTGTTAAAAAATTTTTGGCGTTGTTTTCGAAGGACAATATAAAAGTACAATTAACAATTACATATTTCATTTCAAATTAACTAAAAGCAAATATTAATTGCAGTACCTTGATTTCATTACGAGCAATATTTAGTCCGGATGGTAGTTTGGTGCTGAAGTTATATTGTATGTTTTTGAATTTCGTATATAAATTAATAAATCAGCATTGTGGATCGTAATTTTAATTTTAAAACTGCATCTATAATCATCTTATGTATGGATATAATACTAGTATGTAAATTTCGGAAAAATGGTGTCACCTCCATTGAAACTCATGGTCATGATTTTTCCCCACTTAATTGCACTTGATATTGACATTAAAATAAGCCCAGTTTCAATGGTATGCCTCAAAAAAAAATTTCATTTAAAAATTGGTGACAAAGCCGGGATATTTTTTGTGGATTTTCGTATGTACAGAAATAATATTCCAATTAAAAAATTATAGTATTCTTTCGTGGAATAAGTTTAATATGCTAAGTACTCATATGCGCAAATAATGTAGCATATACCGACATTCGTAACTATCTTACAAGTAACTTTGTATCATACCACACTTTTTACGTTGATGCGGATATTATCTGCTAAAATTGGTACTGAAAGTGTGAAGAAATCATCAGAGACGTGTGTTTCATGACCACATAAAGAACACTCCATGCGATAATCCAATACTCCTGTGAGGACAAGGCAGTCATTGTTAAATACAAGTTGCGTAAGGACAACATTTATAAGTGTAGATAAAATTTATAATTTTAGTAACGTTAAAAGTAAAAAATTGTCATTAAAGTGTGTGTATATTTGGTCATTCTACTAACAGAGGCATATATTAAGAGCCGGATTGGACAAACATCTTAAATGAGTTTTTAGTTGTAAAACATTTTTTTTGTATTGTCTGTAGCCAAAATGTTCAAACCGTTTTTAATATGTTTTGCATTATTTTATCATCAAGGCTCTAAAAACCTCAATTTTTCGAGACTTTAAACATCAACTTCTCAAAAATGACTAAATGTAAGCGTATGGCAATTTTTTGCGTTATAAATAAATGGTAACTAATAACCCCTTAAAATTTCAAGCGGTTAACAGATGGTACACTTTATTTTTGTTACTTTAGCTTATTTATTGCTATTGTTATTAATTTTTTAACATAATAACTGTACGAAAACCATTTAGGATGTGTGTGAAGAATCAGTATCAAAATTTCATCAAAATCGGTTTAATAGTTTGTGCGATTTGCGATTTCATTGGTTTTTGGGACTTTGCTTTATATATATTAGTGAGATGAGATTATTTAGCAACACTGTAACAAATATTATTTTTTCAACTATACGGTTGTCGAGTTGTTATATGCATTCGTGCCTATATGTAAATGTTTGAATGCTGATCTGTTGGTATGAGAATTGTTTACCTAATATAAACTTTTTATCCGGAATATATTAACAACTTTCATGAAATGTACTTATTTTAAGCAGTAGCAGCAGTAAAAAAGAGTATACTATACCTTTACGCAAGTCATTGAAAATTTCCTTATGATGTATATTTAAAAAACTATCGTGTAATGTGTAAAGTACTCGGAGATAAAAGCCATTGACATCTTCTTGAGTAGTGCTGTACCAACTAAAGCTGTTGGTGAAACAAAAAGTTTCGATTGCTACATCGTTGGAGGTCTTCAAAAGTAATATTAAAAATGTATAACCAAGCGAGAGATTAGATTTTACGCAAAAGATAAAACTATTATAAAATATAAGTCAACGCCATTAAAGCTAAATCGTTTAGTTATACTTTTAAATGGAGTAGTTTTTTCAAAACGTAAATTATAAATAAACAATTTAAATTTTATTATAGGAAATTTCTAAGTGACCAATATCTCTGCAATGACCATAAAATAATTTTTAAAAATCGGCTAACTCAAAATAATAATTAGAATACTTATACTTCAAGTTTACTTATTTATGTAATCCGAATAAATCTTGAGCAACTTAAAATTAGTTAATAATAATGAATGAATTTAAAAAATAATATAATCTTACGCTATTTACACAAAATAGTATATTGAAGTGATGTAAGCTCTTCTTATCTTACTAATATATAAAGCAGAAGCGCTAAAACCGTTGTAATCGCTAACCGCGAAAACTACTGAACCGATTTTGTTGAAATTTTGCACACTGATTCATGATACTTCCTAGATGGTTTTAGTATAGTTTTTATCTTAAAAAATTTAATAACAATAGCAATAAATGAGCTCAAAGTTTTGCAAAAATATGCCAGCTTTTCACTTGAGTTCACTAAAATCCGCTAGGTGGCGTCGACATAAAATCGAAGCTACCTGCAACATAATTAAATAAGTGTGGTTATAATAGGCTGGAGCATCTCCATAGTGTTGTAGTCGAGCTTCGGCAATTCAACGAGCTGTGTAGAAAATGCTGATAATAGTCTTGCAGCTGGGTATCCCGGTTACGGACGACACTCTTCCCTAAGGGGGTAGGGACCTGGGTGTCCATTCACCCTGAATCTCGACGAGTGCGATAAAAGAAAAAAAAATTAATTCCAACCGATGCCATCTCTGCCACAATACCAGGAGTCATATCTAGCCAGAGCACAATCTGCTCCAACTCATCAGAGTTGTGAGGGAGTCCCACCATCCCACCTGGTGCCGTTAGAGAATTTGTGGCTACAAATATAAGCAAGGGAAAACAGGTCTGAAGGGGCACGGGTAAATGGGTATCCACAACGGCTACCTTCTTGGTCGTCGCGTCCCCAACGCGCTTACCCACATGTTCCCGTCTAACGATGAGTGGTTGGTTGTCCGGGGAACGACCCGATACGGGATATTCTTTGGTCAGCGGCGTACTTCCTTCCATCACAGTCTCCGTACATCGAGACTCCCAGGGTAAGAATCAAGCAACCCGTAGCCAGCTCTTCATGATCAGGAATAAGAATAGCCTGAAAGTTTCACCACTGGCGCTTTTTAGGGCCATTATAAGTATTTACGTTCCCTACTTAACCATCAATTTCATCGGTTCTTTTTAGAATCCACCTAAGTGTAAACTACCTTGCCAACAAATACATTTTTATTACCATTTCCGGAAGCGATTCGTCGACTAAAAGACTATATTAACTAAAGACGGGCACTATCAAACCAAGTCAGCCATTCACTAGCAGACGTCACCTGCGGAGTTGTTCTTCGCAAGGCTGGAAAACCCGGTGACCGACGACCCTATATTACTCTGAAATCTTTAAAGATCCTACTTCAGATTTTTTAATGAGTAGAAAATGTATTTGTGTTTTTGTGGCAATAAAAATGTAGGGTTTAAGGTCCAGGACTTTGTTGCTCTGGTAGTAAAGTTGTGAGATATGAGGAAAAAAATTTTTTTTTAATATAAATTTTTTGGGGGTTTAAAATCTTAACAGCTTTAAAAAATAGCCGTTTTCGTAAATTACACGGGAGAAACTGTAAATCAACGGCTTCTTATGGCTACCGATTATTTTATGGCATAAAGTACGCACGGTACTTTTCAGCATAATAATTTTTTTGAATTTTTACACCTCATTATTTAACCAAATAAACTATATGGATTCCGAAAAAATATGTTTTTAATAAGAAGATTTTTGTTCTGAGATGTATCAGGAATATGTGTAAAATTTCTAACTGAAAATGTTTCACATTACATGTCAACACACTACGGTGTTTTATTTAGTAAGTCTCGGGCGAAGCCGAGACGGGGGGCTGCTAGTGAAGCAATAATTATGTATACTAACATTATCCTTTTAAGCTATAGTGTAATGATAGAATGTAGACTATCTGGTTAATTTTTCGATGTTTAAATGTATTGACGACCATACGTATAAGAAAACGCCTTTTACTAATAATGTATCGAGAAACTATTATAACATTATTCAGAGCACAATTATTTATTTTACCTGCAATTGTATGAAAAGTTGCTTTATTTAAAATAAGATGCTATTTACGTATTCTTGATTATTATTTGATGCACGTACATTCAAAATAAAATTTCTGAATTGTGGTACCATGTACAAACTTTGGATAACACTGTTGATATAACATCTGTTTTGACGATTATATAGACCAACACAGTCTAACAAAATAGAAAAAATATAATTAAAGTAAATACCATACTGATAACATATGTAGGTGATTCTCTAAGTGCCTCAAAATGCCTTTAAGAATCGTTCAAAAAAAAGTTGTTCGAAAGAATTATTTTTCATATTAGTTCTACTACAAATACCATCCAAAACAAATATCTACATCGAATGTACTACAAAGTTGTTGGGTAAAAATATATACGGTATTTTGGGTAAGTCAATTTTAGAAAAAATACGTCTGCTTCTGATACGTGTAGCTAACCTGCTCGTATAGTTAACGTTTTCTAACTTTGATTTAAAAAATATAGGATTAAACCCAATCGATTGAAAATAAATTTTGTTCCTTTAGTGCTTTCGTTCAAAAGTTATAGATTTTTAAAGAGGAGTGACGTAAATCGCTAAAAATGAAATTTCGTATATTTTTGCCGGATATTCGTCATTATTTAAAAAATCTCTATAGCTTTTGATGGGTAGTACCAAATTCAACAATTTTTTTTTAATAAAAACAGCTTCGTTTCGGCAGTCATTTGAGCCTATTTTGAATCATCTAAAATAGTGTACTTCTTCGCTGCTATAGTGTTGGAAGTGGAATCGATATTCATTGTTTGAAAAAAAATTTCGTAAGGTTTCGATACACAAAAGCTAGAAAAAGAGACACTTTTACTACGGAGGGGTACGGAAATAACATTTCGAGATTTGGATTACTATTGCAGCTCGTAGACTCAATATAAACATTTACTAAACCTGTCGTCAGTAAATAGTACAAAAGAAAAAAAATGTTACTTAAATGTGTGAGTAACAAAGTGCTGGGGCCAGGAGTTAATGGAAGTGAACAAAATTTTTTCACACACAAAAATTAAAAATTAAAATAAGTACCAATTAAAAAAATTGAAATGTCTGACAGCTTTACCTTGTGCGTTAGTCTTGTTATGATGTGAGATTAGAAAAGTGACCACTAAAAGGTGTTAAGTAATACAACAGTGTAGTTTTTACAATGATTTCTGCTGTGATCGATGTTTCAGTTCAAATCGCGGGACATTTAGTATTTGATGAAAACTCTTGTTTATAGATTAAAAATTAATGTTATTATGGCAAAAATGTAATATACGACATCTATACTTGGGGATATAAAAGATTGGGACAGGGTACGGAAGTGGCATTTTGACTATATTTTGTGAATTATCCGATGGAGGAGTCAACGTATCAGCTTGAGAGTTTTTTCGCAGAAAGTTTAACACTTTTAACATAACTGTATGTGATTAGAATTAAATTTTATGTAGTAGCACGAGCTCTGGACACGGAATATTGGCCACTTACGGCAGAATCACCCATGTACGTTTTTCACTGTCTTGAAAAATTAAAAATGTGACACTTACGTGTTCCACAAATATAATTATTCTTTTCCTGTATACTATGATCAGTCATTTTAATATTACTTTGGTTTTGTTCCTACAAATTGAGATGTATAAACTGAAAAAAGCATGGCAAATTAAGTGAATCTGCTGTTTATAGTACATTTTTTATTCTAGTTCAAAAATGATGACAAGACGGGGGTACAGCTTATTGATTTTGATGATCCTCAAAACAAATTATTTAAATGAATGTATTAAAAATCAGCCTATTTATTAATTGTTCACTGTTTCCACTCACGTGCTTTTATCCACCTATACTAGACTACAAGTGTACAGAATTTTTCATTATTTTAATCTTAATTAGAAAACATAGAATATATTTTACTTGTGTATGGAAAGCCATTTCAGATATTTTCTTAACCGCAAAAGTAAAAGCTTAACCAATCTGATAGACAAATGCCTCGACATATGCAAATTTAGGATCTGACAGTTGCAAGAATAAACATCTTACAGATAACGTTGTTCTTTCGCAAGTGGAGATAATAAGGTCGAGTTTAATCCACGAAATTATTTTTTCTACAATTTCCTCTTTATGTTATTTTTAAAAAATTCATATTGTATGAACATCATATCATATTTAAACATACAATTAGTTGCGGTTTTTCAAAATAGTAACATTGTTATCGATTGTACTGTATGATTCTATATGTTAGCAAAAGTAGCTAGAGATAATTTTGGGGGTGTTTAAAATCACCCCTATTATTTTAGTTTTTTTCTGAGACAAAGGTTAATGTAGATGATTGTTGTAGGATGCTTCAAGAACACGTACCAAAAAGAATTTTAGAAATCAGTGCTTGTCTCTAACTTTTTCAGAAATCACAGTTTCGTATTGAAATAACAAGTTACAACAAAGTTTAAAATTAAAAAAAAACTGTATATGCTTTAATGTTAGTTTATACATTAATAAAAGTTGTAAGCTTACTGCAAATAACGAAGTATTTTAACAATATTGTCAAGAAAACAAGACTGCGAAAATTTTACTCCCTTGAAAAATTTTAAATAAAAAATTTTTAACATCAATTATAATCGATTATATTATTTATGAAAAATATAGTAACTAATCATATGTTTACTAAAATAATGAATCATATAAATTATATAATTATTAAAAATAAAATTACTTACTAAGTCTTAAAAAAAAAACTCACGCACGTTAGTCAAACGAATTTTCAGTTATTATTATTATGCTAAGTAATTGTATTGATCTGTAGAAATAAACGCACCGTATTATAGGCTGTTGTTATCTCGGGTCGGCTGCTGTTCATCGCTTGTAACAATATAACGCCACCTTCCTTGTAGAGGCGTAACTAATTTTTCGGAAGAAAGAGTTGCACCGCTCAAGAAAGAAGGTTATTTTAGATGTTTTCTATCTGTACGGAACTGCCTACAGCCACTACTGCGAAAAAGTCACTAGCCTCTATGTATGAACTACAAACAAAGTATACAGAATAAGGTTACCGCCTAACTAGCCTTGTTTATGCATATTAATGGGAGAGAACAAAGAAATTTTGTAATAACTTTCTACGATTTATTTATTAATATTAGCCAAGTGTATAGTAACTCTGATAACTCTGTTTTCTCCGTTTAAATTGTCAGTAAAACATCTGAGCTAAAGTCTCTATCACAGGCATCAAAATGTATCCTACGTTAATCAGTTCTTTGTTTGCAGTTGCAATCCTGAAGTAAATAAGAAAGAAGAAATGCCCAGTTGATAAACTTTGAAAAAGCCAGTGATAGGTGAGAGAAAAGAGTTTAAGGAGTGAAGCTATTGTTTAATGTTAAATGCATTTCAACGCAATATACAGCTTATAAAATCCGTTGTTAACTTTGTGGTCATTACTGTCTCGATGAAAATTCACAGAATGCATACAAATACTTCTCCCACAAATATCTTATTAGAATAACACTGTGGTCAAGATGAATTTTTGGAAAGTGTACACAAGATCAGTATGGTCCATCGTTACATTCGTTACATCGATCAATATTCATATGACGTCAACATTGTTTAACTATTGTCGTAATTCTTGATTTTACGTGCCCGAGTTTGCGAATGATAAGAAATAATAACAACTTTTTGCTAGAAATTACAGCTTACCTTATATTATTCAAGCACTCTAAACAGGCAATTGGAACAATAATGATTAATGGTTTTGTTTTAATGTACGGAAGTGGACACAGAGACTTTTGAGACCATGCACTAAGGGACCTGTGCGTATAAGCTGTCTGTTCCAGTGAGCTTATGAGCTATGCCTTTCAAATCCACAGTGCGCCTCTAAAGCCAAACTTCCACCGAATCTTTGTTTACATGCAAGCATCGTTGTGTAATATTATTACTACTAATTTGACGCTGGATAATTTTGTATTTCACACTATAAACATTTAGCCATTAGTAATTTAAATTTTAAATAAATATATATTTATATATGTCCTGGATGATCAAATATCGCGGCATGTGATTTAATATTGATGTCATATATATGCCAGAAACTCAGCACCAAATGCACGTGAAATTAAAATAAAATTACCTAGTACCGTGTAGAAATATTTTTTGAGGGTGTAATTTGTAATAATTCGCAATAGGTGATTGTACTGTACCATAGTGCTCGAAGTTAACAAAAAAATCACATCATGCCAAAAGATTAATAACTTACCATTATCGTCGTATAAAATTACGACATAAAAGTTTCTACAACTTAGCAGTAGTTGTGAGCATGTCAAGAACCTTTGTGAAATGGAATCTTTTGAGTGAATTGAATCATAAAAGCGGACGAGTATCAGTTTTGGCGGTACATAGATAATGGCATGAATAAAGTATCACCCGAAAAACTCTTGAATTTTTATTATTAGACAAATGAAGTACAATAAATGTATTATGATATTATTTTGTAAAAGGATTCAAACTTTTATCTCGAAACTGCAATACATATGAAAACTGCTATGCTTGTCAGTATCAGCGGTATTGTCAATAACAATGTAGTGTCATAGTGCAGTGCAAATAGATTGTTTGTACGAATGAAGTAAAAAGTTATAGAAGAATAATGATCATTCAGTTTGTGACAGTAAACCATAAAGTATGGAGTTTTATATGGTGAAAACAGACACTATCGTCAACGACAAAAATCTGGAAATGGAAAAAGTAAGTTTGTAAATGATTAAACATAAATAAATATAATTTAAGTACAATCACACTGAGAGAAATTTTTATGTGTGCTATGGTAAATAAGTTAATTGTGGTCTTTGTTTTGCCTATAGTGCACATTCGCTTATGAGTGGTGAGGGGAAATTAAATAGCGGGTGGCCGGATTATTTTTACTGGGTGTAAAGATAAAAGTTGTTAAGATTAGGTGAAAAGTCCGGAATGACATTCTAATCCCTCAAACACCATTCTGCACGGTCATTTTTGTGAGCGTTTATCACAAAATGTTTAAGAAGTTCTTCTCAGTGCAGTTATACATAAAAAATTATGAGTAATATTGTAATTTATAACCATTTTTATTACACCAGGATTTTTATATGTATATTTATTTTGTAGATTCCAAATCAATTAATAACAACACGAAGCGAGATTGAAGAAAGCTATGGAAGTTGTTGTGTTGAAAAAGTACGTAAAAATATTTTATATGATAATGCAGCATCTTCGTGGTACCATGGAAGTATGAGGACATGTAACGGTGTTACAAGTATACGTAATACTGTTATTTGTTATAGATTTTACAATATTAGCAATGCGGGATTTCACAAATATGCTGCATCTTATAATTTTACTGTAATATATTACGAGTACTTTGCAGTTATTACTGTGTATCAAGTTTTCATGGTATGATTTATCTGGTTTTGATTGTATCAATTTCAATAAATCAATAAATTTAAAGTAATAAGTCAACATTCATGTGATAACTGTTACGAATGTATATGGCTTGAAAAAATAAAAGGCTACCTAAAAAATGTCTTGAAGAAAAAACCAACTTTTATTGTGGTTGAAGGCTGATGATTGGGAAAAATGTTTTCTAAGCAAATTTAATTGATAGCCCAATAGAAAAGTAGTCAAATGACATAAAAACGTAAAATATCACTACAGAATTGAAGTATTTTTTATGTATTTATTAAATAACAAATGGACAAATTCCTATTGACAAAATAAAGTTACATTTGTTGGTGGATGCCTCACAATCATTATTTTATGAAATAATTTAGAAATCTTGAATGTATAAATGATCCTGAAAAGAATGTAGCAGTTTAAAAGTATTGATTTTATTCAAATATCCTATTCTCATAAATAAATTCACTGTGCTGCCGTAATGTAGTTTTCAATAAAATATTTTTTTACAAATTAGCACTTAACGTATCACAAATGTAAATTAGCGCTTCCTTGCCTACGATTTTGAGGTAGCGTTTTTTATATGCTAAACTGTAAATATACATATGGGTGATTCCGCCGTACCACCGAAATTATATACACCTCACCTGCGGATACAAGTCAATTACAATACGGGAAAAATACAATAACTGTAGGATATTTTCGCTCTATCGACACCAATATTGCAATGGAATACCTTCATTAATAATCAGAGAGAAATTGCGCTTAATAAAAAAAATTTTTTTTTTCCATTGATAGCCCTAGATTCCATCTGTCATGGGATCCAGGTAAAGAAATACTCTAACTATACAAGCAACTTAATTTTACACACCCGAAGCAAACGTAGTTTTTCAAAAAATTTGCTAAAATTCACTGTTACAAAATATAAAGTATCTTTTTACCAAATGAATTTGTAGTAAATTTGATACATACATTGTACACACTTATTGATGATAATATTTAAGATAGAACTACCGTGTTAAGAAATTTATTTAACAACCTTTTTTTATATCCATTTTTAAAATCGTATTGAGTCATTTATGGCGGAATCGCCCATGTGTAAAGAACCAAAAAGAATATTTTTTATAAATAAATATATGTTATCAGGATTATGTATGCTGTGAAGTAAATCTACAACCAAAAAAAAAACAACCACGAAAATAGAGGAAGGAATGGCTTGAGGTAGAGGGATTTTGAAGATGGTTAGTATTAAAAGATGATAACTTATTTAGAGCTTTTTGTAATGTATGCCACCTTCAAGAAAACGCTAAAGGTCTTGGATGTTTATTTGATACATTAAAAGAACATGCTAGCTCATCGAAGCATCGGAAAAAGTGTGAAGCTGCAGGAATCATTCAAAGGAACGATTTTGAAATTTCGAAAGTTAGTGAGGCATCTGTGCATTTAGCAATCGCAGAATTAAAGTATGCTGCAATGTACGCTGACTTAGATCTTCCATTCAGCAAATCTCCGAAGATGAAAGATCATTTTATAAATATTAACAACGGTGGAGTCATGAAAGATACTACTGTAGGCTTAACCAAACTACAAGGTTTGGTCGTTAATGTCATTGCTAAGTCAGGAAAAATGGAATTAGCTGAGACATTACGACATACGTTTTTTAATATATGTGTAGACGAGTCTACTGATAACAGTAAGAACAAAATGCTTGTTATAGTCGTTAGATATACACATCCAGAGACAAGTGTGGTTGAGACTAAACTGTGGCATCTCGTGCAGATATTTCAAAAAGGCCAAGAAGCATCAGTAGGGTCTGCTAGATTATTCGAATGTATAATTAAGTCATTCGAAGAATACAATGTGCCTATACAAAATATACTTGCTTGTTCATTCGATGGATGTAGCACGATGGTGGGAGGATTAAGTAGGCTAAAAGTACGGCTCGAAGAAGCCATCCCTGAAATTCTCTGCATTCAATGCCCTGCCCATATGACTCATTTATGTGCACGTCATGCACTTGATTTCATTCCCGATGACGTTGTTAAATTATTAAACAATCTTCACGCAATGTTACGTAGTTCGAATAAAAAACGTAATTTCGGAAACTTGCAAGACCATCTAGACATACCAATGCACGGCATAACTCGTTGGATAAGCTCACGATGGTTATCAATGGAAACGAGTATTGACCGTACTTTAGAACAGTGGGAAGCCCTACTTCAGTTTTCATCTCAACTTACTTTAAAAAATGATACTCTGGGTACATCGGTTCTTACAACCATGTCTGCCCCAAATACAAAAGCTTACTTGTTTTTAATACAGCATGTGTTAGCCAAGTTGAATAGATTGAATAGAATGTTGCAGCGAGAAGATGTAATCGTGCATATACTTATGAAAATAATAATTTGGACCTACAAAAGTATAGTGTCTATTGTATTAAAAGCAGAGTATGTAAAAGCAACACCCGCTGCGGATATCGATTTATTTGATGAAAGGCACTATCTTCCGTGTATTGATTTTGATCTTGGGGATGAAATAAGACGTGAGGCAATACTACGTGGAGGTGAAATGAAATCCTCTTATGTTGATGCACTGCATTTCGTCTTGTCCGTAGCCCTTGAATTTAAGACAAGATTTAATAATTTTCATAATCTAGTGCTACAAGGTCTCCATGTCTACATCAGATAAATATAAGTGAAAATTACCGTGAAGACTCACTAAAAAATTTTGAATACTTCGTACAGTGTTTTAAGAAGCTTATAATTAGTGACACCGTTTTAAAAAAAATTAAAAAACAGTACAGTGAACTCTTTCAAGCAGAATTACATGAAACTGATACGTCGAAAATGAGCTTCACACAATTCTGGTTGTTTTAAAAAACGAAGAAGGCCCAGATGGTAATTTACAATTTTATGAATTGGCTAATGTACCTCTAAATGCTTTAGCAATACCTAATGCCAATGCTGATTGTGAAAGAAAATTTAGTAAAATAACCAACATAAGAACTAAACCGAGAAACTCACTAAAAGTAAACACGGTTGATGGAAGCTTGCATGCTCGTCAGACATGTCGACACATTGTCGAAGATGGAGCCAATTTTAAACCTACACCAACAATGTTGGATTTATGTATAAAGAAAATCTATTATAATAAAAAAAAGGATGTAACTAATCAATGTAATGGTGGAGAAGTCTAATTTTGATAAATAAATGTAATTTGCATACACGAATATATTTTACAGCAGGAAAGATACAAAGAAGAGAAATATCGTACCTAAATAATTATCAATGTGTTGCCTCAGTGTTAACATGCAGTTGTAATGAAGTTTTGTATAATATAAGGATAAGATTTTGAAACTTCTAACAGTTCTTCGTAAGCTATAAAATATTTGGCACAATCCATGCCACTTTTGGTGAGTCTAGGAAAATACTGCATAAAAAGTGACTGAAAGATACTTGTTTTAGTCAGGAGATTTCAAACACTTTCTTTGCATGCTACTTATAGTGTACCGTTTTTCAAGTTTCTCCAGTACTTCAACTATTCCGAAAAAATTCGTAAACCTTGAAAAAACTTTCTTTGTACTTCCTTATACATACAGCATAAAATTTTCAGTATTGGCGGTGTGTTCGGCCTTCACTCCCTTTTAGAACCCACGAAATGGGTTGTTCTTAAAGTTGGGAAGAGCAATTTTTTTTGATAAACATGTGATCAGTTGATGAACAAACTTGAAATGTACAGCTCTCTCTCTTGAAAATTTCAAGTTATATTGCGCGGCATAAAAAAGTTTTGCTCTGTGAAAGCGGTCAGATAGTGTGGTATAAATGTTCGACAAGTGTTACTAAGAATTTGCAGTACAACGATGAACGAGTGATAAAAAAATATTTGGTGCTTTTATACTTTGTAAATAAAAATCTGAGTTTATACTTACGAGTCTGCTGTTTCTTTTATACCCATGCAATACTTATACCAAGTAATCCAGTATCTGCGGCACTCTAATCCAAGTGGAGAATCATTGATAGCGGTACGCCTCAGCATAAAAAACAACATAAACGATTCGCTGGCTGTTTTTTACATACATTACGTGACATACATGATTAATGTAACGTATTAGTTGAAAAAATGAGTGCCCCGAAAATAATGTAAGAGTTCGAATGACGTTTTCGCTTTTTTTTGCCATCTTATGTTGATTTCTTTAAGTGATCAGTATTTGCGGTTTGTTTGATACGGTGCGAAGCAAAAAGTCGCGACGATTGCCTCCCTCGATCCTGACTAACTAAAAGCTAAGAATATTTCTGAGCCTCCTTGTCGATATACAATTAAGAATGTAACGTTAAAATTAATTTTTTTTTTTTTTTCATTTTAGAAGCTATCAAAATCCAGGGCATATGCTATACATGCATTTTCGGTATAAATAATTCCTACGCCTTATAGATGTCTCGATCCTTAGTAACCAGCAGTTAAAATATTTAATTCAAGATACGTGTGAGCTTTTAGATAGAAAAAAAGCGTGTACGATACTTCTGGTGTCATTTTGAGTTACCAGATTTTATAAAAAATATGGTGTCGTGAATCATACTTTTAATGTCTTAATAATATTCAAATCCACTATATGTATTGTTTTACGCCCAAAATCTCCAAATAAATTTATTTTGGAGTACTCAGTATCGGCGGTATGGGTGGTGAAGCGTAAAGCTCAAAAGTCGCGTCATGACTGTAAACTATAGTAAAATTTTTTTGGCCAACGTATAAAGAAAATTGGCAGAACAATTTTTAAGTCTAACATATTAACAGCAATGATTATGAAGACAATCACAATGTCTCATGAACCTAATACTATCTATTCTATTAGGTATATTTGATTTCGTTGTAAAAAAGCGATCAATATCGACGGTACGCTCGTGAGCGTACTTCGATCGGTGTTTCAGCTAACGATTCACGGCACGTGTGTGGTTAAAAGTAACTCTCATTAGCTAGACAAACATTGCCAACATTTTGCTAAACCAATAGCATAACTTAAAATTCTTTTATAATTTGTAAGCTCACTAAGTAAATAATTTAACTTAAAACTCCCCAACATATTGTAATACGCGTTAGAAGATTATCAATATGTGCGGCATGTTAGATGAGGCGTTGGGCTCAAAAGTCGCGGCACGCCAATACATTCAGGCATTGATACTTATGTGACCAGTACTAATATTAGGGTAATCTCTTTTAGAGTACATACAAAAAAATTTTTTGGATTTATGGTCTGCAGTAATGAGTTAAAACAACCAGTACTGTAAGAATTTTCTATTCGTGGTATTTTTATTCAATGTGTGTAATATATAGTGAGAAAAATATTAAGCTGAAATAAAATATAATTGGTCGGTTTTTTGCATGTTATAAAATGTATTGTATTCATTACCCATTATTGTATCAAGGAACTAAAGTTCTGATGCTAATTATAAGTGCCTCATAATTAAGTTTATTTCTTAATACTCTCTGGTCTGGTTTTAAGTGCTTGTAACAATTCAATCAGTACCCGCGTACATTTGCAATGTAGCATAAACCTAGATAAGAGATCACAGCATGTCAACATAGGCTCAATGCAACATGGTTTCAAAAACTTTGGAATGTTTTCTTCATGTTGCGAATATGCGTTATAAAAACAGGATTGAACTCGAAGATTTTACTAATAAAAAGGCCTTTACACTTGATTGTGTTGTTTTTATATAAATTTTTAAGAGTAGCCATCAATGTCTACGGTACATATAATATGATGTGAAGTTAAAAAATTCCACGACACTAATGCTCTTCATCAGATGTCATGGATAAATTGGTTGTTAACAATTACAAAATCCGCAGGGAACAGTGTAGGGGGTACAAAAAAAAATTTATGTGCAAATATATTTTTACCTTTGTAACATACTCGTGATGGATAACAATTTGCAAATGACTATATTCGCGGTATGCCAAATATAACTTTGGTTGTTAGCTCCATTGTATAGATTAAATCGGATGCGTTTCAGCGAATAAACAATATACATATTCCACGATCACCCCTGCATTATACGTATTCGTAAATTTCAAAATTCGATATCCAAAAGTCACCGGTAAAACTACTACGGTACGCTTCAGGAATTGATCGGTATTTGCGGCATGATCAGTGGGGCATGATGCACAAAAGTCGCGGCACGTCATAAAACTTAGAGCAACGTTTTCCAACGAACTGTAGAAATACCTAATTTTGTAAAATGTTTTCTGGGTAAAAAAAAAAAAAAAAAAAAAAAAAAAAAAAAAAAAAAAAAAAAAAAAAAAAAAAATGATGATAACAAAACTTATGCATAACATGCATTTTTATTACAGCGATCAATATTCGCAGTAAGCGTCCTTGATATCGAGTGGTTCTCAAATTTTGTGGCATGCAAAATGCTGGTACTTATATTATGCTCACGGTAATATAAAGTGTTACGTACGATATGCTAGGCATATCATACTAACTCCCCCTGGTGACCACGAAGCTACCCTATCAAGAGGGTACCGACGGGAGGGGAACGAGGTAATATAAGGCCCGGCAAGCTTCAAAATCGGGAGAACGAAGGGAATACTCGGGCAGACAGAGAGAACGAAGGGAATACTCGGGCAGACAGAGAGAACGAAGAGAACACTTGGAGAGATCGGGCAATTAATCGGGAACACACACGCGTCTTTGCCTTACAAATAAGTATCTTAAATAAAAGTCTTTAAGGTTCCAAGGTTTTGATCGTTCTCGCGAAGCACCTCCTTACCTTTCGGTTTTCCCACGTAACAGTTTTGGTGCTAAGTGTGGGGTTTGGTAAGAGTCAAAATTTTTTTTTGCACGCTGAGAAGCACACATAGTGCAGTGCTGCGAGAATACAACGATTAAAAATCGAGGAGCCGAGAAGCCGATCAAAAAGGACAGGGGCAGTCATATTCTGCAAGCGACGGTGACATCAACCCGCAGGGAAACAGGACTAGGACACGAACTGCTGATAATCAGAGGATCAAGGACCAAGGAGACAAGCGGCGAGCGCTGAAAAGAGATGATTTTCAAAATCTTATTTCTACTGGTGTGCATATCAACGAGAACGTAAGTCTATTTATAATAAAATTAATTTTTTACCTTACTCTCCAGGAAAAAGAGGGAAGGCACTTATTAGGCGAAAATAAGGTCGTAGAAAATTTTTGTTTCTGGATTTATATTTATTACCACGTCGGCTCCCCGTGTTTGGCGTTTTTTTTTTTCTCACTCTTAGAACCCGAAGAGAAATCGTGCGAGACAACAGACTTAAACAAACAGCAGATTAGGAAAATTTGGGCATATCAAACATAAAACAGAGGGAATTTATAAGTAGGCTTCCACAGATATAGGAAATATCCGAAAATAATAATATAATAGTAATAACCGGCACCCATATACACCACTAATCTCATTATTATAATTATTATTAACAAAACAGACCGCAGATATTCCCAAAATGATATTTCTTCCTAGTTATCACTAAACAAAGAAAGGGCCAAAATTAAAGAGAGCTAGTAAAAGACGAACGCTGCTCTTTTATTTTCTTATCTCGCCTGTCACTACTCTTTCCACCCGATTATTGTTAAGCTGTGACACAGGTAATTAAATGCAGTCCCGTTGCTAGGAGAATAAATAAACCTTATTAGAACTAAAAAAGAGGATACAACACATAGAAATACATATATAAAAAAGAATAAAAAAGAAAAATAAAATAAAAGGAAAAAAAATGATTCATCTACGCGACACTATCCATGAGTCAGAGAGTGATAGCGAAGGCCCAAGTAATAATATGACGGCAGACTTGTACAGGCCAGAGCCCAATAGTAAACAAAAAAAGGAAAATATGACGGATCGAATGTTGGAATTGGAGCTGGAACCCGAGGGGTGCGAGAAACTAGACGCCCTGGACGAAGAAACAAAAGCGATAGTCATGAGTTTATTTTCAAAGACAAAAGCAAAACTAAAAAGAGCAGAGGAAGTTAACGTGCCACATGAGTCAAACACTGAGACCAGCCGAAATCTGTCACCGACGATAAGGGATCAAAGGGACATATTGTGTGACACAAACGCAAACACAGGATGTATAAATAAAGAAATGGGCCCTCTTTCTGGCGAACGAGTCTTCGGGCGAAGCTTAAGAAAAACTGAAGAAATACGTGGAACTCGAAAAAATAAAACAAATATGTTGTCAACACAATGGAGCATGCCAGAGAAACAAGAGCGCCCGATTCACGTTACACCCCGTTACGAATATCAAGGCACAAGAAACTCCGGGACGAGAGACTCACATGCTCAACAGCTGTGGGACGGATTAAGGGATATGAACAAAGAACCTGGAAAAATAAAGGAATTCGTGTCTATGGTAGCAGAACCACCGTTGACTAATAGTTACACAAACTGGACCGAGTTTAATGAACATAGGGATAGGGACAATATAGCACCAACCATGGGCCTATATACAGAAAATATGCAAGCTACGGGTAATCATAACCATCCACGCAGACCGCAGAATTTACAACAAAACATTCTGCCTACGCTCAGCCACATGGCAAATAGCATCCCGTTCTTCGACGGCGACCCAATCAATCTGCCGCTATTCGAAAGAATGGTAAGAATGACTGCTCAAATGATCGGTCCAGAATATGAATTATTTTTTCTTGGAACCATTGCAAGTAGACTAAAGGGAAAAGCAGCTGAGCATTTCGCACCTAGATTGGCTTAATTCGGCACGGTCCAGGAATTTCTTCGGGAACTTTCGAACAGATATGGGAGTATAAATAATTCGGACACTTTAATGGCACAATTAAAGATCATCACACAGCTAAATCGGGAATCGATAGAAGATTACGGCGGAAGGGTACAACGATTATATAACAGGCTCACGATGCTGCACGATTCGAATCCAAGCTTACTGCCGATTCAAAAGCAGGTCCTAAAGGAAGGCGTGGAGGCAGAAGCAGTCAAACAATTCACGTATGGGTTGCACCCAACATACAGGTGCAAAATCACAAGCTTAAATCCGAGGACTCTCTGTGAAGCAATCATAGAGGCATTAAAAATAGAGAGTGACCTCAGTCTACGGCACGCATTACCAGTAAGTGCACTGCCTGCATACAATAAGGCAACAACCGAGCGAGGGCCACTAGTAAACCTAGCAAGTAAAGAGGATAACACAACAGAAATCACTAACGGGGCACAAGGGACCGCAGCAAACGTAAAACGCTGTATATATTGCGACGGCCGAACCGGGCATTCAGTCGAGGAATGCCGAAAATTACTAGCAGTAATCAATGACAGAAAAACTTCGCGAGACAACGGAAGAGAGTTAAAAGGAAATTGCAGTTATTGTCAGAGACCAGGACACTACGCGAGAGACTGTCGTTTACGTATGCAAGACATAGAGGAAGAGGAAAGACGGCGAAACGAGGGAAATAACCAACCCGTGAATAATACCCATACCAACAGAAATGCCTATGATTATAGGGGTAAAAATGATAACTTTAATAAAAATAATTACAATAATTACAACAGAGGCTATAATAATGGCCCAGCGGAACAATATAACAGGAATAATAATTACAATTATAGGAATAATAACTACAATAATAGAAATAACGATTACAATAATAGAAATAACAACTACTATGACAGGAATTATTACAATAACAGGTATAATAACTACAACCCTACAGGGAGCAATTATTACACCAACCGCGGCTACAGTGACCAGTATAATAACAACAACAGGGAATCATTCAACCGTGATGGGAACAACTATAAAAATCAAGACAGTAGGGACGGCTATAATAGGGACCCAATTAGGCAAGCGCTGCCACGGGATAGGGGACTACAGCATCGAGAAAACAACGCATACGGCCATGACAATAGGAGGGACGTACCGGCAGCTTTAAACTCGCAAGATGTTCGGCGTGCTCCCCAAACGTCGGGCATCAACTAGAGAAAGAGATAGAGAAAAGTGTGTCCAGTGAGGAAGAATGTGTGAGAGAGAGGCCGCAAAAGACGGAGAAAGAGATAGTAGAGAAGAAGACGCACAACGACAGTCCGAGTACTTACACAGTGCAAGAAAAAATAGAAAGTAATACGGCACAGCAGGATACCACTCCGATAAAACGAAGCGGAAAACACACAAGAAAAGGCAGGAGAGCCCGCAAGAAAAGTAATCGGACAAAGGCACCGGGCACACATGTAGATAATGATGAACCCAAGCTTTCAGAGCGCGACGAAGAAATAGAGCAGCTTCCCAAAATAACTATAAAACTCGCGAGAACAGGGCATAGGCCACCATCGGTCCAGTTACAGGGACCACAGTTAAAGAATGGAAAGGCGACTTTTTATGCGGATACAGGCGCAGAGATTTCGATTGTAAAGGTTAATTTTTTAAGCACAGACATGCTAATAGACAGTAGGTATCGAGTAGCTATCATTGGCGTGACTCACGGAGCACGCAAAACGTTTGGCAGAGTACAGGCCCAGTTGCACGGATTAGAGTGCACATTACATGTAGTCCCCCATGACTGCCCAATTGACGCGGAAGGAATCATAGGGTGGGATGTTTTTAAGCGATACCGGGGCCAAATAAGCGCCGCCGAGAATATGATTAAATTGGATAGCGTAGAGATACCACTGGTAAGGCCGGAGTGTTTTAAAATACCTGCGAGATCGAGGCAAGTAATTCATGCGCGAATAAGAAAAAGCAAAAATAATTCAGAAAATGGCTGGATACCCCTCCAAGAAAGGGAGGAAGGAATATTGTTCGGGAACTTTATAGCCAGGAATGTTAATGGTAAAATAGTCGCAGAGTGCATTAATACAAGTAACAAAATAAAATACGTGCCTGTTCCGGAAGTAGAGCTGCTAGAATAAGAGGAAATTTACCGGAAGCGCGCAGAAGACATCGAAGGGGACGACGTCAAAAGCTTGGGGGAAGCAATGATAAGATTATTTAATAAAGAAAAAAGAGATGACAAGAAAAAAATTGAAATTTTTACAAAAAACGAAGGGGAGCTAGAGAAACAAAATCGGGTAGATAAAGTAATGCAACTCGTAGACACAGCTGGTTGCAACAAGGAAGAAATAGAACATGTGAGAAAACTGATCGAGTCAAACCCTTATGTATTTGGCCTTGACGGTGAGCCTCTCAAGGCAACACACCTGATAAAACACTGAATTATAACGACGTCGGATAAACCCATCGTAGCGAAAAGATTCACATATCCACCAGCAATAAGGGATCAAATGAAAGTCGAAATTAAAAAAATGCTTGAACAAGGGATAATTGAACCCTCCACCTCCCCGTATAACTCAAATACATGGATAGTGGCAAAACAACTGGGGCCAAACAATGAAAAAAGAGTAAGAGTAGTCACAGATTTTCGACTACTAAACGAAGTCACAGTAGGGTCATGTTACCCGCTACCGTTTCAGAGTGACATTTTAGAGAATCTAGCATCAGCACGTTACATCACGGTAGTGAACCTCAAATCAGGATTTTTTCAGGTAAAAATACACGAAGATGATGCACATAAAACCGCATTTTCGGGCCCAGACGGGCACTACCAATACAAAAGGATGCCTATGGGGTGCAAGGACTCACCAAACACATTTCTAAGGGCTATCGCACTAGCACTAGCAGGATTACAGGGCCATGAAATAGAAGTTTATCTCGGCGACATAATGGTATTTGCCCCTGACCTTGAGGAACACGGGAAACGATTTACGAAATTGCTAAAACGGCTCGCAGCCGCCAACCTCACGATAGAGCCCAAGAAATGTCAATTCTTAAAAAGAGAGGCGAAAGTGCTCGGTCATATTGTAGGCAATGGACAGATAATGACTGACCCAAAGAAACTTGAGGCAGCTAGAAATTACCCTCAACCAACAAATGAAAAAAAGATAAAACAATTTCTAGGATTCGTAGGCTATTACAGACGATTCATCAAGAATTATGCACGAATTGCCCAACCCCTATCAAATCTCCTAAAAACGGGCACGAAATTCGAATGGGGCGATCAGCAAGAGCAGGCATTTAAAACTCTTGTGGATACATTGTGCAGCGGACCTGTACTTATCGCCCCGGATTTAGAAAAACCTTTTATCGTTACGACGGATGCATCGGATTACGCGATTGGAGCAATTTTGAGTCAAGGAGAGATTGGAAAAGATAGACCGTGTGAGTACGCGTCTCGCTGTCTCAAAGGGAGCGAACTCCGCTACCCGACGTACGACAAAGAACTTTTGGCAATTGTATTCGCAAAAGAGCAATTTAGGCCATACCTATACGGACGGAAATTTACGGTAGTTACAGACCACAAGCCGCTTAAACACTTTCATTCATCTAAAAAACCAGACATTCGTTTCAATAGGCTTAAAGCGGAATTAAGAGGGTATGAGTTCGAAGTCATATACCGCCCATGTATAAACAACAGACCACCCGACGCATTATCACGAAACCCAATATTACAAGAAGGGGAAGTGAATCCCGAACGGCCACGCCAAGAGCTATATCAGCTAGTGGACTAACAAGAGAATGAAGAACTGGCTGATAGCAGCGGACCACCGGCGCGCATATATAAAATACGGGCAACTCTTAAGAAAAGAATTCAAGGTAATCCGAAGAAAATAAAAATCCGCTGCACCGACTCAGAAAACTCGAACGTCGTAATACAGTAAAAGAAACGATATCAGGGTGAAAATATTGAAAAAAATTTAGATATGGGAACAGAAGGTCAAGAAAACGGCGATGCGGACTCCGAATCAGAGGAGCCTAGCAAAAGGTATTCGCCGCTGCTGCAAGCACTACGGAATCAAAACGAGTTGAAAATACGCGATGTTACAGGAAAAGGGGAATTTATTTCACAAGGGCCAGCAGACGGAAAATTTGGCTACATTAAGAAAGAACCGGGCTTTCGAAAAGGGATAACTGCTACAAGCACACCAGCAATCGAGAAAAACGAAATTGGACCAAAAGAACGGAAAACTCGTAAGCGTCAATTAGACACACTTACGAGAAAGCAAGCACCGTTCTCTATCACAGAACACAACGAAAGTCCGTCAAGAGATATTATAATTGCAAACTACAGGACACCAATAATAACAAATGATGATTCAGAAAACCATAGTCCAAAACTTGATGATTGGGGCCGGCAGCTGATACAAGCAAGCCTAGCAGCCGAAGCGGTGAAGAAAAAGAGAAACAAAGAAGAAGCAAGCGATATCCGAAAGCTGACGGAAATAGACGAAACAGCAGAAAAGACCGAGATCACGGAGAAAGGCGTTTTCAAAAGCAAGGAGGTCGAAGTGATGGAGAGAGCCGACCAAGCACGAAGCAAACCAAAGGAAAAAGAGAGCGAAGAGGAGATAGCACGGGACGAGCATACGATGAATAGCCCGCTCACCAACGGCACCAACATATATAATAATAATGAACGTATAAACGGCGCAATCCGACACGACGCACACCTTTACGACCTAATAGATGGCGTTGGTGGCGGATTTCGGGCAAAAGTCCTAATTGACGTTAAAAAACGAGCGGTTGAAGGTAAACAAGGATGAAGAATAGACCTATGGAAAGATGAAAATGACCGAGTAGAAAAATTAGAAAGTTCAATGGACAGTAAAAACCAAAAAGAGAATGAGAACACAAGAATTAGGAACGATTCGCCACCAACAAATGAGTTAAGAGAAAACTATGCAACGTCGGTCGAAATGAGTAAAGGAGAAGATAGGGAGACTCGTGAATGTGGAGATTCTTGCGCAGAGCCGAATAAGAGGCTCACGTTAGTCGACGTACCCCGGGACGGAAGCTGTCTCTTTCATTGCCTCATACTTTTATATGGATTGGAAATGTCACAGGACAGACTGAGAAAAACGCTCCTTAGCTCGGAATGGATAAATAAATGTAAAGACTCAGAGGGCACAAAAAATATCTTAAAGGAGAACCACGCGTTTGGGGACGGGGAATGCGCCTTTGTATTTTCTCAAATACATAAAGTAAACATATGCATCCACTTTCAATTATCAAGAGAAAGAACAATCTTTCAACATTTTATAGGGAAAAAAGGGGAAACATTTAAACACATACGCCTCAAGAATGATCATTATCAGGCTTTGATAGAATACGATGAAGGCAGCCATCCGACAACAGATCACGAAGAAAATAGTGAAAAGGGCTCAGCTGGCGGGAAAGATTTGAACGATACTAGAGTCAGCACCAGTGAGCAGGGCAATTGCGGAGAAGGACACGAAACAGGAGATAGTGATGTAAGACGCATGAGCAACGGGGAGAGCTCCAATGATGAGTCAGGAAAAGGAGAGAGACATACGAGCAGTGAAAATTTCGCACAAAAAGAGGGAGAGAGCGCAACAGAGAAGGTGCACGAGGACAGGGATACACCACCACCCGACCCTCCACCACCACCTGATTCCGATAGCACATCGACAATAGCCTCGGGAAGCGAAGAAGAGAGCAGGGGACTCAACCAAGCTCTAGTCGAAGAAAGCGAAAGCGATCAAAAAGAGGGGAGTAATCTCAAGAACTTCAGCGCGCTAGATAAATATAGGGTATGCAGAACCCGACTACCGCGTGATAAGCCACCATGGGTCCCAGGCGATGGATCAGACCCCCCTCCATTTCAAAAAGTAAAGAAAGTAGAAGATCACCCCTTCAGATACCTAGACAACCTAGCCTTCTGTACAGTAGTGGAAAACGTCCCGGACACAGAGACAATTGACGCGCTCTACGAGCGGGGATACATTGATCCAATAGTGATGAATCACGAAGTGAGGGCGGTCGGAAACGCCATGCTTTCTAGAAAAAGGAAAGTATCGGTCATACGCATGTACGTGAAAAAACACTTCGATGACAGGGCGTTACGGACAGACATCAAGATATGCTTAAAATCACTCCAGGGATTAGTGAAAAGCAATAGTCTAAAAAACATTGGAATAATAAGGGACCTCGCGATTCTAGACATAAACCAATGGATGTATTTGATCGAGCAGCTAGAAGAAATTTTCAAGGAAATGAACATTATAATTACTTTGTACACAAACACGCTTGTTGTGCCACCGGTAGATCAACGATTTAAAGTTATTAAAGAGTACCATGAGTCAACGGTGGGAGGACATAGAGGGATCAACAAAACTTATAATAGGATAGCAAAGGATTTTTACTCGAGAAACATGAGACCTGAAGTTAGGCAATTTGTGGCGGGATGCGAATCGTGCCAAACGAAAAAACTGGTAAGAGTAAAAACCAAACAGGCGATGCTTATTACTGACACACCGAGCAGACCATTTGAGAAAATTTCAATAGATTTTTATGGACCAATAAATAAGCCTTTAGACGATGGTAATACGCATGTATTGTCAATCCAGGACTGGCTGACAAAATACATAGTATTAGCGCCGGTACAGCGAGCAACGGCGCAAGAGACAGTAAAAGCTCTCTTAAACTACTTTATGGCATATTTTGGAGCCCCAGAAAAATTATTATCAGACAGGGGGACACACTTTATGAACAGAACAATGGAAGAGTTCGCAAGATTGTTCAAAATCGATAAAATCGGCAGCACAGCATTCCACCCACAGAGTAATGGAGCAGTAGAAAGAATGCACCATGTGCTATGCGAGTATCTCAAGGCGTACGTCGACAAAAACGAAAAATGGGATGAATTAATACCTTTATGCATGCTCGCATATAATACATCCGAGCATGAGAGCACGGGGTACACTCCGTACGAGCTACTCTTCGGACAGAGAGCACGTATCCCTTCGAGCTTTCAAAGGGTAGAAACAGACCAAACGTATAGCAAATACTTTGAGCAAATCACGGATACCCTCACACAAATGCGAACAATAGCAGCGCTGAAACAGGTACAAAGCAAGTATAGATCCAAATATTACTACGACAGGAAACTTAACACCAAATTTTTTATGGAAGGAGAAATGGCGTACATATTAAAAGAGCCATCGAAAGGCAAATATGATTCGCTATACGAGGGCCCGTATGAAATTACAGGTATCAATTATATTAACAAAAACGTAAAATTACAAAGAGGTGACGAAATAAGAGTATCGCATGTAGATAAGATCAAAAAAGCATGCATGGTAAAGGCACCGCCAGAAAATGCGAACAGGGTGAAGAACACGGAAGTTCGGAATTAAACATTTGACTTCACTTAAATTTTCGCGGCCCCCGGACGCGGCGCGAAAATATTTCAGGGAAAGAGTGGGATCAATTAGGTTTACGATAAAACTTTTTTCGCGGCGCTGGATGCGCCGCAAACTAGATATTCACATACGTTAGACTTAGATTTACACAAAAAAAACCACAACTATAATGGATAGGTACGCATGAACAAAGCATTAATAATATTAATCAATTGTAATTTGATGTAATGTGAATGAAAAAAAAGCAAAGCGAATGAGGAGCGCGTGTGGCACTCTCTAGTGAGTAGACGTACTCAATAGGAGTAGAATTAACTCACAGGCCAAATGTACAAATTACGCATGGTAAAGACAAATAAAAAGGAAAAAACAGACGTATAAGCTGACATATACTTGTAAATTAAAATAATTTTATTCTTGATTACCCGATTCACTTCATTATTGTAAAAAAAAAAAAAACAAACAAATATATAAAAAAAAAAAAAAAAAAAAAAAAAAAAATTTTAGCAATTATTGTTAGGTAGAAAGGAGCATGGAGGAATGATAAAAAAAATAAATAAACTAATTCCAGAAAAAATAAAACTATTTTTTAAAAAGGCCCACGAGCCCACGTCGAGTATGAGAGATTAAACCTCCTCTTCTTACTTCCTGCTATCGTTCTCCATTAGAAACAATCCCACTCCTACCATCATGATATACCGATAACCACAAAACCTGAAACGCCACACATAATCGTAACGGGATATAGAATTGACTACCATATCTAAATTAACGAATAGCCCGTTCGTCAAACTGTCCACCTCAAAGTTAGCATAATTTTGCAAAAACTACATGGACCAGTACTTAATCGTTCATGTAAGGGAGACTAAAAATAATGCACCCAGATTACCGCTCGACGATCGAGAGGAATAATCAACCACACCCAATGTGCGGCAGTGTTTCTGAGAACTTGGCCATCGAAGGACAACGCTACTTGGCCACCCTCATTCAAACAGGGTCGTCGATATTGGAGAGAAGGCATACGAATCTACAACCCACATGCTTAACTGAAAAAAAATAAAAGACGCTTGCAATCACATAAGCTGTCACTTACATAACTACATTGCGCAGCAGTGTACATGAGCTGCTCCTGCTTTTGCAAGAAAGAAAAAAATTAAATTGCATCCATAAGGACTACACACGGAGATTCTACTGGCACAAAAAAAAAAAAAGAAAAAAATCACGCTGTGATGCAAGTAGAGTTGAAGCTCAGCTTTGAGAACTCAGTCGCCACGCAAACATCTTAAAAAGTACACTTTCTCTAGACATTAGAGAGTAATAAATGAAAGCTTTGTTGTTGTGAAAAAAAAAAAAAAAAAAAAGAATATCGAAAAAGCAGCGAACTAACTCAGCAAATACGTCTACGGCGTCAAGAGTGGTTGTTGACAAAAAAAATACCCTTATAAATCCTTTCATAAATCTGACCACATAAGAAAAGAGATTAGAGAAGTATGAGGGAAACATTATATAAAAAAATGTATGGGTGAAAAGTATTAGAAATATGTACGATACGGGTCAAAACTTCACTGCCAGAAAATGATTTTTTTTTAATTCATACCTCCAAGCTTGTCTCGACCAAAAAAAATATACTAGTGAAATGTAAGGCAACCAATCGTTAAACTATTTGACTCTACAGTGTTCTTGAATATGTTATATGACCCCTCAGGCAAAATGAAGCGCATTATATTATATCCGACTATTCACAAACTCAATAAGCGACTTATGATGTAGAGCCGATGCGAAATAAAAGATAACGTAATGAAACATATTTACGATGGAGATTTTTTTTCAACTAGGAGAAAAATACCCACATTGACAAAGACACTAAAATAAATTACAATAATTGTACAAAAAAAAGTAAAGAAAGAGAATTAGAAGATGTACGTTTATTATTACATACTTTATATGTGAGGAGAGAGCCACACTCGCAGCTCAACGCTAACCAAATAAAGGGGAAACATAAGAGAAAGGGTAAGGTACATACGGTAATACATTTAAATAAATACTTATCGATGAAGTATAAGTAGTGTTAGGACAAGTATTTACCACAGAAATTAGGGTTGGTAACTAATAGCTAACAGTTTTATATATTACAGGATTAATGAATTCGGCATGGGGCTTCTTTTTTTATGTATAAGTGCCTTTTCCATCGGGGGGTCCCTACTACTGATATGTTATAGAATGTTCACAGGAAAACAAAAGGTTCAAGAAGAAGCACGAGAATTGGCAGTAATTTAAACCACGCCGACAGTAGAACTCAGAGCAGAAAGGTGACTGCGATCCTCTAGACGGATACTAGAATTGACGGTGACCAAAATTAGAATTCGTGAGCCTCGGGGATGAGCGCCGGGAGTCGCTCGACTATATCGGAGGGCGCAGTCCGAAGGATAAAACTATTAAACTAAGAAAGAATTTTTTTTTTAAGTATGTAGTATCGAAAAAATCACTGTAAGTCAAAAAAAAAAAAAAACTGGTAGTTGTAGCGATAATAATAATAATAATAGTAATGTTATAAGTATAATAACAACAAATACCATTTTAACAATGAAAAAATGAGAATGAGCGCCGGGAGTCGCTCGGCTATACTGAGGGGCACAGTCCGTAGGACAATAAAATTTTTTTTTCTTTTGATGATAAGGTTGTACGAAATTTTTTTTCTCTCTTTTTTGATAAACAAGCGCAAGTGAAAGTATAAAAAAAAAAAAAAAAAAAACCACATTGTAAGACCACACTCAATGTAGAGTAGTTGTAAACAGAAGCCCGCTTCGCGGCAATTTCATATATAATTGTAATGTAAGGCAAAGCGCATACAAAAACAATATTGTTATACACTTAGCACACGATGAGAGGAGACTGATTGATTGTGAAAGAAAAAATATAAATGTAAAGGGAACAGTGGTTCTCTAAAAGAATGGAAGAATGAGTGTAGGATACTAAACTACATCAACAACACAAACAACATAATACAATACAGCACACACACGCACACTCGCAACAAATCCACAGGCTCAGTACCGCCAACATCGGAAAGCCAGCGTCGTCGAGGGCGACGACGTCGCGGCCTCGGACGTGTTACGTACGATATGCTAGGCATATCATACTAACTCCCGCTGGTGACCGCGAAGCTACCCTATCAAGAGGGTACCGACGGGAGGGGAACGAGGTTATATAAGGCCCGGCAAGCTTCAAAATCGGGAGAACGAAGGGAATACTCGGGCAGACAGAGAGAACGAAGGGAATACTCGGGCAGACAGAGAGAACGAAGAGAAGACTCACACAGACCGAGAGAACGAAGAGAACACTTGGAGAGATCGGGCAATTAATCGGGAACACACACGCGTCTTTGCCTTACAAATAAGTATCTTAAATAAAAGTCTTTAAGGTTCCAAGGTTTTAATCGTTCTCGCGAAGCACCTCCTTACCTTTCGGTTTTCCCACGTAACAAAAGTGAATATTAATTTTTATTTTCATATTCCATTCAAAGTAAACGTTGATAAAAAAAAAAAAAAAAAAATAAGTTTCATTACAAAATTATAATAAAATAAATAGTCAATTTCATTAAATGGTAAGACTTTTAATTGTGATTGTTATTTGAAAAATAACGATTTATTGTTAAATACTATTACAGTATCATTTTATAAGTACGTGAAGAAAAATAAGCTTCTTAACATTAGTCTGTCCACTTGATTTCATCTTTCATCTTGCTGACGTTATCTGCTTCAAGTGATCTGCTATATAAATCTGCTCGCATGGTAATGCAGATTAGCACCTGAATTAATTTCTACGATAGATTATTTTTTGTTGCGTAATTTCAGCTTTAAAAAGGTGTAACGTTTATTGTTCGTTTATCGTGATATTTTGATATAGTATCATACAATAATGCAGACACCTCATGTTGTTTAAAAAATGTTTATTTCTTATTTTATTTGCATTTCCATTGCGTAATAATTTTTCTTATTTATTTATTATGCAATGAATGTTTTACCAAAAATTTTACTCCATTTCTATAAGTCCAAATTAATGTATTATAATTTGTTAATTTTTTCATATTTAAATTGCGTGGGCTTAAAATTTTATCAAGAATAAGAGCACTGTTATGGAGATGGTGTCGGACAAACTTAAACCGATTAGAGGGTGCTGAAGAGAAAAGACTCGAAGTCAATCACAGCCCTTAGATGTTTTATGGATACAGAAATACTTCGATGTTAAATGTTAAAGACTCCACAATTCAACTACGAGTCAGAAGTTTATCGCAGATCAATCATGATACATCAAAATTTGGACGACAGGTTTTGGAATGTTCTAACACACACTTTAAGAGCGAACGGTCCACGTAATTATGCATGGAATAACACCGAGGCACTTTCCACGTTGAACCGTAGAGCACACATGAGTGGCTTGTTCTTTATAAAACGCACGAATTGCCAGCCAAAAAAGGTACCGACTGTCGGTAAATGAATTATACGAGAAAATATTTTTGTTTACGTTGAGCTACGCACACTGCTCTGTATATATACGGCTCAATGTAAAGACCCCCAAGTACGAATAGAGCTTCGAGGTGGCATACAGGGTCGGAGTATTTATTTACTACATTCTGTCAGTGTAAGACCCTACAGAGACATTTTCGATTAATTGGAGGATTCTTTAATCCCTATTTTGGCTTACTCGCGCTATGAGAAGAGGTAGTGAATTAGGACCTAGACATCGCCTTGGGTAATTTCTTTTACTGTGTAAGACGGTCAAATCAGGAAGTTTCAGCTAATTAGCGTAGAAGTAGCACTATCTTGCATCGTATAAACAGCATTTTTTTTTGGTATAAACTTTCAGAGTCACCAAGTCACAATGCAGTGATTCAAGTAAATATTTTGTTATTATCTCCAGCATCCTCCCTCAACCTCCATTTTCAACTCTTTTGTACCGTGAACAAGTGAAGAAGTGGTCATTACCTGCAGAGTACAACTGACGAAAAAACCTTGAAAAAGGTATATTTATGATGAACTCTGTCAACGCTAGGAATCGTTCAAATTATATGAATAAACAGGTGATTTTCGATTCAGCTTTAATTGATTTTATCGTCCAAAATGTGAAGCCACTTGATACCGTTGAAAACTATCACTTCAGAAAACTAATATATGGTAAGAATGGGCTTGTCTATTTTTTATTATTTTGAAGATTACGTATATTAACGAGCAACAGTTATACAATACTATGTTTGTATGTGTAGTTTTGGATAGTAATATGCAAGTTATGTCTCGAAGAACACTTGGAAGGAATCTTAAAAGCGAATTTTCAAAACTTTTATGCTTTAGAGTAGAAAAAGATGTATTCCATTTGAATATTAAAATTGGGTTTATTACTTTCAAAATCTTATCTATTATATAATGAGAAAGTGTATCACTATTATTGTATAGATTCACCAATTTCAAATGGTTTTCAAAAATATTATGCATTATTTTTGCAGGAAGAATTTTTGCTAATCATAGAGTTCTGAGTAGCAATAAAGAAATTTTTTAGCATAAACAATGCATTGTATCTTAAGAATACATCCACACAGTATGTAAAAAAAAGTCAGTTCCCATAATTGGTTAATAACTAATAAAAATACATCTATTACAGACGTACGAGCTGTTCATGAAGATGATGATGATGATGATGATGATGATGATGATGATGATGATGATGATGATGATGATGATGATGATGGTGGTGATGGTCATTTTGATGTCGATGGCAATGATAGTAATGGTGATGAAGGTGATAGTAATGTCAACAATGACGATGATGATGATGGTGATGGTGGTGATGATGATGATGATGACGACGGTGATAGTGATGACGTGGATAATTATTTAAATAGTATTGTAATTCCGAGTACATGTATCACTTTATCTAAACATTTGAGATGTTCAAGTCATTTGTTCAGTTCAATAGCGACAACTGATATCGAGAAACTTTTGAAGCTATCGAATATATCTAAAATACACCGTGTAGCATTAGGCAAATGTCAAACATTATGGAACGCATCCCACAAACCACATTCCTCTGAAAAAATAGTGGACTGCTTAGGATTCAGCTTAAAATATCCAGTAAATTCTAGATGGAATTCTTTATTTGATTGTCTAGTACAATTAGTAGGCGTCAAAGACAAATTAAATGATGTTACCAAAGCATTAAAATATAAATTTGTATTTCAAAACAGAGAAATCGAATATTAAATAGAACTATCGAAAGTCTTGAGACCATTATCTACTGCACTTGACCGATTGCAAGCTGATGGTCATTATGGATCATTACTCCCCACACTATTTTCTTTAAAAACTAGACTCAGTAATATGCTGAACGATGAACTTACTTTTTTACGTGAAATGGTGATATGCATAAAACTTTCTTTGGAAGAAAGATTTAAACATATATGTTCGTTCTTGGTTGCAGTAATGAAGATTCCATTGTTGCTGCCTGTTTACATCCATCTTACAAGCTATTATGGTTGCCAGAAGATGTTGATAAGCAGGTTGAAGAAAATATTGTCAAAATGTGTATAAATTACGTTGAAAATTTAGAAATGATTGAAAACGAGGGTGAAAAGAGCTTAGATGACTTTTTAGTATTAAGACCAGCCAAAAGAAGTAAAATAACTGTAGAAGAGGAAGTTAGAATTTTCTTAGACAATCCTGATTCAACTTTGAGCAAATTAAAATATTTTTCCAATGTAAGAAGAGCTTTTATTAAGTCTAACACTAGCCTTTGTTCCTCAGCTGCATTGGAGAGACTGTTTTCTTGGGCACAGTACATTATGAGCCCAAGACGCAGTCGTCTCAGTGATACAATGTTTGAAACGATTACTGTTTTAAAAGGTAATTCTCTTTGATACATTACGATATCAAACAAAAATTATTATTAAGTTTTTTACTAATGTCTGCATAACATTAAAAAGCAAAATATTTTACTAAAATTTGTTTTGAACGTTTTTTGCCCTTACTAATTTTAATTTCATTTTTTTTTGTTTCATTCAGAATACTCTATGAACGTGTGAGATACCTATATTTAATTTATAGGCAAAAAATAATCAATACATTTTAACATTTCAAATATTGTTAATATTTACACTCAAACAATGAAAAAGGATTAGATGTACTGCTAAACAAGAAAAACTTATTCAAAGTTTATTTTTTAAGGAAAAAAAAAACCTGTCAGTAAACCAACAAACTCACACATATTTTGTAAATAGTCGATGGATTTATTTAATACAATTGTTTTAATTTTCGACTTATCTATACTATATTTTTGAATGACATCAACCAATACCTCTCCTACATCGTAATAAACTTTATAATTCATTACTGCAGTCCTTAATACTCTATTATTTCTAATACAGTTATCATCAAGCTGAAAGGAACATAAATATTAAAATACAGTACAGTGCTCATTAACTCCAATAATTTACTAGTTTTAATTACTCTTATGAGTACTTATGTTCAGTGATATGCGTACCCAATGAGCAGTAATAAGCAAAAATTTCCTGTCGTCAATAACCGAAGCAACTAAGGTTAAGCAGATGTTGAATATTTTTTGAAGCGTTATTTTCAACTCTTTCAAAGCTGTGCTGTACTTGTCATTAATGAATGATACTAACATTTCTTCTAATTCCATGACTAATTTGTCATTAATATCTAAAATGTAAGAACACAAAATTTTCAACGTTTATAATTTATCAAAATGTATTTTTAAGTTGGCTTACCTTTGATAAAATTTTCAAAAAATTTATTTTTAACGTAGCTCAGAGGCTGCATACTTCTACTGCATAAGTTGATGGAATTATTTAAAAGTTTTGTTTGACGATCACTTTCAGAAGTGTGTTTTTCTTTTTTTTGTACGTTGTATCGAACTCCTAAAGTATTTGTGGATGATACCTCTAAAATACAATTAAAAACACCTTAGTTTATTCAAAATGAGGCTTATTTTGGGTGTCTAACTTTGAAAAACTTGTAACTAGAGTTACTGGTGTAAGTTAGCTAAGCGCCTCTACCGACACATGTATTATATAAGTGTATGTCACTTTCAATATAAAATGTAATGAAATGACAAAATTTTTTGGTTAGAAAATCATAAAAAGAAAAAAGAAAAATAATTTGTTTGCATTCACGGCATGGTAACGCTATGATGTGTGTCTGCTGATACGTGGACTTATCTCCATAATTAGGGTTGATTCGAATATTTACACTGTAATGAGTTCGAAAATTAGATGTTGAGTACAAAGTGCCAGAGTATGTATACGATCTTTTACGTCCTATCAAAGGTTTCTTCTCGCAATGTGTGCATACTGCAGAAACAAAATTGTCTTCATCAACTTGCTCCACTCTAAAAAGCACTCCGTTTGAGATCCTGGGATATTTTACTTTTTGTTCAGCTTCGTTTGTATCAATATCCATTATGACGCTACTAAAAATTCACATTCTTATACTTCTTTGCATTTTCACAGATAACGTCTCTTCTGAAGATTGACAGCACTTACCTACTCATTACTGTTACAATAAAGATGTTTTTAAGTGTAAGTTGATAACTGCAAACTTATTACCTGAAATGGGTTGGTTAGTCGCTTAAATGAATAAAATTTTTTTAAACGTATGTACTTACTGATTCTAACCTTTGACAGCCGCTCACCGAGAACCGGACCAGACCGCCGAGCCTCGATCGCCTGACTGTGTGTTCGGAGTTTGGAGGGTTTGCATTACAATACTTGTCTTACAGTCGTCTTTGTTATTGACTGAGTAAATTGTCGAATTTTATAGAAATGCACTTTGTCATGGACAACTGTTTTTAATTTAACCACGTTGAAAAATTACACTTGTATTTGACTCAGTTATTTCAATTACTTTATCAAATAAAAATGTATTTAGTAAAGTATTTAATTTAAATATTTAAAATACAATTAATTGATGAAGTATTTCAAATGAAAAATTTTAAATACAATTGTATTTGTAGTGAATTATTAAAAATACATATGTATTTTATTAAATAAATTAAAATACTTTCATCAAATACATTTGTATTTCAAATACAGTATTTGAAATCCATTGACAAGATATAATTGTATTTCAAGTTTTTTGTATTTTAAACATTTAATTTGAAATATTGTATTTGAAATACAGTATTTAGATTTTTTAAATTTTGTTTCATGTATCTGAAATATTACAATTAAAGCACCATCAGTATTTGTTAAAATAATTTCAAATACTGTAATTAAAATTTCAAGTAATTGTTACTTTAGTTTGAAAAAAATTTTATTTAATTAACAAAATAGTTATTTTTTTTCTTAATAAAATAGTATCTTTTTTTTTAAATAATAAATATGACTTTGCCCAAGTCTGAGCGTAGGTTATTGTAACTGAACAGAAAAACGATGTGGTTTTACATGATAAAATTATAAAGTCAACTATGCTGTTGTGTCAAATCATATTGTGATTTAGTGCAGTTTTAATTGTGTAGTAAAACCACGTGGTATTTTTCAAAGGAAAACATATAAACTGTGCTCTTACTGTTTTTAATTATAGTGAGTTTGAATATGAAAACGTAAACATTATAATAGTTTAAGATATTAGGATACCTTGTCACCTTCTAGTTGCTCGTCATACAAATTGTTGTCCTCGATATCTATTGGACAATGAATATTACTTCGACACAAAACTCTGAAATTAAAATTTGTTAGATGTATACCAATGTTTTAAAAATGGTAAGGTGATAAGTAAAGTATTACTTATGCGACTCTAGTTCATTGATTGTGTGACTGATGAAAATTTTTTTACAGGAAAAACACATAATAGCTTCAACTTCACTATTATAACTGTTTAAAAGATCTAAAAACATTGGTTTGTCTACCTCCGGTTCACCACCGACATCCATTTAACTAGAAAAAAAATTTAAAAAAGCTTATAAGTAGTAATAAAATGGACGATATGGCCAAAAGTAATTACCTTAAAATTTAGTGGAGTAGTATATACAACTGTCAATGTGTATGTAAAGATTTAAAGAACCGCAATAGTAAATCGGTCGATTAGACTTTGATGAAGCTGACGTCAAAAAATTGTTGAATGGTGAGAAATCGTAAACTGAAAAAATGAGATATTTCAAGGTTAGAGTAACACTTGGGTGTGAATTATGTAATATATGTAATTTTTGCATATAAATCTGGAAACGAAATAAATAACAGTAATAATTTTGGATCGGTTACAAAACAGTGTTTTGATAATTTTTATCTATCTTTTGCCAAATTGTGTTCGTTTGAAATGTGCCAACCAAATTATAAATTGAACAAAAATTTCTTTGGAATAGGAGGAGAATTATTATCAATTGCAACAAAACAATATTCATTAACAATGACAGCACACTCACTTATGGAAATTAACATTTTTTTCACAATTGAGGACAGTAAAAAGGTATATCTGGTCAAAAAAAAATTTCAAATAAGAAAACTTTTACACGTATCCAAGTAAGCAAAGACTAGTCTTATTCGATTTAAAGTAAATCGATTACATATTAGGTGAGGAATGAATGAAACTAATTTCCTATATTTAACGTCGGTTCTTGGGCGAAATATTCAAAATTAGCTTTTGTACTCGCTTATGTCTTTAATAGTTATAGTTAGTTTTTAAAAAAAATCGTACTGGGTAGAGAATAATTATCTGCTGAAAAAGTTGATGTAAAAACTACATCTTTTGACCACCCATAAGCAAAGATAATAAATATATCGTAGAGTAAATAAGATTGTCATATAAAAAAACAGAAGATGGACATGTATACAGAACTTTGGAGAGGTAAATAGTTTTACTATGAACTCGTCTTCCTTACCAGCGTAGATGTACCACCTTCCGTGTGAGTATTTATTAGGCAATCAAAACAAAACAATAGTCTACAATGTGCGTGCGTGTGTTTATTGAGCAATCAAACAAAACAATACAATTACTTGTTATGGTGTAACATTTCATCCATCTGTTATTTAGCAATAGTTTCAAACACAATGTGCCCTTACGCGAGCAAGCATCGGCGATTAGCCACCAAACAGTTTGTACGAGGCGTATGCGTTAGCAAACACTAGGCTCGGATAGGGTGATTGGGAAGACACAATAAAACACAATAAAATTAAACAGCATAAAAATAAAAACTTTTAATGTCACTCAAAGGCCAAGAAAACACAGTTAATATTCACAAAAATTGTAAAGGTCAAAATTTACAGGAGAAAATAAATACTGTCTATAGCCTTAAAGCAACGAACTATTGAAATATATAAAGGTGAAGAATGTAGAAAGAAAAGAGTCAAGTTGAATAACACAATATGTAAACACGCACTGGCCTTGAGCTCGCAAGAGAGTTTGAAAGTTACACGAAATAAATGTGAACATGAAAGCACTGATAGAGTATAACTGATTGAAATATTGATTAACTATAAACCACTGTCTGTTAAAAAATGCACAATTACTGTCTGTGGAAATACACAAGAGTTTCACTGAGTCTTGCTGTTGATAATCACTGGTAGTTCGATGAGATTAACTATTTGAGCTGGTCTGCAAATTATGCAGTGAGCAACTTAAACAAAGCACTAAGTGCACTGCACTGCACAACTGAGTTTTGTCCACTGTATTGAGAGAGTTAATCAGAAGATTTACACTAGCATTTAAGGTGATGTATGCACCTTTGAATGCTAGAGTTTGGCAACGTAAATTAAGAGAGTCTATCTTCAACGAGAGCTGAGTATAATCAGGCGCTTACAGTATACAAAGCTTGCCGCGTGAATACGCACACACACACCTGCAGCGCGCCAAGTCGACCAAGCGCACACGCACAGAGCGTTGAGCCGACAGAGACTACAAATGTACACAATGTACACAAAAGCCGGGCCTACTGTCGGTCGCTCTCATTTCCAACACAGTTTTTTAGTATTACCAATTAATAAAATATGCTCTAAGCCGAAAAAACATCTGCGATTACAAACCTGACTTTTTTTTTAGTATGGTATATGAAAAAAGTGTATCCTTAGGTAGGCAAGCATCGGCGATTACGAACTTAACTAATATTTTGTATTATTTATTCATAAAATTCTCTATTAGGCAAGTAAGCATCGGTAATGAGAATCTCTACAGCTTTTCAGTATCATTAACTATGAGAAAATGCCCTTAGGCAAGTAAGCATAAGCGATTAGAAACAGGTTTTTAGTACTATTTATTAATAAAATATGCCCTTCCGCAAGAAAGCTGTGGTTATAAGCAGTGTAACTGTATTTCAGTATATTATATTGAAAAAACAAAACATATTTTCGTGCAAGTAAGTATTGGAGATGAGGAACCTAATTTGTAGTAATCGAAGATTTTTGCTCGTCTAGGGGCACAGTTTATTAATGAATTATACTTAAAAAATTATGGGGTTTCTAATCGCCGATGCTTACTCGCCAAATGATAAGCTTTTTTAATTAAGTATACTAAAAAACTGTTGGATTGCTAATCACCAATGGTTGGTTAAATAAAAACACTTTTTATTAAGAACTTATGCTAGAAAACAGTTAGATTGCTAATTACCGATGCTTGTTCAGTGAAAGTCATACTTTACTGTAAAATAATGTCAAAAAACTGTTAGGTTTTTAATCGCCAATGCTTGATTGCCTAACGACAAAATTCATGAATAAATAATACTGAAAACTGTTGAGTTTTCAATCGCCAATGCTTACTCGCTCAAAGAAATATTAGCTAAAAAATTTAAAAAAAATTGACCTCTATGTTATTCCTATGTGAAGATATTAGATTAAGAACAAACCTACGTTTGATTTATTCATTTCAGAACACAGTGCGGGATGGCTCTGACATTATCGCCCATATTCTTTACCCCTGTATTAAAATCTTTATAAATATGCGGCTATTGCGCTATTGGAGTCCAATTGTGCATCTGACGTCTTGCTACTATTTTTTCTCTCTTATAACAGCCCAAGTGTGACGCGAGTTGCATATACCGTACGTATACTATGCATAATATGCGAGGACTTCGATTGATTATTTACAAAAGCCACATATTTACATCGTATCTCTTCCAAAAGAGTGAAAATTGCAGAATACAATATTCATCCATAATTTCTGCACCTCAAAATCATCAATTTTTTCATATTTTCCTTATTCGATTGGTCCGGTACAAGAGTTAGTTAATCGGTTGGGCCGGGAAAGTAGCAGTTAATCGGTTGGGCCGAGAAAATGGTTGTTAATCGGTTAGATTTTTTGACCATTACGAGAAATGGGCAATTCTAATCATTTCAAAAACTTGTTTGGACGAAAGTACGCTAAAAAAGGATATGCTTTTCAGTCCTTACTCAATTTTGGAAAAATGGAGTTTATTGGTTTGCCCGGGAAGCCACAGATATACATGATTTATCACTTTAGTATACGAGGTTATAGTGAAATAACATTTCTACAAATACTGTTTCAGTCGAAACATGGAGATACATATCCAACTCCTTGCAAAGTTACATGGCATTGTTCAGCATATGGGCTCTTACTTTTTATTTTGTGGAGATCGAATTAACAAAGTCGCGAACCTGTAGTGCACAAGCTTATTGGAATAAAAAAATCTAAAGGAATTTTTGCAGCATCTTTAACCTTCGTAGAATACAAAACGTCTAAATTGGAACGTCTTGGATACTTTTTTTGGTCCTTTAAAATGCATGGAAATGTTTACTTTGGTAATTTTCAGATCTCGTGTCGTAGGAAAAGTATAAAGAATCCGTATTTTAGTTCTAAGCGTTGTTAAAACTGTTAAATTACAAGTGAGACACGAGCCCGTAACGCCAATTTACCCACTTTTTTGTTGTATTTGAAAATAAAGCAATACTTTTGTATGATATATATATATATATATATATATATATATATATATATATATATATATATATCCATATATTGTATAGTTGTGTTGACAAAAGTGAGTCTCAGCCTCCCCGCTCCTCCTCAGCTCCTCCACAGCTTCCCCACAGCTCCCCCTCGATTCACATAGTTATTTGTTTGTTTTTACGTCATTTTTGATCAAATTATATTTAAGTAACCTCCATCCCATTCCTCCGCTTCTCCCCGCTTCTCCTCAGCTCCCCCTCGCTCCCCCTTCACCTCCCCCCCAAAAATACTTATTTATAGAATTATTTACTATCTAAAATGTTTAAAAATATATGTCATTTAGTACCCAAGTCATACCTCGTTTTTAGGGTTTTTAAGTCACTGATTATAGGTCCCCCTCTGTCTATTCTCTCCCCCTTACTCACTATATGTCTCTAAGGGACCATTATTTATTTAACTTGATTGAACTTTTACATTTGAAATCTCTTTCTGGTCCATGTGTACTTTACCCAAATATAAAATTCTGAATTAATTGAGGACTTAATTTACAAAAAGACAGAATTTAGGGAAAGGTATAGTTAAATAGACAAACACAATTAAGCTTTTGAAACAATAATTTATTCTCTTAATTAAATTTTGTAACATTTTATGTGTCGTTTTAACCCATCAGTTCTTTTAAAATCTTTTCCACATTTTTCACATACTTTTTTTTTATAGTTTTTATGCATTAACATATGTCTGTTTAAATGTGACGATCTTTGAAGTTACATATTTTTGAATTACTGAAAAATTTCTTGCTTAACAATATTTTTAATTTCTGATTTACTCTCGAATTTAATTTTAATAAAAATTCTTTTTAGATTCTTACATCTTAATAAAGCAACTTATAATTGTCCGTGACAGAATAAAGGTTTTTTAATATACAATCCTAAGGAACAAAAACTGTGTCCTTGTGATTTGTTGATGAACATAGAAAATGCTAATACAAAGGGAAACTATTTTTTATAGAAGACAAAAGGTAATGATGATGAGATGCGAGTATTCAATGTTTTCTAGGATTATAAACTTTGCTTCCTTTTTTCTCTTCCGTTATTATTTCTGCTTCTATATTATATTTAAATAATTTTGTTATTTTTGATCTTGTGCCATTACAAAGATCGTCTAATGTACATAAAATTATTACTAACATTACTATAGCATTTATTTTTAATTTTAATTCATGTTATGGAATACCTCCTCTGATATTACTTAAAAATTCTATTGGAAAATTAATATTTATGTTATCATCTGTTTTACCAACTCCTTTGTGAGTCGCGTATTCTAATATTGTGAACTTATTCTCAGTCTGCATTGATAATTACACAAGTAATGTTGTTATTTTGTCTACTTAATCTGTTAGTGGGGGGTTAACGCGTGGAGCGCGCAGGGGGGCGTTAGCCCCACTAGTATATATATATATCTTTCTATATTATATAGTTAACTCAGTGGGGCATTCCAGACAACCCCCCCGCCCCCCACCGTCCCCCATTTGCCTCCCACCGACCCCCTACCAACATCCCACAAAATAAGGTAAAAATCCGTTATTTTGTTGCTTATTTTGACATATCGTAGTTTTTCTCAAAACCCCCCACATCCCCCGACCGACCCCCCACAGCCCCTCACGCATTTTTTCATGGCCCCCCACTGCCCCCCACAAAACATTATATGTATAGTATAGAAGTATAGTATAAGTCTTTATTCAAGCCAGGGGGTTCAATATGGCTTCATGGTATAATAACAATGTATGTTTTAATATTTAATCAAATAGTTACAGATTAGTGCACAATACCATAATCAGCTAAACTTCAATATAATCATATGAATTTCGATTTATTGGATCCATTGGTTTCTTTGTAAGCATAAAGTTTTTGGTGGGCTGACTTTTTTTGTTAGCATTTTGTAACGTTGCATTTTGCCAGCCCTGTCAATGTGTTAAAGTCCATGACCACATTCCTACCAAATCACATGGAAATATTGTACAGTATTTTTTCTCAAAAATTTATATATTTGCTAATAGTTGGTGTCAGTCAACTAAAAGACTCACATGATTTACCTTCCTATACCAAAATTTGATTAATATGTAGAAGAGCACAATTATTATTATCATTATCGAAGTCTTCCGTAAAATATTTTTTATATTCATTCCATATTTTATCTCCTTGAATGTTTTTTGAAATCAAAAACCAAGCAAAAAATTGTCTTAACTAGTATGGGAACATAATTGTTATGGCTTCTTTAAAAATATTGTCGATTTCAGAATCATGTTTTATTAAACCCATTGCATTTGCAGTATCCCTGAAATTTGTATATGTTATTCCATTGTGTTTTTTAACGTCTTCAAACGATGTAGCCCCATGTAAATTATTTGAAACAAGTTTCAAAAAAAAGCGTTAATGATCTTTTGGAGATACTATGTTTAATCTACCTATAGCAATATTTTTTAGTGTAATTTTCCTTTTTTTCCAAATTTTAAGTTTATTGACAAAAATGTAATGTTCTGGAATGTTAACATATTTTAGTGATTTTGCAAAATGATCTACTTTATTTAATTCAAACCAAGCTGTAAGAGGTGTTTGATAATTTTTTAATACATTTTTCATATCACTTTCTTCAAATATGAGTTTTTGTTTATTTTCAAGATGAACAGATAGATTTACAACTGTATGACTCCTACCACAAATTGGATATTCTTGAAATCTCCAAGCTGCTTCCATTGGTCTTAAATATCTAGCATCTACGTAACTACTTATTTCATCTACTTTTTCTTCATTTAGTTCGTTTGATTTTTCTATTTTAATGTATGCTCTGTCACTACCTTTATGTATGTAGTTATAAATTGTGACCATCGGTCACTCCTACCAAAAAAAAAAATAGTAAATTTTTTAATCAATTTTGACTATTAAAAATATAAAATTGTTATTTAGTGTTTAAAGCTTCCACCGATAAGTAGGATATGCAAATATAGCGATAGTGTGCGTCATGAAGTGCAGGAGTAGAGGGAAAGAGACAACAACATTCTACCAATGATGAGAGTCCGCAAATTTCCCCCTCACAAAGCAATTGCCGAGCCGCCGAAAAACCGAGGTTTGCTGTACGATCAAGACACAGCCACATCAGATTCTAGCTCTAGATTCTCTGCCTAGCAGGTCAAAGTACCTTGCTTTTCGGGCTTCTAGACTGATCTCACAACACTGGCCTATAGAGACGTGCTTGGTAAGGCATTGTGTCCGAGCCTTTCGCGTACAAATTACGCCAGCTATTTTTATATTCTTGCTATTCATTAATTATTGAATCATTCTTTTGATAATTCTTTTATAACGATTTTCAATTGATTTATTTGTTTTAAGAATAACGTATTGAACTTTATGATTGTTCAAACACTTTAATAAGTTTTCATGCAAACGAGCGTATTATGCCGTTTATGTAATTTGAGCCATGCGCTCCTGTGTATAGAACTTGATTGAATACATGACATTTTCGATTTACATGTTATTTTGCATATTCATTGCTTTGAAAAACTATTTATATGTACTATGACACCTTTCACGAAGTTGTAACGTTAGCCACCATAAGATAATTTATAGGTTTGCGGGTAAGGGATCCTATTACCTTTCCTTTAGATGTTTGATATACTCGTAATATATTGAGTATTGACAAACATCTAAATTTTCCATAGTTCCTCTCTTTTCATCTGTACATGGGACATTAGAAGGGCGGGAGATAATTCTTAGTTTTATTTCATGCATTAGATAGAATGTTATGGTCTAGGTAAGTACCGTGAACCCACGACTCTTTTATAGTCAACAACGTGATTTTCTCCTCGGTAATTAGCCGTAAATAATAACGAGAACGTCACAAAATATATTTTATGCTTTGTATTGATGCACAATATTCAAAGTTTAAATGACATTTATACTTCATTAACAAAAATTTATTGTATGGAACAACCATTGAATTATCATTATAAGTCTTATCTATGTTCAGACTTTTGTAAATATGTTTTTCAGACATATTATCTCTTCTCATATATTGTGGGTAACCGTTATTTTTAAATGTAGTTTGGTTTGCAAATTAAATTAAATGTAGTTTTTGGAAAATTTTTTGTACACTTTTTGTGAGAATTATTTATACATGGACTTTCATCTGTACGAGGGCCATGAAGCATGTGTTTAATCACTAATTTTGTAAGTGTTGTATTATTCGAAGGAATTTCAGCTGAAATAAATTTATCGATTTGTTCAGGTGTTATGATTCTCTCATCAGGATGTAATGTTATTAATAAGTGTGCATGTGGTAAACCACGTTTTTGAAATTCAATAGTGTAAATGTATGCTAATACTTTACCAAAAAAATTTTTTTTGATAATGTCATCTAAAATTGATTGTAATTTTGTATGGAATAACCGAACTGTAATATTTGGAATATCATTTGGTGTTGTATTTTTTGGAAATTTAGATAGTAAAAGCTTCAATTCTTTTCATTTGGGATTACATGTCACTGTAATAAATAAGTCTGGTCTACCGCATTTTCTCATAATAGCCATTGCATCTTGATAATGTTTCTGCATGTATCTTGGACTTCCTATATACGTAGAAGGTAGTATATAAAGATCTCCTATTTTTTCCTCCGTTTCAAAATTTTTAGATAAATTTGATGCACTGTTAGCTATCACATCTAATAATCCTTTGTAACCCTCTATTCTTAAATTTTTTTGATTGTATCTCAAATAATTCAAACGATTGTGCTCAATTATGATGTATGAATGTATAAAAAATTGTTAAGTTAACCTTCCTCCGTATAATAAGGGACTAAAACTTTTATCATTTGGTCTGTAGGACAGTCTATTTGCGTAATATTGCAACATAGAAAGTTTTTTGTTTGATTTAGAATAACTTTTGAAGTAACCTGTACTCCACCCTAAATCTCCTAAAGAAAAAAATAGGGGAAAAACCATTGGATCTATGAAATACGAAAGCTTATTCAAAATCGTTTCTGTAGGATATGTGTCTGATACTTACTAAGGGTAAAGACAAAGATCAAAATTTTCTGGTAATCCCGAGTTTGATACTATAATTGCACTACATTCTGCAGTCAATGGTTTGTTATACGTATGTTTTGTTGATTATTTTTACGTAAAAAAATCATTTTATAATTTGGTAAATTTTCTATATTAGTAATTTGATGTAAATGTTTGTATTTCTTAGCTATGGGGTTTTTCTTCATAGTGTAAGTCAGAGTTTTAATGTGTTCTTTGAGTAAATTAGTATTTTTTATTGAATTCAGTCACTAGTGTATTATATAGTTAACTCAGTGGGGCATTCCACACAAACCCCCCACCACCCCCCCCTCCACCAACCCACCCCACCAACCCCCCACAAAATAAGGTGAAAATCCGTTATTTTCTTGCTTATTTTGACAAATCGTAGTTTTTCTCAAAACCCCCCACAGTCCCCCACCGACCCCCCACAGCCCCCCACTGACCCCCCACAAAATATTATATGTACAGTATAGAAGTATAGTATAAGTCCTTATCCAAGCCAGGGGGCTCAACCACGTATAGCTTCATGGGATAATAGCAATGTATGTTTTAATATTTAATCAAATAGTTACAGATTAGTGTACAATACTATAATCAGCTAAGCTTAAATACAATCAATTGTATTTCAATTTATTGGATCCCTTGGTTTCTTTGTAAGCATAAAGTTTTTGGTGGGCTGACTTTTTTTGTTAGCATTTTGTAACGTTGCATTTTGCCAGCCCTGTCAATGTGTTAAAGTCTATTACCACATTCCTACCAAATCACATGAAAATATTGTACAGTATTTTTTCTCAAAACATCCTACATTCCCCCACCTACCTCCTACGGCGCTCCCACCGGCCCCCACGAATTTTTTCATGGCATAATTATTCTATCATCATCACTTATAAAGTCCTTTAATATACAATTCTTCTTTTTACGTACAGAAACTTAAGTTAAATTTAGAGTATCATTAATATAAACGATGAAAGTTTCGCATCACTTCATGAGTCATCTTACAAAGCCTGATTAAACCACGAAGACTTACGTCCATTTCTATTCTGTTTTAAATTAATGCTAAAATTGGTACAATAGATGAACACAATATACATTCATGATATGAATTATTAATTAATAAATTTTACCTATACATAAAAAAATAAATAAAAAGGAATGTTAAATGTTTCTATGTCCTCTTCTCCAATTCTTAACAATAATTTTAAAAATTCGTTATTACTAGAACGGATATTATTTTGTAATCTTAAAATTTTAAAGGAGTTCCATAAAAATGATGATTTAATAGTTTCTTCTATTATTATAGTTCTATTACCGTTTTGAATAACTGGCAGGATTTGTCGAAAATCTCCTCCTAATACTATTAATTTATCACCAAAGCAAAGTTTTGTATTACACAAGTCTCTCAACGTTCTATCAACGATTTCTAGAGCTTTTTTCGGAATCATAGAAGCCTCGTCCCATATTATTCAATCAACTTCCCTTAATTTTTTTTTTTCAGTTTCAAATTCTAAAAATACACTTTCAATATTATCTAAGTCTAGAGGTAAACGAAAAGTTCTATGACTGGTCATACCTTTTGGTAGTAATACAGATGCAATTCCTGTCCAAGCCATTGACATAATATTTTTACCTCTAGAAATAAAATAATAAATGAGTGTCTTATGTAAGTAGGTTTTTCCGGATTAACCAGGACCATCTATGGAATATACTTTTTCATCTTGTTCACAAATAGTTTTAAAAATTTTTCTTCGATCTTCATTTAAATTTGTAAACATTATATTGGACATTTTTTTACTGAAAGATATTTCCTCAATATTGCAATTATTTTTATAGTTGCTAATGGTTGGTGTCGGTAAACTAAAAGACTCACATGATTCACCTTACGATACCAAAATTTGATTAATATGTAGAAGAGCACAATTATTATTATCATTATCGAAGTCTTCCGTAAAATATTTTTTATATTCATTCCATATTTTATCTCCTTGAATGTTTTCTGAAATCAAAAACCAAGCAAAAAATTGTCTTAACTGGTATGGGAACATAATTGTTATGGCTTCTTCAAAAATATTGTCGATTTCAGAATCATGTTTTATTAAACCCATTGCAATTGCAGTATCCCTGAAATTTTTATATGTTATTCCATTATGTTTTTTAACGTCTTCAAACGATGTAGCCCCATGTAATTTATTTAAAATAAGTTTTTTAAATTTGAAAAATAAAAAAGTTAAGAATAAATAAGAATAAATACACGAAAATTGTAAAAATGTATTTCTCATAAAATATTTAAAAGTTGGGGGGTTGGCGCTCAGTGCGCGCAGGGGAGCGTGAGCCCCACTAGTGTACATATATATATATATCCCTATATTATATAGTTCTTTGTGTGGGGCATTCCACATATCCCCCCACAGATCCCCATAGACCCTCCACAGCCCCTTACAGACCCCCACAAATAAGCTGAAATTCGACTAATTTTATCGCTAATTTGATATTTTCTAACTTTCTCTTTAGACCCCCCACGTCCCCTCCACAGCCCCCCGCAGCTCCCCTTACACAATTTTGCCTGTCCCTCCACAGACCCCCCACAGGCCCCCCACACCATTTTTCATGCATCGTGTAATGTGTACTTGTTAAATGATGAAACATTAATAAGTGACTTTCAAATTATTACCATAAATATTGCTAATTTATCTATAAAAATCATCAAATAAAGTTAAAAAATTATGTAAAAATCTCTTTCCAAACAACATTTTCTATCTCTGTATTTTTTTGCCTCTCTATTCGAATAAATAAATTATTTTTATCTTTGCATCTTGATAAAGCCACATATAATTGACCATGAGAAAATAAGGGTCTTTTAAAATACAAACCTACATTATCGAAACTTTGACCTTGGGATTTGTTTATTGTCATAGCAATAGCCACAACGATTGGATGTTGTTTACGATACAAAATAAACGGTAATGTTTTGGAGTTTCCTGTGTCTAAGGTTATTATTGGAATGAAGACTCTATTTCCAATTTTTTCTCCAGTTATTATTTCCTCCTATATTATACTGTAATAATTTTGTGATTCGTAAAAGTGTTCAATTACAGAGTCCATCTGATATACTTAAAATTCTCAGTAACATCACTATTGTACCAATTTTTAGATTTAGGTCATGAGGTGGTAATCCTTCAAGAATATTGTTCAACATTTCAACCAGAAAATTTAAATAAATATTATCGTCTGATTCATCAAACCCTTTATAAGTTGCGTTATCTATACTATAGTAAGTTTTAATTTCTCCAGTTAATTTTTTAAGAATTTTATTTTTTAAATAAGAGGTGCTCTCGTTATGCGATGTAAGTATAACACTATCCATCGAACAATTGTGGATATTAAAAAATATTTGAAAACATTTATCATTTGAGATCCAATTTTTAGGAATGTTAAAAATTTTTATTGACCCTTTCCCAATTTTTGATAATAATTTTGAAAATCCTTTATCGTTAGAATAAGCATTAATTTTTGATTTCAAAATTTGGAATGAGTTTCATTAAAATAAAGATTTCATAGTTTGTTCAAGTATAATTTTTCCATTACTGTTTTTTATCACTGGGAGAATCTGACGAAAATCACCTCCTAAAATAATTAATTTATTTCCAAAATATTTTTTAGTATTACATAAATCTCTAAACGTTCTGTCTACTTTTTCCAATGCTCTTTTTGGAATCATTAAAGCCTCATCCCAAATAATGAAATCAACTTCTTTTAATTTTTTTTTATCTGACTCGAATTCTAAAACTGCACTCTCTATATTATTAAGATCTAAAGGAAGTCTAAAAAGTCCTATGAATGGTCATCCCCTTTGGAAGCAAAATTGATGCTATGCCAGTCCATGCCATTGTCATGATTTTTTTATTTTGAGACATAAAAAAATTAATTAACGTTTTGTATAGATAAGTTTTTCCTGACTCTCCAGGACCATCTATGAAGAACATATTATTTTTTTGTTCGCAAATGATATGAAATATATTTTTCTGGTCATTATTCAAACTTTTATACATCGAGTTAAACATTTCTTTACTGAAACGTATTTCGTTATCTTTATTTTCTTTTTCACTCTCCATTTTTGTTGGTGTAGGTAAATTAAAGCATGCACATGATTTATTTTCTGATTTTAAAATTTGGTTAATATGTAAAAGAGCTAAATTATCTTTATTATTAGGCAAACCCTTCGTAAAAAATTCTTTGTATCTATTCCATATTTTATTACTTTGAGCGGTTTCTGCAATTAAAAAATAATCAAAAAATTGTCTTAATTGATATGGAAACATAACAGCAATTGCTTCTTTAAAATAAAATAGATTTTTTTGTCATTGTCTATTAAACCCATTGCAATTGCAGTATCTTTAAAAGTTTTATAAATTATTCTCTTATATGTTTTAATGTCTTTGAACGATGTCAAACCAGTTACTTTATTTAATACAAGTTTAAAAAAAAAGTCTTTCATGATCTTTCGGAGATACAATGTTTAATCGACCAATTGCAATATTTTCTATTATATTTTTCCTATTAATTTTTAGTTTAAGATTACTACTTGAATTTCCATATGTTTAAATATTGTTGTTCGAGAAATTAACTATAACGTGAACATTAAATAAATCTGAAAAGCTTTGAATTTCAATACCTGTACCATAACTCCCATTTTTTGACATTATGTTAATATATTTATCACTACTTTTTACATTTCGATAATAATCGTTTCCTACTATACATTCATAATAATTTTGCTATTTATTTACAACATTAATGACTACTAAAGAGCGAGCTCTCATGTGGAAATTTTCGTCACTGTACAGAAAATAATAAAAAGTTCTGAATAAACAATTTTCGTCCCCTTTTACGCTAACTTTTTGTATTTTTTATATTGTTCATTTTTATAAATTTAAAAAATAATTAGGTTGATTTTAAATTAAATTTTAATCGTACAAAGTACAAACAATTATTCCAATTTACAGTGTGAAATACTGTAAAAAAATTATTTTCATATTTGTCATCGAATCTGAAAATGAAAAATTTCTTCTAATCACTTAATACCGATTGATAAAACATAGAGTGCATAACAGAAATAATATAAAGTATATGTTATAAAAAAATTTAAATAATTTACATGTGATCGAAGTGATTAAGACTTTTTGTTGTTTAGAATGCAATCAAAAAAAAATAATGTATACGTTTTTTCTCTAAACATAACGGAGAGTCCAAAAAAAAACTCACAACGTACAACAAAAGTACCTTCTGGGTGGTGTGGAAATTTAATGATTTATAAATTTAGCTAATGCTTAACGATGTAGATCAAAAACTTTTCTTACTCACGAAATTCTGGGTAACAACCTCTCCCCACTAACAGATGAAATTTAAAGACTCTTCTTTTCAGTTTAAACAGTAGGGGGTTGGTGCGCGGAGCGCGCAGGGGGGCGAAGCCCTACTAGTGTATATACATACAAACTAATATACAACATACAAACTACATACAATATATATTAGTGGGGCTCCGCTCTCCTGTGCACTCCGCGCGCTAACCCCCCCTTTTATTGAGTTATAAGTGTAATTTTTTCAAAATAAGGTTTGTATTAATATTTTTCAAAGCCTTAAAAAATGATAAAATTAATTTTTAGTATGAAAATAATATGTTGAAGTATATTTTACAGAATTCGGAAGACTATGGCATTTTTCAAAAATACTCGGGAACAAATTTTTTACGCTGGGGAATGATTACTGGTCTGCTTTTAAGGGAATATAAAGAACAAGCTGCTAATTTTTGATAAAAGTGATAAAGTTTATATAGACAGAGAGATGTGCCCTTGACTTTTTGTTGGTGAGCTGTATTATTTCTTCTAGTGGCTCTCTTTTTTAAATGAGCTGTCTATCCTGTATGAGTGAATAGATATTTCTAAGCTCTTATAACTTTATATGCCCTCTGCGCGCTCTGCGCACCAATCCCCGTAATTGCAAATGAGATTTACGAAGTATGGAAAAAAACCCAAATTATAATAATTGTTACTTAAAATTTATATATGTAGAAAATGTATATTGATCATAATTAATTACATGAATTTTTAACAATCACTTTTTATTTTCCCTGACTAATAACAGCTATTTCTATGGGATTAGTAGAACACGATTTTCAAAACGACATAATTTTCAAAGAAGCATGTAATGTTATGCTGCTTTTTCAACTACGAAAATTTTTCGCATGGTTTATTATGTCTGAAAATTTTTTTGGTAATATTATTTGGAACAAATACAAAAAATTTTTTATGAAAGATTGTAAAGATGATCAAAATAAAGCTCTTTTACGATCAAACGAAATTTTTAATTCTGAAAATATGTCTCGTAAATATTTCAATTTACCAGAACCAACAGAAACGACGAAAAAAAAATCAATACTGACAATGATAAAAAAATAATTTTTATGAAATATTTTCACAACTTAGTCATGGTCAATATGTCAAAAATTTTTCTTAAAACTAACTAAATAATAATATCCATGATATGAAATTGAAAAGAAAGAAAAAAGATAAAATTTCCAAAAAAAAGTTCTTTTTTGGAATATCAAAGTACAGTTAACTTGGACAGAGTCGATACCAATGCTGATACTTCTAAGTATCAAAAAATAGCGATATTACCGTTATGTCGATATTGTGTCAGCAAAGTTTTTTTACTTTTCATTCCTTATAAATATTAATTCGATAATATACATAAAAATATTCAAGTTACATGTTTTTAAATTTATTTTCCACCATTTCGTATTGTAAAAACATTATCTTATTGTGGTATTTATATTCAAGTGTCATTACTTTGTCTACGTATCGTGGATACCTACGTTTAATTACCCTTTGCGCAGGATGACCAATGTAGTTCAAAGGTTACTGATGACTGTTTGATTATTTTTTGGCAAAAATGGAACAAAAAATCAAAAATTCTTGATTTTAGTGCCACAGCAAAAAATGCTGGTGGAAATACTGCAAATTACTGTTGTTCCAAAATTTTTTTATGTGCGTTCATTTGACAAAAAAGTTTAAAAAATTTTTGGACAGTCCGTGACACTGGTAAATTATGACTAAGTAGAGTTTGAAAATTTTTGAAAATCGATTTCTTACATCCATTACTTTTCTGTGTCGATTGGTGTCAAATGTCATATTTATATATGCGCGCGCACACACACATACATATATGTATTCTTTTACAAATCGAACGGATTTTGATGATAATTAATCGGCACCTCTTCGATTTGGCTGAAACTTTTTTTACGGATTCTATGTCGAAAAAAAAGAGATACGTGTCAGAAGAATTTTGTTTTCTTTGCATATTTTCGATAATAGAAGTGATCGAACATTTGAGAATGGCAAGTTTTTTGGCTCGGAGACTTATTTTCTTAAATTCATAGTTCCGAATCTTTAAGAGCTACAAAATTATCACCAATTGCACTTTTGTAGCTGACGGATGAAACTTTAAGAAAAAAATTTTTTTTACAAAAAATACTAACAAATTTAAATTGTTATTAACAATTTAATTGTTAAAACCGATTTTTAACAAACGCCCCCAAAAAGAATCAAGTTTTTAGTAGTTTCATCGCATTTTCTGTCAAATTTTACGTCAAAAACATGTTTTTAAAATATGGTACCATTCCAATTATTATTGTTAAAATATTAATTTATGTAGCGCGTAACGGCCAAAAAAACGATTTTTTGTTAATAAATTGAAATCTGTTCATCGTAAAAAAAAAAGTTAAATGTAAAAGTTGTAGATAATTGACAGATCTACAACTTTTGTGAAAAATTTTTTTTGACATAACCTCAAAATTTCAAATTAAATTGCAAAAAATGTAAAAAATCAGCTTTGTAATAATTATTTTTTGGCAATTTGTATAGAAAATAATTTATGTGTAATTTATTTTGAATCAAATCTCCTGACATGTTAGAAAACCTATCTTGATTGAAAAAAAAATTATTATTAAGCTTTGAAAAAAAAATCTATCCAGTGCGTTTGAAACAAATAATATATCCAGCGCATCAAGTATTATCGCCCTGTTTGTTGTATTAGCCACCACTGCCATGAAAGACTTTGATAAATAATAATCGATGATAAAAAAATATTTTAGTAAATTAAAAAAATCACGTAATAAAAAATAATGTAATACTTCTTAATATATAATATGTACTTTATTGAAATAACGACATTTATATAGTAAAATTAGCACTCTCCTTGACAGTTTAATAGTATATTTTACTTGAAAATTTTCACAACATTTTTTTTTCATGCAATGAAAATATCTTAGCTTCTAATTCTTGACAAGATATTGGAATCATTCAATGATATTTTAGGGTTCCCTTTATTGTTTTAGCTATTGTAAATCGTTCTGATAGTAATTTTCTTTCTTCTTCGTGCTCATCATTTGTAGAATAGCGACAAGTAATGTTTGGCAGTGATTCTGTCGCCCAATTGAATAGTTCTCGTGGCGTTCGAATGGGATTGTTTATCCTCTGAAGACTCGCTCTGGAGGCTAGTCGTTTTAAAGTTCCACCTATCCCGTCACAGGGTCCTTTACCATGTGAAGTGGGAAAAAAATGGGTTACTCAGCTGATTTATGGAAACGAAAGGTTAGGTATCTCTGAACACAATAAAACATGCCAAGCATTAAATTTACCAATTCGAATTGTTCATTTTCATTCTTTCGTTCTTCTGCATTTTTTATCTTTCCAATTCGTACGCGGCACGAAGTACAAATTTTTTGTTCCAATGTCTCTGAATAAATTCTTAAATTTAACGCTTGGAGTTGATTTTCGTTCACTTTTCTCAGTTCAGAAGCACTTGTAGCACGATGTCTCAATTGAAAGGGATTAAAACATCGGTCAGATCTAATAATAGTACCTTGCAATGATCGTGCTTCTTTACGTGACATTTGTACACTGACATACAAAACGAAGCGGACACTTATGAATAAAGAATTCTATTACTTTAAACTTTAACGTGAGAAAGGAAATGCTTTGGCAGCAGACGAAAACCAGCGCAAAGCTGATCCGACAGCCAACGAGCTTTTAGTTTAGTGAATCTACGGGTGTGGCGTGTAGATCACTATGGATTACGGATCTCACTTTAGGCGGACTTCCCCGCGAAATTTTAAAAATATGCTAAAATTTAAAAACCAATATTAAACCAAAAAACCATGCAAGAAACAATTATGAATGCTAAAAAACGAGGTTCCGAAAACAAAAATAATTTTAAAATATGAAGTAAATCCCACATGTCAAAGTTACGCACTGGATAGATTTTTTTTCAACGCTTGATAATAATTTTGTTTTCAATCAAGATTGGTTTTCTAACAAGTCAGAAGATTCGATTCAAAATAAATTACCCATAAATTATTGTCTGTGCAAATTGCTAAGAAATAATTGTTACAAAGCTGATTTTTTACATTTTTTGCAATTTAATTTGAAATTTTGAGGTTATGTCAAAAAAAATTTTTCACAAAAGTTGTAGATCTGTCAATTATCTACAACTTTTACATTTAACTTTTTTTTATACGATGAACAGATTTCAATTTATTAGCAAAAAATCGTTTTTTGGCCGTTACGCGCTACATAAATTAATATTTTAACAATAATAATTGGAATGGTACCATATTTTAAAAACATGTTTTTGACGTAAAATTTGACAGAGAATGCGATGAAACTACTAAAAACTTGAATTTTTTAGGGGGCGTTTGTTAAAAATCGGTTGTAACAATGAAATTGTTAATAACAATTTAAATTTGTTAGTATTTTTTGTAAAAAAAATTTTTTTCTTAAAGTTTAATCCGTCAGCTACAAAAGTGCAATGGGTGATAATTTTGTAGCTCTTAAAGATTCGGAACTATGAATTTAAGAAAATAAGTCTCCGAGCCAAAAAACTTGCCATTCTCAAATGTTCGATCACTTCTATTATCGAAAATATGCAAAGAAAACAAAATTCCTCTGACACGCATCTCTTTTTTTTCGACATAGAATCCGTAAAAAAAGTTTCAGCCAAATCGAAGAGGTGTCGATCAGACAGGTGTTCGATTTGTAAAAGAATTACCCATATACACGCACACTCACATACGAACATTTAGAAAATAGAATGATGATAATCCGGTACAGCTACGGTCCCCTAGATACTTCACTGACCTTAGCCTAACACTTTCCTCTTATGATGCCGTCCCAGAAAAGAAAGTCGATAAGTGCACTTTATTCAGAACTGAAAATATCGGAAAAAACTAATTGTGTTCAAAATATGATAAAAATGGAATATTTTAACTGCAGAAATTATGATTCTAGGGTAAACATGGCACGATCTTTGTTGTAATCACCAAAAAAGTCGATTTTCCAATGGAAAATTTGAAAAACTGTACTTACGCCTTTTGCTGGGCGTAATTTCCTTCGAAAGAAAGGCGTGAAGTGCACTTAATGACTTTTTTGGCTGCAAAGACCCCCCAGAAACCAGTGCGTTTACAATGCAAGAAAGTAATTAAGTATAATAACACTCCTAGTCGTTAAGTGCTCTTAGGCTTTCTTGCCGACGCGAATTCCAAATTTCATGTCACTTACGCCCTTTTTTCGGCCTCAGATCAAAGTTTTTCCTGACTTTAGTAACATTCAATAAATTATTACAAATAATTCAAAAACTGTTCATTATTTTAACAAACACAGTAAGATTGAAAATCACCTTACAAATCGACTGATATAAAAAACTTATTTTCACCCAAAATGTCCTTGAACGACTTTCTTCTCTGGGACGGCACTATGGAATAGGCACGTTTATTCAAGTTATTCCTTCAATTTCATTAGGTCTATTTACACCATTTGTACTTCTAAGAGACCCCTCCCGAACAGAAATCTTGTTGAGGCTATCGAGAGGCCCTCTAGAGGATACCTAAATAGCGTATGGAGGACCTACTGAGGCAAAGTAACGCGGCGTATACTTGGTCCTGTTTAGGTATCCTAAATAACTGTGTACCTAACCAAACTTGAAGAGTCTCTAGAGTTAAAAAATATATATAAATTCAATGTGAGAGAGTGAGATAGAATTATAATGAAATACACTGTCATACTTACAAGTGTTGTATTACAGAATAAAAAATAGATTGGTGCAAAAAATGTATACTTGTTTAAATGACTTTTACGTGCTGTACAATAATTTAAAAAATTACGTCTACTATAGCGCCGCAATTATAATCAGTATTTAACAGAAATGTGCAGAGTGATGAAAAATGTAAACTTTTGGCATTATACTTAAGCATATTGTGTATACTTTTGAGATATTGCATCTCAAATACATACTTATATATTAAATAACTTCATTAAGTATTAAAAGTATAAGCAATTTAAGTACTTTTGAGACACAAAACATCTCATTTAATCAATAATTTACATATATGTAGGTTAAATTGTTCTTTATTTATCAAACGGTTATCATCATAATTTGTTTACTGTATCTAGCAGCTCTCTTACTCTGATAGATTAACTCTATTTCTGTCCCTCGCTTTTATTGAATTCACACATATATTTATTGACTAGAAAAATGCTTTAAGTTTAGTTATGTACACGGTTATTTAGGATACCTAAAAAGGACTAACTGTATGCCACACTTCTTTGCCTCAGTAGGTCTACTATAGGATACCTATAGAGGTCCTCACGAACTACGTCCCAGCCGGCAATCATAATTCCTACTGAATTCCTTGTGTATTCGCGAATTTTTGGCGAATTCTTAAAGAGCTTGGAATATAAACTACAAGAATTCCTAAGGAGTTCTGTGGTTATTTAGATTATGTCCCATGAAAAGAATTCCTACAGTGCTCGTAAAGAATTACCCAACGAAAAAAAAAACGATCGAATAAAAATAGAGCAGACCTTATATAGTATACAAGAATACGGAATGAATACTATGCGAGTTCGTAGAGAATTGTTTTTTTACAAAATGGAATTCTGAAAAAGTTCAAAAAGAATAATATACGAATTTTTTTTACATGTATGTAAAAATAAATGGAATTCTTAATTTTGTAATAAATTAAGTATTTATTTTTTTTTCCTACACTTTATATAAAATTAAAAAAAAAACATCAACAAGTGCTTAACTATATGACTAATTTTTAACAATTATTAATTAACGATCATAATGAAATCTGAGTGACATAAAAATTAGACTTTAGTAACCATAAACTTACGATAACTTTATACATTATTCCTATTACATCAATCAACTGTTTCACATTTTTGTTGTTCTTATACGACATAAGCTTGAATATTTTATATACGTATCAAATTACAAATACTAAATATTATGATTTTATCATTATGATATTTTTATTTATCATATTTCTCTTGTTTATTTGCTTCAACATAAAAAAAAAAAAAAAAAAAAAAAAAACGATATTCAATTTATCATTATGATTTTGTTATACTTATATATTTATAGACTAAGCTTTTACGTGTTATACCTATCAAATGGCACATATCAAAGATTGTGATTCTATCATTTTGATATTTCTATTTATCGTTTTTTTCTTTCTTGTTTGTTTGTTTAAAAAAAAAATAAAATTTAACAAAACAATGTTCGATTTTTCTCATTAAGACTTTGTTGTGCTCATATATATATACTAAGCTTTAACGTGTAATACCTATTAAATTACATATATCAAATATTACGATTTAATCATTTTGATATTTCTATTTATCATTGTCATATTTCTTATTTGTTTGATTGAGCATGACAAAAAAAAATATAATTTTTAAAACTAAAATGAAATAAAATTTACAAAAACATATTTGTTTTTGGATTAACATGTTGTTGTATTTATATGAAATATACTTTAACATTTTATACGCATCAAATTACACGTTATATTTTATATAATGATTTTATCATTTTGATATTTTTTTTATGATTTTCGTATTTGGTATTTGTTTGCTTTTTTATATATTATAAAAAAAAATGAAGTAATCTTTAAAAAAAAAAATCGTTTTTTCACTATTATTATTGATGTAATCAGTGTGAAACCCTTAACGAACAGTAATCGTAATTTAGATCTGACTTCAGTTTTTTTTATAGAATACTTTTGTTTCACTATTAATACTTTTATCACAACATCAGATCACCCTGTTCACCAAAACATTTTAATACCTACGTTTAATTCACATCAGGTAATGTTGCATTTTTTGTTCGACTTTTCAGTCTGTCAGATGTGTGTTGAACTCGTCTCATTATTTCTTTCTCACACTGCTCATTTGTGAAATTTTTATTGATTTTTTTTATTCCATCTGCAATAAAAGCGAAGAATTTTTAAATTGTGAAACCTATATGATTAAGCCAATTTGTTTTTTCTTACTTATAAAAGTCGTACACAGTTGAGTTCCTTGAAATTTCTTTTTGTTTTTGTTGCGCTGGCCAGACCACGAAAATAAAATTAAAACTTCGTCAGCTACGATAGCACTCAAGCAGGATCTAACGACCTCCCCTTCATCATGTCCTCCAAATGATTTGACGTAAGCAGCCTACAATATAGACAAAACATTTTTGACCGTGAGGCTGTTTATAAAAAAAAACTTCACTTAAAAAATTCTAAGCGTGACAATGACATTTATTGACAAATAATTTTGTAATAAAGTTGACTTCTTTTTAAGTTTACAAAATAATGCTGTATTAGGTAAGTGCGAGACTCCCTTTAAGACGAGACTTCCAAAAAATCTCGTCTCGTCTCGGTATCGTCTCGGAGTCTTGATGAGTCTCGAAGGTCTTGAAAAGTTCCCGAGACTCACAAGAGTCTCGAAGGTCTCGAAATTTTTTTGAGACTCATGGGACTTTTTCCGAAACCTTCGAGTCATGGTCTTGGTGATCTCAAGAATCAATTTCAAGACTTACAGGATTCTCGGAATGATTTCTATCCTTTTTTAGATAAAATTCATTCAAATATAGAAAAATAAATATTTCATTCAGTTACTTGTATTTACAATTCAATTAATAAACGTTCCTCTTCAATCCTATTTTTCATCCAAATAAAAGAATGATTAAAAAAATTTTCCCCCGTGAATTGTACTAGTGAAATTTCTTTATATTTATTGTATGTATGTATTATACTAAATATGAAGAAGTTTCACTAATACAATTCACGGGTAACTTTTTTTAAATTATTCTTTTAATTGGATGAAAAATAGGATTGAAAAAAAAAAGTTTATTTGAATTGTTAATTTTATTAAATAAAATATATATTTTTCCATATTGGAACACGGAGAAAAAGAAACATTAATTTTTACCGTGCCGTTACGGTAATCGTATAAAAAGGGAATTTTCATAGTAAAAATACGATAAAATATATCTTGAAATCCAGTTAAAAATTACCGTTATTTATGGTAAAAATTAATGTGATTTTCATTAAAAAATTTCTTTTTCACAAGATTACCGTAAAGTCACGGTAAAAATTACTGTATTTCTTTTCTCCGTAAATGAATTTTATTTAAAAAACGATAGACATCATTCCAAGAACCCTTTAAGTGTCGAAACTCAGTCTAGAGATTGATCTCCGAGACCAACGAGACCAATACAAGTCTCGAAGGTCTCGGAAAAAGTCTCGTGAGTCTCGAAACAAATTTCGAGATCTTCGGGACTCGTGAGTCTCGGGAATTTTTTCGGGACCTTCGAGACTTCGATACGATACGGGGACGAGACGAGACTTTCAAAAAAATTTTTCGAGACAAAACTCAAAAATTTTGAGACGAGACCGAGACAGGCTTCGACACTTGTCGGTCTTGCACAGGGCTATGCCGTATGAATAATAATAACAATAATGGTTTATCTCTATTTTACTCTTATCAACATAAATTACTTTCATTTTGAATTTTTAATAACGTACATTCATCGACAAATCCAGTAAAAAAAAATTTAATTATTGAGAGATACAATTTTAGTGCATAAGGTATTTACATACTTCACTTTCATCGGAAAAAACCAATTTTTCTTCTAGTTTTAAAAAACTTGTATTTATTGACAGGTCAATTTAGCAGCTTACGCCTTTTATATTTAAACTAGCAGAGAATTATGCAAAAAGCTACCTTTTTGTATATAAGGCACGACTGCCGCTATATTATTAGAGCAAAAGAATGTAACCATTGGTGGAACCAATTTTGTTTCTTAGTTTTGCTTAGTAATAGGGAATGAGGAAAAAATCCTTAAACATACGATGTTGCCGAATGAGAACCATCACATTCATTAACCATGGTAAAGTTCTGAACCAAATTTCAGCCCAGTCGGGTGTAAGTCACTCAAATTTTTCCTAGAATCATGATTACGTACACACAGTGTTGATAACACACATCATGTAAAGGACTAGTATCACCCTCATATTCGAATACAAATTTATTTCTGGCAAAAAAAAGACGATTTAACCATGGTTACACTTTTTGCTCTACTGAAAATATAAGGCACTCCTGTAAAGCAGTCGTGTCTAAAAAATAACATGTGATAATTACGATATTTAACTACTTGACTGTCATCGACTGAAATAGTCGATTACGGGCGAGTTTGTAAAGGCTTCATTTGCGAAACCGATAGGTTTACGGCACGAGCCGAAGGCGAGTTGCGTAACGAGGTTCATAAAGAAGCCTTTCCGAATGAGTTACGTATACTATTTTTCCGTCTGAGAACCGAAAACCAAGCGGCAAAGGTGTGACTTGCAGATTATAAGACGGAAAACAGTTTTATTTCTATTTCCAAACACCTAAAGTGCATCAACTAAACTTTTTTTTAGTTTTATTGTTTACGTTTAAATGACAATAATTTTTATCTCAGGTATTAAAAAAAAATATTGCCTATTTCACTGTCAAAAAAAAAGAATTTAACTTTAGGTTTTAGAAAATTTGAGATATCGACAAACTAGTTTTAAAAAAAAGTTAAAATTTTTCTTACGTTTCCAATACATTCCAAAAATTAATGGAACTTATGAGAAATATTAAGAGATTATTTTATTCGCGTACAAAAAATTCAACTAATATTATAACTTTGAACGTTATACATTACGTGATCACACTTCCAACATTCTATTCAATGTATCACATTAGAGACCTTGAAAATTTAATTAATGCTTACGAATTGTTTACGAGCTTCTTCCGAATCAGTAAGCAAAGTCTCAAATACGTCCACGTCCTCTTCGGTCTTCAGAGGAAATTCTGGGAGAAGAGTGTTTTCATCTTCTTCCTGTACATTTAGGGCATTTTTTGATACTTTTCTCTTAATGTACTTCAGATCTCGGAATATAGCATCTATAGCCGTTTTAAACTGTGTTTGGGTTACGTAATCTACAAAACATTTAAAAGTAATCAAAACAAATCCGAACATATAGTATATCACGTTCCTACAGCAAAATATGAACGAGTCATCGCTTGTGTGGCTAATTACAGTAAAGACAAATGGGCGGTGGTATAGTTTACTTTCTGCTCGAGGTACGTGTACTTCGTTGTTGCATAACACATGCTTAAAAGTTAGTGTTTAAATGAATTTTAGAATTGTGAGGTTATATTTCAGAAGCGCAGAAAACACAAACTTTTAGCATTAGTATGCAAAAAATGCATTTACAATGAGTTAACGTTTTGATTAGTATTACCTTTTCTTCCTTCTACATTGTCCATAGGTGCCAAAGTGCGACCTGTGAACATTACAATTGAATTAGTCAGTTTGACATTACTACATCTCCCTGAGCATCAAACATCAGGTGTAGAAAAAAAATTTGTTTTACAACTACAACAACGAGAAATGTTCGGTGCATTAACTTGGCGTAATAGTTATAATTCATGAAATTTGACAGCTCAATACCAGACTGATAACTATTTTTAATACACTTACGCATCGGATTTTGTACCAGACTAATAATTTTGGGGATTTCTTGTCTCCCTAATGGACTCGGCACTTTGGTTGCTTTGTTTTTGCGAGTACTGCCAAACTCAGCACCACACCTGTTTGGTTGACTTTGGTCTGAATCTGTAATATATGAATAATGGTTATTGAACTGTGCAACTTCTCAACTAATTTATTAAAATTTTGGCTTGATTAATGCTTGAATATGCCAAAAACCAACAAACATTTTTTTTTTATAAATTAGCGTATTTAATAAATAAACTTATTTGTTAATTAATGTTGAACAGTTGCCGTCAGTAAGATAGGCAACATTTATTATCTCATGATAGCCCTTAAAACCTAGATACGTTACTTACGTGTAACTGTTTGTAATCCTATCCCAACTCTCTCAATGCCAGGGACGTCATCAGGGTTTAAGACACTTAAGTTCATTTCACCATTATCGACAAGATCATCGAGCGACAAGGTATGGGAACCATTAAAAGTGTTTTCGAAATTGTTACCTAATAATAATAACTTCGTTTATACTTTATGATACATACATATTTTTTTACCTCTTCAATACTCCATACAAGCCTACAATACTCTTTACGAAAGCAAGGGTTGGCTTACTAAAAAGTGTAAATAAATACAGAACAATGTTTTTTAGTAGGTTAAAAGATAATAAAATCGTTGTTCAAACATATTTGCACACGTTTTCAAGGGTAAGGCGGAGAAAATTGAAGTTTCTCACCTTACCGTCAGAGTTGACTTGATGTTATAGCTTCATAAATTTATTTATTAATGAGTTAGCAAGTTTATAGAGAAAAGAAGGTAGACGCACATTCTTGACATTCTTCAGAATAAATCAAGTCTTGATTTACCAAGATTAATTGAGAAACGAGGAAAAATATGCAAAATCTGATGTTAAAAAAATGACGCATGATCGGATTTTTCATCTTCCTACTTCAAATTACAATCAATATGGCTGCAAATCAGATATATTTGTCCCTTCAAAAAACAAGAATGTGCGATAGCTCTTTTAGTTGAAAGGTTGCCTTACAAAAACGATTATTATAAAAACTAGCTAAAGTAACCCGCGCTTCACGCGTTTCTCTACTTTACTTTTCGATTTTATTCTCCTACACACATTTTATTAGGATCGTGAAGTAGTAATGACATATACTTTAAGAATTTTTCTCTTCATCTATTTTGTAATATTAGAACTTTAGTTATTTTACAATACCGATAACTTTCTGTGGAGAAACTTGAAATACTTTTTTTATTTTAATTTATGTGATATTTATCAAAACTGAACTTGAATATTTAAAAATTTCCGCCTATAAGACCACGTGACTCAAAGTAGGCTCATCAAATACTCGGAAAGAAGGCTTCCCTTGAACTTCATAGATTTTTTTAACAAGGAAGGACAAGGATAGTGCAACTCACGTGGAAATCTCTAATAACTTTATATCAACTGTATTAGCTTTCTACCCTACCAACAGCTGGTTTACTGTACAAACAGCACTAACTTCATTCTACACATTTTAACGTGGAAAACAAAAATTTATACGCAAATTTTATCTTACCCTAGAATAATTTAAAAGTAATTTTAGTAAAATAAATTGTAGTCAATTGATGAAGAAAGATGAAAAATCTGATTATGCGTTCTTCTTGTAAAATGTGATTTTTCATCTTTATCCCTCATTTCTCAATCAATCTTGGTGACTAAGGGCTTGATTTATTTCTAAGAATTTTTACAATATGTGTCAACTCTTGTTTTCTCGATAAACTTGCTAGCTAGTTAATAAATATATCTATAAAGCTATAAAATCAAGTCAACTCCATCAATAAGGTATAAGAATTTAATTATCTCCGGCCTACCCTTAAATCGTCAACCATAATCTATTTGTACTCGACGCAGATGAAAAACATGATCAGTATATGTATGGTGCACTCCACGGTAAACGTACATAATGGTTCGGTGTACAAAACAGTCATGCTGTTTGTAAGCGTCGGAGAGACGACTTCGCCGGAATTACCTTGTAATTGTTGGCTAACATTTTCCGATGGCCTTGGTGGTGATTTCGCCAATCTTGCAATCTTTCGGGTTGACTCACCTACAAATTTTATGTTATTTAAAAATCAGCAAACGTATGTACGCACTTCCAGACGTTTATGCCCTACAGCTATGATTACAAGTTAGTTTTTCATAATAACTAATTTTTACTTGATTATTTTTAATATATCACGTTAAGGAGCCATTAAAATATTATAAATGAGTATCAAATATGAAGAAAATGGTTATTCGTGGACTTGTGCAAACATAATATTTAGCGATTTTGATGGCAGAAATCGTATTTTACAAAAAAATATTATCATATCCAACCCAAGCATCTTGCTCCTTTGTCATAATCAATAAAATAAGTTACACATAATATACTTGTGAAATAGAGCATGACTTTATTAATAAAGTCATGCTCTATTTCACAAGTATATTATGTGTAAAAAAATATTATATTTACATATGTACATACAGGTTACCTTTAAATACAAATAAATTCTGGTCAATGTGGTGTATTAAATGGAAAGTATAGATGTAATAAATAGTATTTTTATCACTCCAACCTTACAATCGCACCTTTGCCAATACTTTTGGTTCTCGTGATAAAAAGTAGTATTTGTTACTCGTTGTGAAAGGCTTCTTTACGAACCTTCTTACGGCCCTCGTCTTAGGCTTGTGCCGTAAACCTCTTGGTACGTAAAGACAAGTTGCGAACACGTACGAAATATATTATTGTTTTCGTATGAATCATTAGCGCTGCAAAGTTGTACAATTAGTTATAATATGTCAAGTTGGTTTTTGTTTTCTTTTTTACCTATAATATTATTTTTCACCATACTTGGCTTCGCCTCGAGTGTCAATTGCCTGCGATCTGAGACATTTCTTATTTTTCCTCCCTACGTGAATAATATGCTATTTCTATTTGGGGCAGAAAGTGTGGCAGATACTCTCTGCCCTCGGGACGAAATTAGTACATTACACCACGAGGGGCAAAAGTACAGCATTTCTTCCTGGGTTTAAATTGCCACCCGAGTGGAAGGCGAGGTAAGTTAAAGAAATAGACGAAGTCTCGGCGACCGTACTACTATTTACTCGAGATTTGCCTACTCGAATTTTCAAATAGCGATAAAAAATAATTTTGATTTAAATAAATGTAAAATATGTTTTTTAATTTGAATTCAAAACATCTTACGTGATCTTTTACTTTTCTAACAACTAATTATTATAATCGAATAGGGCATAAACGTCCTTAAAATTTTCATTAGGCTTGCCTACGCGGTACAAAACTTTTACGCTAAATCAAAAGTCAAAAAAGTGTTAATATTTACCACCCGAGTTGTCGGACTCTTGCAAACTGTCTTCGTCGTCGGACAGGTACCGTTTGGTTCTCTTTGGAACTCTTTTTCTTTGGGAATTCAATGCTTTGTCATTGATGACATCAGTATCCTCGTTAGTACTAACGTTCTCACACGTTTGTTCTACCTTACGAGCATTTTCAAAAGCTGCAAAAACCAATTACAATAAAATATTGAAGTGCAAATTAAAAGAAAAACTAAGATGATACAGCAATTGTTTCTGTTTAGTACAAAAATAAAAACTGGAAACTTGCACTTGTTAAGGGCATTCAGTACATACCCTTTCGTCTCTACCTTACCGACTTACCTATTTTGAGGAATAATTGTTAATAATTAATTATCTAACTATTTAACTTTGAAATAAGGAGAAGACCGGTCTGGCTGACATTTTGAGGAATTAATCAAGCCGTTGCTCGTTGTAATCGGCTAAGCATTAAAAGCGAAAAGTTATGTACCAAATGACTTGAAATTTGTACAGGGTCTCTAAAAGAACATTCCAAGCGCCTGCCGCGTCTTCTCATACTTTGCGTAAATATTAAGTTTAAAAAATAAATATTTAACAGCTATTGTTGATACCTTATCGGAAAACTTATTATGACGAATAACTAATTACAAAGATGTATTTGGGTAAAATAAAGAGAAGAGCCACCAAGCTCATACTTTGAGGAGTCTATCAAGTCAAGATTTATTGTAATCCGTAGCAAACTGAAAGAGAAAAGTTACATCTCGTGATTGTGAAATAGTACTGAAGTAGGTAGTACGAATTGCCTGAGATGTATCTTTTCTCTTTCAGTTTGCAACGGATTACAATTAATTTTGACTTGATAGACTCCTCAAAGTACGAGCTTCGCAGCTCTTCTCTTCATTTTACCCAAATACATCTTCGTAATTAGTTATTCGTAACAATCAGTTTGCCGATAAGGTAGTAACTGTAGCTTATAAATTTTTATTTTTGAAACTCAATATTTACGGAATGTATGAGAAGACCGGCGCTTGTAATTTTCTTTAAGAGACCCTGTACAAATTTCAAGTCGTTTGGTACATAAATTTGCGCTTTGAATTATAAGCGGATTACAACGAACAATAGCTTCATTGATTCCTCAAAATGTCAGCTAGACCAGTCTTTGCTCCTTACTTTGAGTTTAAATTGTTAGATAATTAATTATTAATATTAATTCTTCAAAATAGGGAAGTCTACCGAAGGTAAGGTAGGTACGACAGGGTATATATCGAATGCTCTTAAACAAACCGTTGAACACCTTATTACTGTGCAGTACATGCCTAACACTACGAATACATAATAATTTTTTAATTTACCTAACAAGACATATTTTTCACGTATTTCATACGCAAATTTTTAGAAACACTTAATTTGCCACAAAACGTTTAACAATTTTATTAAATATCGGAAATAAACAAGTTGGAACTTTCAGTTACGTATACCCCACAGTAAACATATTTGTGCTCACAATTATTACGTGCGAACCGCTAATCAATCGTTGCGCGCTTACATTTTACTTGTGAAGAAAATATATTTGTAGATATTAGTTCTTATAATTACTTTTAATACTTTGAATGCTGGCGATTGATGTAAGAATCATACCAGTTTTGGTGTTAAAGCTACGTTTTTTTGAGTACAATACGCTTGTGGCATTAGCTTGGTTGTACTGTTTTTTATTAGTTTTTTTTTACTCTTCTAAATTATATACCAATTATATACCAATAGTCTATATCGGACTGCCAAAGACAATTTATTGACAAATATTCTGATGTAAAAATGTCGGATTACGAAGCCTAACATTCTATTGATTAACTATACAGTAATTATATGTTGTTACAAGTGATAGTTAATGCGATTCAATAATGTTTGTAATTATATGTGTCACTAACGATCAATTACTCGGCATAAGAAGAAGAATGGCTCATACAATGACATCGCGTTAAGAATTATAATTTTTTATAAGCATTTAACTATTTGCAATGATGATTAATTATCTGAATCAACTACTTCATTGTAAACAACGAAATAACTGTGATATTTAGCAGTGCACAGTAATATCTGTGGCTTCCCAGACAAACCGACTACGTCGATATTTTTGGTTTTCAAGAAAAACGGCTTCAAATATTGAAAAGCTACTTTTTGATAGCACTGAAACTACGCGCTGCTTGCCATATCCAACATTTCGTACTGGTTTAAGGCTTTGTTATTTTACATTGTAGTTAAAAAGTGCATTAGACTTACTCGCTACATGTCGATTTTTCTCGACTTATTTAATTAGTCCGAGAACATGATATTTTTTCAAATATGGAAATTGACGAAAATTCGCAATAAGGACATGTTTGAGTACGAGGGTGCCGTGCCCACTGGCCGATTAGTCGTCCAGTAGTAGATTGTTGGTCACTCAAGCACGTAATGTACTCCATAGTGCTCACCCTGAGGTGGTACAAGTCATTGAAACACACAAAACCACGCGGGACACTTGCGTCGTACATTTCACCTTTGAGGTCATACACGACAAGTACATAATTATGATTAAAATACATCGGCGGTGTACAACTATTGTACGTATTCGCTATGTGCACAGACCGAGGCGACATCTAAAATGAGACATCTGCTGGAACAAACTGTGGAACTCGTACCCCCTATTTAACATTGCATCATATCAGAGGTGACAAGCAAATCAAAGATAGCTGTAGAGTGCAAAGCGTTCGATACTCCATTTTTTGACACAGTATGCACAAATGAATTCCGAATCGAATAATCGTAGTTAAGTTGCGATACAATTTTTCATGATAACTTTCGGCAAGTTTGAGTAAGATTTTGGATGCAGTTGGTAATATACATAGCTATACCCAGCAGTGTCAAGTTGTATTTACATGGACAGCCGTTACTAACGCTGGCATCGTTTTCATTACCACCTCTTTTCTCATGCACATAGCGAATACGTATATTGTAGTGTGGTCCCACGTCGCTATATATATACATAGTCAAGTCACGGTCTCTCGTGTGACGACAGTACAACTACAGGGCCCATAAACTTGTGCATATTAGGCAGAATTGCGATATTACTGGATTTCTTTACGGACAGAGGTTAAAACCGATTTAACCAGTGCCATATGTCGTACCATTTTTTCGGTACACGAGCAACGAGAACTTCTGGTACCTAGCACGGGTTTTTCCGGTGATAGTACAGAAAAAAGCAAACTAACATCGGAAATACCCGTACCAGGTACTGAAAATTTTCGTGTTATGGTACGTTAAGTAAAGGTAGACAAGGTAGCACTGGTTAAATCGGCTCTAACCTCTCTATCAGTGTTGCCATATACGCCGTTTGGATCGACTTGGAATGACGAAATATCGCGAAAAGAGTCAAGTGATCGTGTAGTTATCACCAATACATGACATCAAATATCTTCTAGAACAAGTGAAAACTACTAAATACTATATTCTCGCACGATTTCTGCCACTACGGTTATTAATGCTAGCTGTGGCAACGATTTTTCACATCACTTAATCATTTTGTCCGGGAAAATTGCAGTTATTTGTTTAGGTTTGCGCTTATTGCGGGAAATGGGTGGTAAAAGTACACTAAATGAGGATATGATTGCCAGTCTTGACTCAATTTTCAAATAAATCGACTTATTCAATTTGTCCGGGAAACCACAGATATGTGTGTGCAGTAATTAGCTACTTATTACCTAAACAATCTGTCATGTACTTACTATAAGGACCAATGCGTCTTTTATACGTAGTTTCCGTCCATCCATCACCGGGAATTAAAGTACTGTAATCTTTTATAGTTAAGCTTTTCTTTGTCGGCCAGTACATTATTTTGCTCGAATCGTCGAGCCACTGTCGTGGTGCAGTGGAGCATTCATCAGAATGAAAGACAACGAAAAAGTCCATCTAAAATATTATACAATTTGAATTGATATTATTAAAAGGAGTATGTGGTGAGAATAATATTGACTTATGTTTATTGCGGCGTGCTCATTATTATTATTATAATCCACAATATCTCATTAATTAACGTAAAAGTTTGATAGGGGATTATTTAAGAGTGAAAAAATATCCGATGATTACGAATCAATTAGTTATATACTTATTCATGGCTTACGAGACAAATGATAAAAAAATGATTGGAATAATTTTCCTATTCTGAGAACTGACCACTAATACTGGCAATGGCGTGATATGTTTATATATAGCAACTTGATTGTCTATCTCTCTCTCGCATACGCATTTAGAAGGTTAGGCAGGAGTTAACTCTCTTGAGGTGTTTACGGTTTCTCGATTTAAAAAAAATTTTATTTTTATATTTTTTGAATGAAAAATTTCTTATTTGATCGAAAACCAACTTTACTTTGTTGGGCATAATTATAGCTTTATTTTCTATTTTGAATCATCCTCATACTTACGTTTGCATCGTTTTTATGAACGGAACACTAAATAAATCTCGCAAACTAGTTGCATATTATTGTTCTGTTGTTGAAATTTGATTATATAGTGTTTTAAGTTTTGACTTTATCATTTTGCTCCCTGAAAACGGGGAACAAAGTCGTATTTTTAGCGGGGGTATGAGAAACAGCTTTTTATACTTTTATTATTGTACCGACTTAACATATTAATTTCACTTAACATCTAAATTATGTTGTAATTGCTTATTTTGTATTCTTAAATTTTTTTGGAAAATACTGCTTGGCACTTTAATAACGATTTTTAAAATATTTTTCGATTTGAAGATTAAAAATTGTAATTCAGGTTGAAATAATAATATTAGTGGGACAAAAATATCGAATAAAAAAAAGGAATACAAGATTATTGTTTGAGTAAGCTTTGTGCTACTTTACTAGCAGCGGTTTTTCATTCTGTGTCTAAATTTTTTATATTTTAAGACGATAAGAATTGATCAGCCTCTTGATGACAGCTTCTTTACGCTAAACTATGCATTATGCATTACTAATACTATCGTTACCTATTTTTAAAGGACAATTACACAAGTTGTCAAGGTTGACGTACGTACCTTTCAACCTTCAGAATTGGTAGGTGTTTTGTGTACTTGAAACCACACTGCTGTCGGTCTCTGTGTGAATGCCCAATTTTTTTGTAAGACTACTGTGAGTGCATAAGATACTTTTTTATCTGTTGAAAAAACTCTTCATAATATGGAATACAAATATAGTTTTCTTAATGTTCAAGAGAGACTGGAGGATAACATAAACGCAATTACAGAAAAATTCTAAGAAGAAAAAAGTTTAATGTATCAAAGCCGATTACAATGCGATTCGAATACTTTTACAATATTTTTTCGCAATACATTTGCGCATAAAAAAATTCTGCAGAAATTTTGTTTCATTTGTTGTAATTTTTATGCCTTACATGATTTCATAGAGGTGGGTATAGCCCTTATCTTAAAATTTGATGGCCTTAAAGTGAAGCCTCTAATATGATTGACTGTTGACTATGACATAGCTTACACTTGATTGATAGTGGCCTCCAAAGAGCGTGACTTTCAAATTTAATATATATTATACAGTTTACATCTCGTCATTGAATGGTTATTGGAATTGAGCATATAAATATTATTGACTCTACAGTTATCTACTTATGCTTATTATTATCTTACAAACGTAATGGCTAACGTGGTTAAGCCTGTTTATTCATCGCATGATTAACTGAGACTGATCAAGAGCGAGTATATTTAAAAATGTGATTTATAAAATTAACAGTAATTACAAATTAAACTGCAAACAATTTCATAATGATATTATAAATATATAATAAAAATAAATCTAAATAATTATTTAAACATGAATTTATTAAACGATTACATCGCGCGAAGCGCGTATGAGGCACTTAGTTCATTAAAGTTAATAAACACTTGAAATAATGTTTTTTAAAGTAACATAGCCACACATGAACTTAAGCCTTTCATTTATTCTACGATGCTAGGACGAGTCTTCTATACAATATTGTAACTTGCGTACGGACAAACGTAATAGTACAATTGAAAAAAAACTACTTAATACTTTATTGACTTATATATTGTGCAATTGCAGAAATACAAATGTATATGATGTATACATATATTATGCGTATAGTAATACTATGTTACAAAGGCAAAGTTACAATGAGGCTGAAGTTCAGAACGTTCACTTGGAACGAAATTCCGAACTTAAGATACTTGAGAATAAACCACAGGTATATATTAGAATAATTCTAAATCGACTTCAAATAAGGAGTGTAACCCTAAAAAATGCTAAATGAAAGAGAAAACTGCAAAAATCGTCATTTTCAAATTTTATAAACATATATACATATATATAATACAAGCAATCACACATATGCACGTATAAAGAGTTTAAAACCGTCAAACTTTTTTTCTATGTCTGATATCCCCCTGAAATCGATAAATATTATAGTAAATAACATTATAAACATAAAAACAAAATGTTTAGTAAGAATAATTGGGACAAGTTACCTATGCCGACCGATTTTCCATGTCGAAAATGACGAAATACCACTTAAATCAGGTATTAAACGCATCTAACTGTTTTTCTACGTCAGATATCACTCTGGAATCGACATTAAGAATATTAGTCAAGTGAGCAAAAGTGAAAGGGCGTTCTTATCATAAGCGATATTCTAATTCAAAAAAGTTTACTAACTAAATGTTACTAACTAAAACATTTGTCGATTCCAGAAGGATATCTGACGTAGAAAAAAAGGTAGACGTGTTTAATAGCCGACTTAAGGAGGCTCCCTCGTGCAGAGATGCCAACCCACGTCGTAGGTCACAAATTTGCTCGCAAACTCAGGTATAGTTGGCATCACTGGCGCAAGGGAACATAGGCAAACCTGTGGAAATAAAATGACTCGATGAACTTTCAAAAGAATATCTCGAAGTTTTCCACGGTAACACTTCCTTTGATATGCGTCATTTGAAAAAAGGGATTTTTTCTACAAAACGTATGCACTGTTATTACGGGAACTGTTGGCTTATTCTAGTTATTAGGTTACTTTCATCGCGTGTGCGAGCTCTGCTATAGTAGTACGTGTTAGAAAGCGCTACATAAAATCGAAAATACTTAAAATTTTGCAGGATAAGCGATATAAATTATTATACTATCGGATTCAGCACATTTTAATCTATTAAATTAATCCGGTCTAGGTTCGAGAACTACCACGAGGGAGCCTCCTTAAGCGATTGTTCGTCATTTTTGACTTGGAAAATCGGTCGGGGTAGGGTACCCCCTCGCATTTTTTCTTACTACACTATTTTTTTAAATATTTATAATGTTATTAACTAAAACGTTTGTCGATTTCAAAGAGAAAGCTAGCGTAAAAAAAGTTAGACACGTTTAATAGCGTTTGACAGGGAAAATCAGTTTTGATAGATACCTTCTCCAAATTCTTCATACTAAACTATTTTTGTAATGTTTATGATAATATTATCTGTAATATTTATCGATTTCAGGGGGATATCTGACATAGAAAAAAAGTTCGACGAATTTTAACTCTTTATGCATGCATATGTGTTATTGATTGTATTATATATATATTATATATATATATTCATGGATTTCGAAAATAACTATTTTTGTGTGTTTGTTTAGCATTCTGTAGGGTTACACTACCTACTTTAAGTCGATTTAGATATATTTTAATACATACCTGTGGTTTGTGTTCAAGTATCTTAAGTTCAGAATTTTGTTCCAAGTTAACGTTCTGAAATTTATTCTCATAAATTTCACAAAAGTTGTCAGTGATGTAACAATGGCACAACAAAATTTTTGTTATCGTGAGTAAACAAGCATACTTTATTTAAAATATTTTGCGCAGAAAAAACTTGTAATCTTGATATATCTTTCACTTCGCAAATATCTACGTCGGTAGACGGAAAAGGATAATCAGGTATATCGATTCTCTTCTCAAACCTGCGACCAACGACAACGATATCGTTGTTTTTAATTCCAATATTGTTTATCATTACGATGCTCTTATCTTTGAGAATGCAACAGTTATCTGGCCTTGTAGTGGATAAGAAAAAATTTTTAAACTGTAATTTTTTGTGGCTGGTTCCACAATCTAAAGGCATACGAGCATTCACTTTACCTACTAATATCGGCCAATCACGAAGCATTTTTTGTTTTTTGCTACTAGGGTATCTATTCTCTGAAATTCGCCGATGAACTTGCTGTAATGGTTTGTTAAATTTTCGCAACAAAGATTTTATGAATTGCATGTTATTCTCGAACGTAAACGCACTGAAGCCGTCCAGAGGTCCATACATCTGTACATCAGCAGCTAAATGTATTAAGTTATGTACATTCGACACAACATACTCCTCCCCGTATAAATTTTTGAATTCCTGTACAAAGTACACTAGCAATTCTGAAGCATACTCAATGGTTTGTGAGGTAGCACGTGTGCATAACAATCGAACAGCTGCACTCAATACATTAAAATGCACTATGTAATCACGAGGAAGGGAACCTTTTAGAATAAACGTAGCAATATATAGCAAAAACAAACGAAATTGCGTGGCCTTCCACCTTTTCACCTCGATTAATGACGTTGGTTTTCGATTGAATTCGCGAGGTACATATTTTCCTAAATTTACAAACTTATTGGACAATCCTTCGACGTCAGCGGCCGAAAATCGCGGATTGATTTTTATCCACATAAGAAGTAACAACTTCGTTATACCTAAACATATCAAATGTAGATAGTCTAGTGGAAACTGTCTTACTACATCAATATCAAGTCTTTCAAAGGGTGAGTAACCATGATGATGCTCTTCTTGATCTCTATTCCTGAAACTGTCATTAGTTCGTAAAGGTGAGGTTTCACTTAGGAATACCATTCGGCCCTTAAAATCTCCTTCTACGGTGCATTTGGAACATCCAAAGTAGCCGTTATATTGCTTGGTAACAGTACAAAAATTTCTTGCTGGAGCATCACAGATAACACAACGCAAAGTTACGATGTACCTTCGACCATCAAATTCAAATCCCTGTTGATGTAGTTGCAAGTACTCGTCAATAAACGGACTTACAAATGTCTCAATAGATGATGGCTTTTTATTTCCATGGTAACATCCAATTACAAAAGGAGGTGCATCGGATAAAACAATTCTTCCTTGAATAGGCCACAATGTTTGTTTTGTTGATTTTGTGACTGGTAATCCGTCGATGTTCACATCGATTACAATGTTTTCCTGCAACTTCTCCCTTGACAATACTTGCTCTAAACATTTTTTTAGACCGATGTGAACGTACTCTCCTGGATGACATACGGTAAGAGGTGTAAACGTTGGAGTTCCAACCAACGTCCTTACATCTGCAGGCAATTGTTGGTGACCAGCTTGTCGTAAGATTTGCAGTAAATTGTTCATCGCATCACGACTAACATTTGTATGGACGTACCAGTGGGATAGAGCCTCGTTCAAGTCGAATTCATCAACATCTTCAGCACTATGTATACTTGAACAGTCGTCATCATCGTTACCTGAATCTTCTCCACTCTCGCTATCTGAAGCATCGGTGTCGCTGAGAAGTTCATCATCTGACTCTACGTTTAGATTTGCGATAAAATCAGCATGAAAATCTACGTTGTTCTCTACCTCTGCATTGGGAGCGTTACCAGTCATTTGATTCATTTCTGCGACGGCATTTTCTGCACTTTGATTATCAACATCCATCCCTTCAGCTGTAGAAGTTAGGATAGATGCCTCTGCAACATTTAAATGAAGTTGTAAGGCAGGTGACGAAATATTGTCGCTTAACTCTCCGTCTGAATCTAAAAAAATTCGGTCCAATTCTTCGTTCACTTCTTTTCTAATTATTCTGGACTGTTGCTTTTCTGACAAGTTTAAGAAGTCTTTTCTCCCCGACATCTAAAAATTTATTTTTATTTGCACTAGCTTACATAATCATGCGTATGTACACCCTTGTAACTAACTATCAACATTCGTACTCAGCTTTAGAGTACATCTTAAAGGGCATGCTTTATTTTGCCATAGCAAAAAGTAGATAAATCCTGTATAAGTAGTCAAGATATAACAGCGCTGATTGCAAAGCATATGCATACACGTGCAAACGATTGGAAGGCCAATGATAAAATAAGCCGGAAAAAGTAGAAAATCAGGAATCACATAAAATGAAATTTACTAAAAAATAATATACAATAAATAAAGACGAGAGATTGGGAAAAAACAACAAAAGTAAGGAAATGAAAAAATACCCCCTCCCCCCCAAGGTGTCGTTGGATAATCGATAGGAGCAAAGCTATTTGAATTAAGTTATTGGGTGTGACAAAATAACAATGTTTATTTCAGAAAAACATAAAATGAAGAACGCGATCAACACGTGCACGTTTCCATTTTTACATAATGTACATTGTACATCGAGCCAAAAGGCGTAAACCAAATTCGTTAAGTGTGTAACATAAAAACCCTGTAATTTACAAGCTCTAACTACCTACAATCATGAAGCCAAGAAAGTAATACCTCAACATTTCATCACTTAAATATCCAGTATAGCACATGCGTAAAGCTCTTGTGAAGATTTATTTATTTTTTATCTCATTTAAACAGATATATATATATATGAGTATAAAGGTAAAAAAATTGAGTTAATTAGAATAAAGTGTTTCTTTTATAAATACTCTGTGCTTTGTTTTCGTCACGTTACCCACTACTCTTGCTGCATAATTCCACACATACTTCACTTTCATCGGCACAAACAAATTTTGCTTTGAGTTGTGAAAAACTGTTACTTATTATATATGTGATAACTATGGTATTTACCTATTGTCTTTCATTTACAAAAAAAAAAAAAAAAAAATGAAATGAAGAAAAATAAAAAACAAACCATGGGGTATAAATGGGTCATGGGACCCAGAGTAAGAACGAGGTTCCTTAAGCATGAGACGAGTGCCGAAAAACATCATAAAATAAAGAATTTCTCAGGTAACAAGAGACCCATGGGAAGAACGATGCTCTATAAGAATAAGTACTGCATTTATGTAGTTCAGTAAAACAAAAAACTGGAAAAGCGAATAAAAAAAAAAAAAATTAGTTCAGTACTCACGATGGTTGAACTTCGTGAGTACGTCGTGCATAAATACAGTACTCACAAAGTTCAACCATCGTGCATAAATACAGTACTCACGAAGTATCATGTTTAAAGAACCTCGTTCTTACCCTGGGTCCCATGACCCATTTATACCCCCTGGTTTGTTTATAATTTCCGTTATTTAATTTTTTTTTGTGTCTAATCTTTTTTGGTATTTGTTTTTTTATTTTTTTTTTTTTTTTTTTTAATTTAATTTGTATGTATAGATTTTTCCAAATTATTTTTTTTATATAATTATTTAATGACATTTTGCTATTATTTGCTTCTCAAATTCGAAATAAGCACCCTCAAAAACCGTTAAAATCATATGTTACTCGAGACACATATATTGATCCTTTATAATGTATTAAGTAATTTGATTAATTAGTTACAAAATTATTCAACATTTAGACATAATTTATTAATCAAATTCGAAATAAGCACCCTCAAAAACCGTTGAAACGATATGTCACTAGATATATAGATATAAATAGATCCTGCACAATTTATTCATAAATAGTTTAATAAATTATTATATTTATATAATTATGTGATATTTTAACATTCTTTGTTTATCAAATTTGAAATAAGCGCCCTTAAAAACCATTGATACGTTCTGCATTTCTATTTATATGTTTATTTGAATAATTTATTTACTTACCAAATAATTAACTTATTAAATTTAATTATTAAATAAATTATTTATTAATGTTGATAAGGACATAAACATTTAACCAATATTTATAATGTTTATGGAAGAAAGAATCGCCAACTAAATAATGTATGTATTCGAAGAGTTATTAATTTATTTCAATATTGATAATGAATAATAAATAAATATTTATTCACTTACAGAATTACTTTTCTGCCAAAATTAATCAATGTTTTAGAAAAAAAAACATAAAAATAAATAATTTAATTTATTTAATAAATTATTTATTTATTAATGTAATTTGTAATCGAAGCAAATTAATAAATAGTGGATTAATACGGATTTACAATGTAAATTAGACACCATACAATGTGTAAAGCATATTGAATTCCTTAAGCACAGGCGCTAGTAGCACACTGGAAGAAAGCTATGCCTAAAATGACTTGGAGGACCGGGGTCAAATCTCTGTGGAACCTGTTTTTTTTATTTTTATTTATTTTTTTATTTATGTTTTTTTTTTTTTATCTAGGTTAAAGAGAAACTCAAGCCCAGAAAATAAATCCAACAAAAGGTGTGGTGTGGTGGTGTTATGTTGTGCGGAAAATATCAAACCGGAAGTACGTCACGAGCGGGAAGGAAAGTGAGGAGAATCGAGCAAATAAGCGACTTTCGTGTTATCGGAATCTGTCGTTTTAAAATTGCAGCCCCCTAAGCACGTAACATAAAGAACTTCGTTCTAAAAAATTTATCTTTTGAGTTTAACAAATTTAAGATATCGACGGCGTTTGAAAGATGAAGTTATAATCTTCAACACCTACACTGAGAAAACACTCGTGCGTTTGCTATCCCAGCACGTACAGCCGTAGGACAAGCTGACTGTACAGCGCTTGGTTCAGATTTGTGGCGCACCAGCTGCACTAATTGGGCTGACGGAGTGACTAGCGCGGATTATCAATAATCCACGTTACGAAGCATTACATTAGATCGTGTCTGTAGCTTGTCTGAGTCCTAAAAGTAAAGTACGAACAATACCTCGCAAAATCCCTTGCGTTTATAATTGTGTTATGTATGTATAGAAGTAAACAATGGACAGGTTCTACCAAACACATTCATCGTATTTCAACGATCTCAAGAAGTAGTGACGTGTTAAGTTTATGTGTCTACAGACAACTTTCATAATTTTGATTTTGCACACAATGATAAATAAATAAAATAGTAATTAATTTATACACTATTTTATTGATTGCTATGCTCATCAAAAGCAGCAGTTTAGTAATAACAAGAAAAAGTAATTGAAAAAGATAGGATAATCAATAAATTAGCATTATCAGATTAAATAAAGTTTTCGCAGAAAAATACTGATGCATTTGAAATTGTAGTACATGCCTGTGTACATTGGAAACACGTAATATCAAGCACTGATACCAGAGAATATAGAATATATCTCTTTATGTATAGAAGGCCAGGGCAGGCCTTTTCTTGTTTCCAACTTTTGAGGCACATAAATTTAGTTAGGTACCCCATGAGGCAGGTGGCGTTAGCATTAGGGGAAGTGTACCGAAGCAAAAACTGTCGTTACCATCATACTCAACAAGCTCAAGTGGGGAGCTATACCTATACTTTAACCTAAGCTTCGCCCACTTCCTACAACTTAAATATGACATCTTGTATAAAATAAATATGATTACCGTTAGCTGTGCGGTCTAAGTCTTTTGCTCCAGCCAAACATGCCAGCTATCAAATCTCGCTAATGTATTTTTTTTTTTTTTTTCTTTTTTTTTTTTACATAAATGCTTGGCGCATATAATGCGTCATTACTAAGCACAATTTTAACAAAGCTAAATGATAAATTAATTTTTTTTATTAAAAAATACTCATCTTTTTTTTAATATAAACGAGAGAGTACATAAAATGTAATACCATGTTTATTTAATTATGTATATACATAATAATAATAATAATAATAAAATCCTTTTTGATTTTTTGCAGCAGGCATGAATCATACCAATGTTTTGATTGTTCAATATGTTAAACTGATTTCTTAATTTTATTGTCTAGAACTTGTTTTCCTCATGTTTTTTTTTCATCTTATAAATAAATTAAATAAATAAACACGCACGTAATGAATGAACTACAGAGCGTGCTTTGATAAAAATTTTCATATTCCAAGCGATAAATTTTGTTTTATCTTTTTTTTTTTTTTTTTATTAAAAAAAACGAAATATTTATGGATTTAATCATTATACTGTCTGAAATCAGCATGCACTTTTTTTACCATTTGTTATCGAGTGTTTTTTAGATATATTATATAGAAAAACATTAAAAAATTGCAACATGAGCTTTTATGGCAATCCATATTTTTTGACACGTATTTCCAAGAATTAATACGTACTTATAGCGAAGTAAGTTGTTAATGATACACTAATAAAAAAAAAGCTCGTGCAATTCGGAACCGATTGGTATTTTAAAAAGTATTGCTCACCGACCATTTTTAAAAGATGTGAGTAAAAATGTGATTAGATGATTTATCAGCCGATGCTACAAAAAGCATTTTCTGTAGTGGTGAGGCACGTTAAGCCCGTATTTTCTGTACATTTTGTAAATCGAACCTGATGAATATCGACCCCTTGACAGGAAATTATGCTGATTTAAATATTTTGGGTGCATACTGTTGCCGATCCATTATACCTCATCTCGTACAAAGTATTTATAAAAAATATGTTTTAGTATCAAACCGTTATACATGTATATACATAATTAAATAAACGTGGTATTACATTTCATGTACTCTCTCGTTTATATTAAAAAAAAAGATGAGTATTTTTTAATAAAAAAAATTAATTTATCATTTAGCTTTGTTAAAATTGTGCTTAGTAATGACACATTATATGCGCCAAGCATTTATGTAAAAAAAAAAAGAAAAAAAAAAATACATTAGCGAGATTTGATAGCTGGCATGTTTGGCTGGAGCAAAAGACTTAGACCGCACAGCTAACGGTAATCATATTTATTTTATACAAGATGTCATATTTAAGTTGTAGGAAGTGGGCGGAGCTTAGGTTAAAGTATAGGTATAGCTCCCCACTGGAGCTTGTTGAGTATGATGGTAACGACAGTTTTTGCTTCGGTACACTTCCCCTAATGCTAACGCCACCTGCCTCATGGGGTACCTAACTAAATTTATGTGCCTCAAAAGTTGGAAACAAGAAAAGGCCTGCCCTGGCCTTCTATACATAAAGAGATATATTCTATATTCTCTGCTGATACATTGTAATATTACAATCGAACATGCTATCTTTGAAGGTTACCCCAGCAACTTATAAGTTACGCAGAATTATTAAAAAATTTGTTAATGCGCATATATACACAATTTAACGTGCGCACGCGCGCGCGTGTGTGTGTGTAAATAGATTATTCTGCTATAATATTAATCACGAAGAAAGGATGACACAAGAGCTAAAACCCGGGTTCACGATGGATCCTCTATAGCGGGAGAAATTAAGAGAAAATTAAGCCCTGCGTAAAGGGTGTGCCTCAAATAGTATATTACGTGGTCACAAACGCACGCCAGGGTTTCTAACTTGCTGAACATGGGTCGTATACAATTTTTCTTCTCCCTCGGTCGAAAGTACGTTTGATAATCAATAATAAACCAAGAAATAGCATTGCCGGCTGCTAGTCCACTCGCAGCTATACCTATATCTACAACTTCATTTTCTGGCCTGCGACAGTAGTGCGCTCTCGCGGCTTCTTCGCGTAGCATGGCGCACAAGACTCGATCGACTTCTGCTGTATTGCTGTATTAGGTATTTTCACATCGTCTGCTACGAATTTATATAGATATAGTAAGCTGTGTGTTAGACAAGGAGTCGCTGAGAAAAAAAAGATATATAGATATAATAATCAGTGAGTTAGACAAGGAATCACTGGGGGACAAAATCAAAGTGAAAATACCTAATCTATTCGCTCCGAGCCGATGCAGAGGTTGTGCCCTCTCTAGCCAAAATCAGGCAAAAATTCTTGCATGTAAACAAACGGCTTAGAGCATATATACATGCGTACAGCTGCTTCTCCTGCTGTCTTATCCAGCCAATCACAAGCAGCTATACGCATGTATATATGTTCTAAGTTGTTTGTTTACATGCAAGAAATTTTGCCTGATTTTGGCTAGAGGGGGCACAACCTCTGCATCATCTTGGAGCAAATAGTTCTGCTGCTGTAATGTTGATAGGGTGACAGGTCAGCTGGGTGTACTGCATGTGGTGGTTAATGCCCGCTGATATTTGCAGGGCCGAAGCTTTGCTGGTCGGGGGCGGACATCAACAACACGTGCAGAAAATATTAACTATACGTGCTTCGCACGCGAGAATATAATAATATACGAGCCACGGAGACGATCAATGTCAAATCTGAAGAAAAAAGCTTTGTCGGTCATTTTTTTATGAACATTTCAAGCATGGCTTTAATTTCTTTGATTAATACAAAGTACAAAATTGGAGCGGTGCAGCTATCCCAGAAGCTGAGATGTAAAATATTGATGAAAATGACCGACAAAGCTTTTTTTTCTTCAGATTTGAGATCAATCAGAATTTTAATCTCGCAATGGCTCTAGAGAAACTAATGTTTCTTATTACGTGCTTTTGAGTTACAAAATGTTTCAAAATAAGTAATCCAAAGTAAGCTGTAATGTATATGAAGGGAAACAAAACATTGACGCCTTATATTTTTTATACGCTCGGGGCCTATACTTCTCATATTCACTTACATTTCACATCTACGCTTCTGGGATAGCTAGGAAACTTAAATTTTGAGCATGGCTTCAATGTCTTTGATCAATGCAAGTTATAAAGTTTGAGCTCGGCAGCTATCACAGAAGCTGAGATTTGAAATTTTGATGAAAATGATCGACAAAGCCTTTTTCTCCTAATTCAGTATCAATTAAAAATGGTATCTCCCTGAAACTGTGAAGAAACGCGTATGTTATACTTGTGGTATTAAATTATTAACTGTCTCAACAAAACTGAAATAAAGCCGTCAAGTCTCATGTATGAACAATAACAAAAATTTACACCTTACTTGTAATTCTCCCTATGCGAAAAGGGCTTATTATTATATATTTAATCAGATACGCCATATCTCAAATTCTTTAAATATGAAGCTGGAACTGTATTATAGTTTTCCTCTGATATTATCTTATACCTGTATACATGATGTGCAATCTATATGAAACTTTACTCGAAAAATTACTAATTTGTTTAAATAAGTTATTGTTTGAACTTGGTCATTAATAAAAATACCACGTAGAAACAAATGAAAAATAAATCTACATGACTACAAAACATTTAAGTCGTACATCATTAAATTTTCTTTAGTCGAGGCTGCGCAAAGTGAAAGTTTAGGGTCCATCAAAACTAAGCAAATCCCAGAGCTTATATTTTGGGGAAACTAAACTGGGGATTATACTTGGCACATAAAATACAATGAATTCCACAATGTTCTACTTACAAAATGACAAATCAGAAGTTAAATAGAATATTAATTTTGAAAAATCCAAAAAAATGGTTTAATATTTATGTTGTTACAAATAATCTAAAAAATGTTCCCATTAGGTTTACGTAGTTTACTTTAGTATTTTTATTTGTGAAGGGATGTGTTTTTAATATTTACGCTAGCTAACAATTTCGACGTAAAAAAAAATCTGATACGACCACAAATGATAAAGGCTCCATTGTGAGACAGTAAATTATTAAGAAGCAAATCATTGGAATAGTGAATTAGAAACCGGGTCAATCGTGAGCAGGGAATACTGAAGGGAATAACATGCTTTAAAAATCCTTATTGCATACCTTAATCAAGTCCAGTATATTCAGGATACAATAAAATAAGATCCGATATTCTGCCCTCCAAGAAATAATTAGAAATGTTCCAAGCAATCAAACGCTCAACAAAGAGTTATCTGAAAAAAAAAAACAATATGTTCTGCTTATAATGCATGGTGACTCGTTTCAAGTGAATAAAAATATCAATAAAAATGTGTAAAGATCTTTACCTTTCAAATAAAACACAACTTGTTCGACAATAACTTGTACGTTGCTAGTATACCTTGGAATACCGTAAAAGAGTCACCTCGATCTTGACACACCGAATCACACAAGCACAATTCGATCAGTGTACCTTTAGGTAAAGAAAAAACCGATATATGAAAATCACATATGTAAACAAAGGTTTTTGAATTAGAGTGCACCTTTGAAGTTTTTAATTGTGCGTATTACGTAGACAAACATGCGAAACAAACGCTTACCTATCATGAAACTAGCTATGAATCTGAGCAAATCGAGAGAAAACGGTTTTGTCCAACTGCGTTATAAGTACCCAACTCATATAGCACCGGCTTATCGACAATACGACCACGTGTGTGCGTTACACCTTCAAAAAAGTATAATTGCGAATAGACACTGCGTAAAAATATATATTACAATTCATGCAAAGTAAGAATTATTGATCAGAAATTAATATTTACTAATAATGTACCAAGCTCGCCTACGATCTGCAATTCTACAGCTTTTAGCTCTCCCTCTCAGTCCTCTCGCTTGAATAACAGCTGAGCACGCGCACACGTATACTACCTTATGCGAGTTACGAGTTACATATACGAGGACCTATTGGGATTGGCAGCATAGAGCCTCCTCTCGGGGCTTCGAAGATTTAAGTACCACTATGTATAAGGATAGGAAAGCTGGTGGCGCTGTCAATCATAAACCTTCTCTCACTGCTTTCAAACTTTGTCACTGTACGGAAATTTACATAGAGGTGCTACGCAGCTATGCAGGGGGTTCGATCGATCACTTCGATATCGCGATCGAGTTCGAGCTTTGACTGTTACTTTACGTGCGGGAGGTAAGGTCAGAACCCCTGCCAATCCCAAGACGAGTTACGATCAGTGGTGGGTAGGTAAGTTACCTTAGGTAACTTAATTAGTTTCTTCCATGTAAGATATCTGTAAATTACCTGGGTCAGTTTCTTACATTGAATGTCGTTTTGTAAGAAAACAGCTGTGCCCATATTTTCTATGTTGTGCATTGCAAAATCAACTTATTTGACTTGTCACTTGAGCAGCCCGTAATGCTCGTATACTATATATACACGTATTGGGAAACGCCACGTAAGTATATAATATATATGTAGTATATATCTCTATGAGTATAATAGAGCATAAATACACTCACACATGTTTGCGTGTGTACGAGCACACAGTACACACGTAACGATAACTTTAACATTTCGTTCAACATATATGCACTCATGCGTAGAATGTCGATAAAAAACTTAAAAATTTATGATACATTGAGTAGACAATAATTAGACATTTTAATTACGTTTTTATAATATTTAACATATGTTTTAAAAGATGTACAAAAAACATATTCGTTCTGAACTTTGACAGAATTCATATTACGGGACATAGTTTAAACAACTGGCGAATACTGTAAGAACTATTATCGGTTTGTTTTGATAATCTTACGGAATTCCACAAGAATACTATTAGAATGTTATGAATACATTTGGAATTCGTATTGAACTCAGTTTAACGAATTCGGTAGGAATTAAATGTATGAATTATTTCCGAGTCCACAGCGATTATGATGGCCGGCTGGGATAAATATACTTTAACTTTTGATTAAGAGTGGTCCAATACGCAAATGATAAAATAATCGAACGAATGACGCCAATTAAACGCTCCTGCGCGTGCATATATACATACATAAAACGTCTTTTTGTCGAGTTTAATGAGATCAATGTATATTTACTTTTATTTTGATGATGCATAAGATTTTTTTGGGGTCCCGAGATTGTGGGCAAACGCGGGCGACCCGCGGTGGCCCGAACTCGCCCGAAACCGCCTACTTGGGCGGTTTTAGGCCACTGCTGGTCGCCCGCGTTTTCCCAATCTCGGGATCCCAAACATTTCTATAAACTTTTTGAATAAAATTTATAATTTTTAAATTTGTAAAAAATCTAAAAAAAAAAACGAATTAGTGTTTGATGTATTATAATTAACTAAAATACGTCGTTCCAGATGATCTCACTGCAAATGAAAAAGATAGTAGAAATCTAAATACTATTGATAAATCAACATTACACAATAGTGAAGCAGTTTGCCAAGAAAGTAACACGCCAATATTAAATTTTGAAGTATTGAATTCAATTAAAGATAAGGACAACAAACCAACTGAAAGTTCAAATAGCGTATTAGTTGCAAGTATAACTTTTCGAAGCCTAATAAACTTATCAACGATGATCCGGCTTATTGGACGATAAACGAAGAAACGATAACTGAAATATGTCGTCGCGGTTTTAACCAAAATAAAATTATTAATTTTTTTGTGTCCAAGCGGCTTATCTACGATCGTAATCGATATTTGAGTAATTCAATTTTTTCAAGAACCATGATTAACGGTCAAGTGCAACAGCGTTCGTGGGTAATTTATTCATTAAGGGCCAATGCTATTTGTGGCCCATGCAAGTTATTTGGTGAATCACAGCCCTTAACTACAGGCTTTTCTGACTGGAGTAATGTGCATCAACGTGTTAAAGATCACGAAGAATCTCGTGCACATAAAACAAACGTGATTACATTTTTAAACAGAAGTAAAGTAACAAATACAGTAAATAATTTTTTGAAAATCCAAATTGAAACCGAGATAAATTATTGGCGTAATGTTTTACGGCGCGTTATTGGTGTGATAAAATCATTGGCATCGAGCGGCTTAGCTTTTAGAGGAAAACATGAATTATTTGGATCTCTCGATAACGACAATTATATGATGCTTTTAGAGCTTATAGCTGAGTTTGATCCTTTTTTTTAAAATCATATAGAGTCACGTGGTAATCCAGGAAGTGGAAAAATTTCTTATTTATCATCAACTATTTGTGAAGAAATAATAAACTTGATGGCTGAACATTTGTTAAAAAAAAAAGTTGATGAGGTAAAGAAAGCAAAATATTTTACAATAAGCGTTGATTCCACATCGGACATCTCACATACTGATCAACTCACATTCATTCTACGATACGTTGATACAACAGGCACACCAAAAGAAAGATTTATTAAATTTATATCAGACTGCGGGCATAAATCTAAGGACTTGGTGGAAACTGTTTTAAATACCATACGAGAACTTGATTTGGATATTCAAATTTGTAGAAGTCAATCGTACGACAACGCAAGTAATATGTCAGGTGCTTATTCAGGGTTACAAGCTCGCATTAAAAAAGTCAACATATTGGCTGAATATATTCCGTGTGCAGCGCACTCTTTAAATTAAGTTGGTTCATGTGTCGCCAAATCTTGCTCTATGGCAGCTCAATTTTTTTCTGTTGTGCAACATCTATATACATTTTTTTCCGCTTCCACGCATAGATGGAAAGTTTTAATGTCACAAATAAAAATTACCGTGAAAAATCTCTCTTTAACAAGATGGTCGGCTAGACACGATGCTTGCAAAGCTTTAAATAATTCTTGGACAGATATTTTAAAAGTACTATCTGAATTATCTGTGAGCGAGAATGAAAACGCCGACACGCGATGCGAAGCATCTCGAATCTACATTTCACTCAAATCTTTAGAACATTGTTTTCTATCTCTTGTTTAGAGTGATATTTCAAATAGATTTAATGCTGGGAGTAAACAATTACAATCACCGACTACATCATTATCGTCAGCTGTATTATTATACCAATCATTGATTGAATTTGTTTTCAAAATGAGGTCAGACGAGGTTTTTAAAACATATGAACATAAAGCTATAGACAAATGCGGAATGGACCAGTATAAATCTGAGAAAAGAAGAGCATGAAAACGTAAAGTTCCATTTGATGAGAAAAAAGAAGACGATACTCTCTTTTCTGCAAGCGATGATATGCGCATTAGTGTGTATTTCGTGATTTTAGACGCATTAACAATTAATTTAGAAGAATGCCTTGCAGTCTACATAAAAATAAATGAGCAAGTTAATTTTTTAACTAAATTGCATGTCTTAAATGCCAATGAAATAGAACTAAAGGCCACTAATCTTATAAATATTTATCCACAAGACTTGGAATCATCACTAAGTGTGGAATGTATTCATTTTGGATCATATTTGAAAACATTTGAAAAAAAGAATTTCTATCCTCTCGAACTATGTAAAATAATGTATGATAATAATTTAATTGATATTCATCCTAATGAGTACATTGCACTATGTACGTATTTATGCATGATGATTAGCAATTGTTCAGGTGAAAGATCGTTTTCAGTACTCTGTAGAATAAAAAACTATTGAAGAGCTAGTCAAAATGACGAAAGACTGAATGCTCTAGCTTTGCTATGTATTGAAGCCGAATTAAATAAAGAACAAGATTACGATAGCTTGATCGATGATTTCGCCGTAAAAAAATTTAGAAACGTCTTGCTATAAAAAATTTTATGGTCAGAAAAAAATATACTAAACTTGTTTTGTAAAATCTTGCATGCTTAATTTTCTTGCGAGATAACCTTATGTATACATATATATATGTATATGAATAAAATTTAATGAAAATAAAAATAATATTTATTTACAAATACTGTAGTTTTTAATACATAGTATTTTTCATAAAACATATATTAAAGTGATTAAAAAAAAAACCAGGGGGGATAAATGGGTCATGGGACCCACGGTAAGAACGAAGTTCTTCGAACATGACGAGTATAAAAACACAATTTCTCAGGTAACAAGGGGGTCGCCAGACCCATTGAAAGAACGAAGCTCTATAAACGTTAATACTGCATTCATGTAGTTCACTAAACAAAAACTTGAAAAACGAATAAAAAAATAAAATAAAAAAAATAGTTCAGTACTCACGATGGTTGAACTTCGTGAGTACTGTATTTATGCACGACGTTCTCACGAAGTTCAACCATCGTGAGTACTGAACTATTTTTTTTATTTTTTTTTTTTATTCGTTTTTCAAGTTTTTGTTTAGTGAACTACATGAATGCAGTATTAACGTTTATAGAGCTTCGTTCTTTCAATGGGTCTGGCGACCCCCTTGTTACCTGAGAAATTGTGTTTTTATACTCGTCATGTTCGAAGAACTTCGTTCTTACCGTGGGTCCCATGACCCATTTATCCCCCCTGGTTTGTTGTTGTTTTTTTTAATTTTTTTATTTTTTTTTTCTTTATTTCTTGTTTTATTTATTTTTTTTTCATTTCTTGTTTTTTTTTTTTTCATATTTCATTTCATTACATTTTTTTCATTTTTTTGTATTTCCTTTATTTAATTTCTTTCTTATTTTTATATTTAATCTTTTTTTTTCATTCCCTTTTTTTTCCTATATCATTTTTTTTTTTTCATATTTAATTTCATTACTTTTTTTTCATTTTTCTGTATTTCCTTTATTTCTTTTTTCTATATTTTTCTATTTATATTCATTCTTTTGTATTTTCTTTATTTCATTTCTTTTTTCATATTTCATTTCATTATTTTTTAATATATTATTGTATTTGTTCAAATTTCATTTAATTTTATTATTTTTTTTTTTCATATTTCACTTTTTCATATTTCGTTTCTTTTTTTTTCATATTTAATTTTATTACCTTTTTTCATTCATAACAGTAATTATTAGCATTACTGTAATGCCAAAAAAAACCTCAGGTTTAATGAAAATACAAATATTTAATGCGTAATAACGCGCCTTATTATATTTAATTTACAACCATGTTTATGCTAATTAAATTTTTTTTTTTTTTTTTTTTTTTTTTTTTTTTTTTTTTTTTTTTTTTTAGATGTATTATTTAGAAAAAAAATACACAATTTATAAAACAAATTCATAATTGAATGTATTATCAGTGAATACATTTAAAAATGGAATGTTTTAGTTACAAATCACACGATAAGTACAAGAAACCGACTACTATAGTCGGCAGCGCTCGTAGCAGAGTGGGTAAGGTACAGGACTTACATGCAGAAGGTCGAGGGCTCAAATCTCTTGATTGGAAAATGTTTTTTTTTTTTTTTTTTTTTTTTTTTTAAGAATTGTAAAAGAAAAAAAAATTCAAAGTCAAAGAAAAATTACTGTGGGGAAATAAAATTATAATTTGTTACAAAATTAATTGCTTGGGAGTGTGAGGTGGAATGGTGGGTAAAGGTGTGCAGACGAGTAAGACGGCACGGTGGACAGATATACATATATAGTTAGGAGAGGGGAAGTGTGTAGAGAACACTTGGTGAGGGGGGACGGGGTGAGGGGAAAAACTTGAGAGGAAGAGGTTTCTGATTCAAAAAAAAAAAATGTGTCGGTTTTAAAATTCCAGCCCCCCGAGTAACGCGACATAAAGAACTTCGTTCTAAAAATTTTACGCGACTGCCGCCCACCTGCGAGTTTGCCGCCCCTACGCCATTGCGTTGTTGGCGTAGGCCAAAGTCCGCCTCTGGGCACCAGATAGGGGTATTTCATAGACCCTCCATAGTATTCTCCTGGATGCTCACACCAATCATAACCATATTTTGCATTAAATTATTAAAATACAGCCATCTGAAGTAATCGCTGCCCCAGTAGAAGTGTTAATTATTGACGATTGCATTTCATTCAAAATAGTCCCAAAGATGACACTTGGATAAACTGAATTCCTCGACAAGTCCTAAATGAAGTTTACATTCAACTAGATATTTCTTCGTAGCATGGGCCAGTCTTTACAACAATGGACTTTACTATAATTTATAATCAATTAACTTTAATAATACGCTGATTCTTGTTGGAGAGACAGCAGCATTATGTGATCAAAGAGTGGTTTGGTATACTGTATAGACTACTTGATAAGTACTAAGGTATTAACCAATTTGTTCGAACACACCAGTTATACGTATACTTTACTGTCATCGTAGATAAATAGTGGTTTTCTTCTTTGTTAAGGATGTTAACAAGCCAAATTCATTAAGACACAAGTTTTATGTACATTTTATGGACGAAAAAAAGAAAAAGTATAATAAATTTACAAAAAATATCTGAAATGAGTGAACACTGTTAAACTAAGTAAAATAAATTGTGACAGATGTTTATGAGTCAATAAAAATAAATCTAATAATGTATATATCAGCCATTAGCTTCAATGATCCCTTCCATTCTGTCATTCATGGAGTTGCTGAAATTCAAAAATAAATTGGGCTTATTTTGCAGCGCCGTCCATGAATTTCTGCATCTATCTAAAAGATCCTGATTATTTCTAATCTGGCTTGGATGCCAGTCTTCAGTCATCATGGACCATATATTCTCGATGTAGTTAAGATCAGGAGAAGTAGGTGGATGTGGCAGCCGTACTAGTGTTGGGTGATCTTGGTACCATTGACGCACAATCCGAGCAGTGTGAATTGGAGAATTGTCCCCAACCACATATATCTGTTGCCTGTTTGGATAGCGTGCCAACACTTGGTGGTACATGTGTTCATCAAGAATTTCAATGTACTGTCTAGCAGTCAACTTCCTGACTATTTGTACTAACGATCCTGGTCCATCACCTGAAACCCAGCCCCAGAAACTAACAGTTTTGCGTCCGCTACGCCTCAATCTGCACCTTTTCTGCAGAACACCTTGTGAAGGCAGGTTGCCAAACGCCTGAATGAAGGACTTTTGAAAATTATTTTTCATTTTCTCTCAATTTTGACAATATACTGTAAGCGATATCATGGCACGTATCCAGTCTTTTTGAATAAAGCGATACACAAAATTCATTTGAAAGCAACTCAAAAATCTTATGCTACTCTTATCATGACATTTTTATATGATACATATGCATATGACCCAGGACTGATACCTAAGCCAGATAGATGCAAGAATTCATGGACAGATCCAATTTTCAATGTTTTCATTTTATAGTGTATGGTTTTTTTTTAATTCATGTAATTATGACCAGTGTTTGTGAACTTTTCTTTTTTTTTGTCCATAAAATGTATATAAAACTTGTGTCTTAATGAATTTGGCTTGTTTACATCCTTTACAAAGGAGAAAACCACTATTTCTCTACGATGACAGTAAAGTATACGTATAACTGGTGTGTTCGAACAAATTGGTTAATACCTTAGTACTTATCAAGTAGTCTATACAGTATACCAAACCACTCTTGGATCACATAATGCTGCTGTCCCTCCAACAAGAATCAGCCTATTATTAAAGTTAATTGATTATAAATTATAGTAAAGTCCATTGTTGTAAAGACTGGCCCATGCTGCGAAGGAATATCTAGTTGAATGTAAACTTCAGTTAGGACTTGTCGAGGAATTCAGTTTATTTAAGTGTCATCTTTGGGACTATTTTGAATTAAATGCAATCATCAACAATTAACACTTTTGCTGGGGGCAGCGATTACTTCAGATGGCGGTATGGTTCTTGAGAAATGAGGTGGCATCTGAATGAAAACCTCATCAACAAACAATACATCTTCTGGCAAGTAAACCCATAGATTAAGGTATTAGCTGACAACAGATGTAGGCTACAAAAATAAAAAAAACAATATTTCAATGAAGAAATGGTTATAATGCTCATACATTTTTGTAATACATAATTTGACACAAAAAAACTCATTTGAAAATTAATCCTTTCTTCTAGGTAAATAAAAAACCATTCCAATTACAAACAGGTATGAGATTTAAAGTTAACTTTGTTATCTATGAACTACTTCAATTGCAATGGTATTTTCAAATCATATTTTTTTTTAACAAAAATGCATTCCACAACATGACCTACCTATACAGAGTATAACCATTCTATGTATTACTTTTACATCGATTTTTTTTCCTTTTTAAAATAAGTCAACATGTATTCAAAACATAAAATAGATATAAATTTGATATTTTTCTTCACCATTACTGCCAACAAACACTCCTCATTACTATAGCATACAGCAGAGAATATATAGAGTTTGTTATCGAAAGACGGAAACCTATGTATCACAAGAGGATATCTCCGATGCCTTTTTTATCGACAGAGGCTGCTGTCAACGCTGTTGCCTTCCCAACGAAAATTAACGTCAGTGTCACTCAACCTACCGAACCTCTGATCGACATGTCCGAGAATATCTTTCCGTTGGGCAATCTAATAAAGCTTTTAAATGACTGCTCCTACATCAAGTCAATAAAACTTTTCTCTTTTTTTAATTAACACAGTTTAGAAAGAGAGCAAAGCATTCTCTGAACGCTATGAGAGCAGTCACTCAAAGACTATAATTTAATCAGATACCGTATCGTTAGAGTAGTAAAAAGTTTATCTCCTACTTTTTAGCAAGACGGTGGTACTGGTTACATCAACAATGAAAAGTATGATAGTGATGATGATCTGATAGGTATATAAGAATATAAGATCAAATCGAAAACCTCTTGTAATTTGGAACAAGAATTTTTTTGAAGCATCGTGTCTTTAAACAAGTAGAAAACCAGCAGAAATGTTACTAATGGTTCTAAAATGTGAAATATAAAAACAGATTATCAATGGTTGGTTTGCTAAATTTGTCAAAACTTATAAATTGTATTTTTGAAACTCATTTCGTACCAGATTCAAGATACATGATGGACAAAACAATTAGTGTGGATATTGAAGTAACTTATATTTACACGGGGTATGTCCTACTTGTTTTAAATATTTAGGTATATTCTTAGACTTAGGAAAGTCTGTATGTTGTGATATGCATGTGATAAGACTGACGTCTCAAATCCATCAAACCCTTGTTTTTTTGCTTATGTTGATCCAAGTAATGCTACAAAACATCATTTGGAAACACATGATATTTGTTACAACAGTAGGTAAACCATGGCGGTTCTGGCACCCCCCCGCTCCCCCCTGAGGTGGTGGTGGGGGGAGAGGCTCTAGCTATAGCTGTGGGTGGAGGAGAGGCAGTAGTGGGGGGGAGAGGCTGATCGGATGGTGGGAGGATAGGCACGGACGGTATGGGAGAGGTTGTAGGGGTTATGGGTGGTGCGGACTACTCGGGCGGTAACGTCAGAGGAAGGGGCCTCTTCCGGATGCTGTGACGTCGGATGGTACTGACGGCTCCCTTCCTTTCCGACCACGAATCAATCTCCGACGTCATCAGGATGAGTCCAAAAGGTGTAGGTGACAAGCCCAACGTACAGTGCGAGAGAAAGATGATCAAGCATGAACGTGTATTTCTTATCAGTGGATGTAGCGGATCGCGTATCCCGTTCAGGTGCGACCAACGTTGGCTTACTCGACGCAGTACCTTGCCAAGGAATTCAGCCAGCTTATGAATTTAAGTTTGAGATTCTTAGGATAGTATGTAAATGGGTTTCAATAATAACAAAACTTTAAATTTAATACACATATATTTTTGGTAGCTTCCAAAAAAATACACAAGAATTTCATGGTTATTGATTTTTTTTTTTCAATATATCATATCCATTTTTATTTGTATAAGAGCGAATATATTTTTATCTCTCTCATATTTTGGTTTGCTAAAGATCGGACCCATGTTGTTGATGTTGACTGCTCAATCGTCCCAGGATAACTGAAGCAATACGCAAATTCTCATCAGCTTATAAGACGGCGCTAATTTCTTTTTACTACCACACCCTATGTATCCCAACTGGGAAGCGTCTTAAAAAATTTCTTCTTACAACTATTAAGCGCGTCTAAAAAACATTATGAGTCTGATTCAATGCTACTTTCCACCAAAGAGCAAAGCCATAATTTTATTTGATGAGCTTTACTAAGTGCGCAAAATTACTTTCTACGTAGACTTTTTTGTATATCATGAGTACTACACATTAACGCCTTTGTTGAATATCACATATTAAGAATGTAACGCGATGGCACCATATACTGCTGAATGTTAATCACAGTACACCCTATGGTCGATTCCAAATAAGTGGCTGTATTATCTTCATAAACGTAAATTCAATGTGCATTTTTTGCTATAGTGTATAAATTTTGCTGTAATTTTCTAATGGAACAATCACCCTCGAACCAGTGAAGTCCTTGCACTCGCTTCGACTGAAAGTCGTTGTTTTGGCGCACATTCATAGGTAAGGTGGAAAAATTGCACGGGGGCTGCACAATCCAATGACTGATTACTGGTCTCATAAGCGACACCACAGCCACTTTTTTTGGTAAAAACTGTCGAGAAGCGTCCAGAAAATCTTTAATCTCAATAACGTAATCCTCGTAAAAATCCATTTTTATTTTGCAGCTCAAAAGCGTCGTACTAACTGCGGAATAACGCGTATCCGTTGCGTTTGATGCTGCGTGATCAACTAAGCAGCACTCTGCACCGAAACTAGTTTATATACACGTTAGTGTAGGCACTGTGCAAGTGTGTGTTTTATCAGAATGAATCATCGGTTCTTAATATTTTAATCTTAAACTAGTTTTGAGGGAGAGGCTACATAAATAATAACAACAATATAATTCAATACATTTATTTATGACATAATTTAAAAAAAAATTCAGTTTCATTGAGTTTTTTTTTATTATACATCTTCTTCAGAATCAGTAACATCTTCCCATTCCATTTAAAAGTAGAATTTTTTCATTCGTTTGACATTGTGGGTCGCACACATAGATCTATACGCATCATTATGGTGAGGACATGCAGTAGCTAATGTTGGGAGTTCAAACTCTGGATATTAAACCATATCATTAACTTGAAAATTAAACCTTTCGAGCCACCTTTTCTTCACTTCTCTAATCACAAAAATCTTCTTAGCATCTTTGAGATTCTCCCGAAGAACATTACTAATTTCTATGAAGTCGATAACACCTGATTATCAATGTAATTCATAATAGGATAGCTCAAACCATAAATTTTCACGTTTGTATTTATCATTTAGTTTGCGCCAAGAAAATGGCGGCTTGAAGAGAAATTTTTGAGGCTCATCATCTCCATGGATTGGAAGAATTGCCAACTCTTTAAGCACATAATCGTTGCCAGGCTTCTTAAAGCCCTGCATGTCCACCATGTACTCCATCATGATAAAGACTGACTTCACAGCTAATATTTTTTTTTTTAATTTTATATACGTGCTTAAACAAGTTTTTCTCACGTCACCACTAATGGGATTGTACTTTACGATGTGATCGTGTAGAATGAGACAATAAGCAGATACATTTTCCGTGAAATTCTCTCGTACTTCAAACTCCAAGCGCACGTCCACTGGCGCGCTTTTCAAAGCTTCATATTGCTTGGAGCAGTCAATTACAATAAGAGGCATGTGTGTGATAAAATCTTTTTTATTCAGCATAGGTTCTGGTTCTTTCCCGTAATAGACGGCTTGAAAATTCTTATACATATTATATAATGTTGAAAACTGATTTTTATTAATATCAAGATTAAGATTTCCATAAGGATAGTACTGTGAGCTTAAGAAAAGCTTTACATTGCTGATATTACAGTAATCAAAGAGACTGGCATTAGAAGCAGGATCATTTTTTCGCTAATTCTAAAGCTCAAAATAACAAAATGAGGCTTTTCCAACTGATTGGAAGTTTTGACAGTCCACACATGCCCAGAAGTTTTTGGCAAAAGAGGATACTCATACAACTCCCAATTGCGGAAACTCATGGAAATAGGATTGTCTTTTGCAATAACATCAAGCAAACGAATTTTTCGGCTGTCTGATGCAGTTATGTAAGGCACAAACCACTCAATCTGAGTCAATTTAAGCTCGAAAAGTATAAGCAATTTAAGTTTATACTTTTCGAAAATTTGATTTTCAGTTACTTGTATAACGGCGCTAATATCATCTCTTGATCTTATGAGAATTAATTCATGTTTTGCATTAACCACAACTTTGCGATAGTCCTCAGCGAAACCAAATATCATACTCAAAGGTATTGACACTTCAAAATAAGAATGATCATTGATAATAGATTTTTTCTCTTCAATGTCTATCCAACCAGCATTTTCAAGCATTAAACTCTGACTGGTAAATAAAGATATCCATCCTTTTATTAAAGTTGTCAATCCAACATTCTTACACCTATCAATTTCTATACCATTTAGTTCATATCGTATTTCTTCAAACAGATGGCAGATGGCGTTATTAACTAGTTTTGAGAAATTTATCATCTCCAGTTGTTATACGTCCATAAATACGTAGGGAACTTTGAGAGAGTAAAAGACATAAATCTTGATGTTGAATTAAGATGCGAATTTCATCACTGCTATTAAATGCTGATGCAATGTGGGGTCGATGTGCCTGAATTTTGTAGTATGCAACCAACTCATCAAACACGACCTGACTGAATCCCGAGAATCTCTTCCATCACAACTTTTTCTCGTTCGCAGGCAGCAAAAAAAAGCACAAGTTATTTGCCACCAAGAGCTCTTACTTTTAGGCCTAAGTTTTTGAAGAACTGCACGTTGTGACGTATTAACGCTTTGAGCGTTCGTCGACGACTGATCCGTCTCATCCATTTTGGTTTATTCTTATGGCTTCGTCCAATTTTGTTGTCTCGTGGATGAATATTCGTCCTCACCCTCGTTAATTTGTTTTCATAGCCTCGTCGAACTTTACTATTGTTGTACACTATATCCATTTCAGTTGAGTTGTTTCAAGTGTAGTCTTGTATTTATAACTTCTCCACGAAAATTAATCAAGTTACCTTCCTGATCAACAATGCGTACTTGAAGATGATCTATAATTTTAACAGCAACGGGTAAATAAATGATTTGCGATGGAACTTTGACAATCTTGTATCTCGGTGGTACAGCAGGGAAAAACTCGTGGATGGTATGAACTTTTTCTCCGTTTATATAGGCTCCACTAGTGATATTACACTCAACTCTCAATGTGTTAACCTCGAGAATAGCAACAGGTAAATCTGAGATGTGAGTACTGGTATCTCTAAGAATTCGTTCAGTAAAGCCTAAAAGACGGGCTATATAATCTTTTGGCCTGAAGTCAATAGTATGACTACACGTTATCACTCTGCGAAGAGTATTATTGTTTTGTTTGATGCTAATAGCTATATCGTCGGGTTGTAACACGTTGATCAGAAATGACTCAATATCTTGAATTTCGTAGCTGCCACTGGAAAAACAACCACTTATTGATCGCCTACGTAAAATTTATTATTACCCTCGTCGACTTTTAGAATTGAATTAAAAGTAAGGAGTTCTACTAGACTAATAACGTAGTTATATGCTGGTGACAACTCGATAGATGGAAAATATTGTGCTTCAAGAATAGATGATGTTCCTGATAAACTTAATGTCAATGATTCTTCCATGACGGTTTGTCAATGACTAATGTTACTTGAGTATTGGGATACATTTATATTGGCTGATAATGGAGTTTTTTACAAAGAAAGCTCAAGCAAAGATGGCTGCAGTTCTACGTACCAAAATCTTGGAACCTTTCATAACTATATTTGACACATCTAACATCAAGCTATAGCAGTAGATCAATCGGTGGCTGTAGGTCACCAAAACTGTCGAAATACGTCACGTTATTGCCTCGCTTTCTATAGGCAACCTAGTGAGTACCAGGACCCTCCTTATCATCGAGATTGACTCCTGCTGATTGGAAATACGTGGGCCATCGGCTGGCAAAGCATTTCTCATGAAAACTCTACGGAAATGCGGTATTTTAAAAATTTTTGCATACTTGATGAGGTCATAGTCTGTGAGAGCTCGGTAAGGCAATTTTACGTAGAAATTTTTTTTTTTCTATTTTTTAAGCCTTTTTTAAGCCTTAAATGTAGACCTAAGCCGTTCTTATGTGGTTTTAAAAATAGCCCCTTTCCAAGTAAGAGTGCTTCCATTTCTTTATTATGCCTCTTACTCTCCTCTAGCTGTTTTCGAGCAACTTTAGCATCATTAATAGCCTTGACAACTCCAGTTACACCATTAGTGATAGTGCCTATAGAACTTAGGCCAGCAAATGCAGGAATAAGGTATGGTAGGAATCCTTTAGTTTTCTGCGGGATAGGCAATACTCGAGGTATTACAATATTTTTCCTACCACCAGCTTTTTTCACAGCATCCTGTACTCCTTTTATAGCCAAACTTATAGCTTTTCGAGCACTACAATTAGGAATCATGGACTTTGAAGCACTTCGAATCAAGATTTTAAAAGTAGTTTTCTTCGGCTTCATTTTGTTCTTACTCACTTTACTAGAATTCGTACTAGGGAATGCTCCCATGCCAAGCTTGGATTTCAATTTCATGGCACTGGTAATAGTCAAAGCAGCAGCTTTTTCCCCTAAACTAGCGTCTGTGGCTTTGAATCTTTGCCACGCCTTTTCAGCGAGAATTTTGTCAGCGGTGTTTCTTGCTGTAATATTTTTTCGATCCTGAGAATAGGCTATATCGTGTTGCTCGCACGCCTGATCCAATCGATTGATACCCGGATTTCCGCGAGCTAATCTCTTAGCTAGTTTAGTGCCCCGTCCACAATATTGATATCCTGGTACGTGCAGCTCTATAGGCAGTTTATTGATAAGTGTGTTTATAATTCCACAGCCTTTGCGATGATGAATGATCATTACTTTCCAAGTGCTTAATGATAAATGAGCTTGAAAATATATGTAGAGCACTATTTATGGTTTCATATTTCAGCATGCAGTCATTACGAGCTCTGGGGAACAGAATATTTAACTTCCTGTAATAAATTTCAACAAACTGATATGCAAGATTAGGAAATACGATGACAGATGAGTTTCAAAATGTAAAGGCAAACCATTTACAGTATCATGTTTCAGTCTCAGTTGAGTCAGCATGCAGTAAACATGAGCTTTGTAGATCAGAATATAAAACTTTCTGTCGTGAATTTCGACGGAATCGTTAAGCAAGATAAGAAAATCCAACGCCATGGTGATTTGCTACCTGATACGATAACAGCTGTTCTTTGTGGTCCGTCAAACTGTGGAAAAACAAACAGCTTGCTGGCTTTAATTACTCACCCCAACGGATTGAGATTTGAGAATGTTTATCTATACTCAAAGTCGCTGAATCAGCCAAAGTATAAGTTTCTAGAACAACTGTTGGAGCCCATAGATGATGTAAAGTATTTTTCATACAGCGATCATGAATCAGTCATATCTCCGGATAAGGCACTACCCAACTCCATAATGATATTTGACGACATTACCGGTGAAAAACAAGATAATGTGAAAGCCTTTTTCTGCATGGGACGTCACAAAAGCGTTGACTGCTTCTATCTATGCCAATCCTATGCTCAAGTTCCAAAGCACTTAGTCAGAGATAATTTAAACCTTTTAGTAATATTTCGACAAGATGACATGAATTCAAAGCACATCTATAATGATCATGTTAATACTGATATGACGTACAATAAATTCAAAAAATTATATGTAAACTGTTGGAGAGTTGGAAAACATGGATTCGTCGTAATAGACAAGGAAAGAGATGTTAATAATGGTAGACATAGGAGAGGATTTGATTCTTTTGCTATAAATATTACTCATGCTTATTAAGTACGTATTAGTCTCTTGTTAACCATCAAGCGATCAACATGGACACTTTTCGTGAGGAAAAAGACGTTCTTCGGCAAGTTGAAAAAGCTAGAGAAGCTGTTCGACGTAAGCATCGATTGTTAAAGTCAGGAAGAGAAAATTTTGAAAAGCAGATTGGAGAGACTTTTAAGCCTATTACTGATCCACTTCTTAAAATTATTGATGACACAAAGAAAGTCAAAAACGTGCCACTTAGCTCTGAATCTTTACTTAAAAAACGTTTCAAGCCTTTTAAGTCAAAAATTAATAATACCGATGCATCAATGTTCCAATCAGCCAATAGTAACAGTAATGATGAAGAAGATACTTTTTCGTCGAATGATACTATCAAAGACTATGATACCGTTGTTGAAAAAAGTGACGATAATGATTCAGCGCATGACATCGATAAAAATGAACCTATGAATCCATACTTACAAATACTTGATAGAAAGGAGTCAGAACTGGATCGAATTTATTGGATAAGAAAGGAAAAATACGGACAACACATACTTGGTAATTCGCCTATATATTTCAAAAATAATTAAATTCAAATAAAGGATCTAAAATATCTAATGACTGATGGATTAATGGAGTTACTTATAAAGAAGTGTCCTGATAAAAAGCACATGACACGAGATAATTTAGTTAAATACAAACAAATCTTGGAAACTTCTAGTGCGCATAAAAGAAAATTTGACAAAAATGAGACGATTCGTCGATACAATAGTAATAAATTAAATAATGTTATTGCCCCATTATTTAATCTCACTCAAATTAAGAAGAAAGGCAGGTCCATACCTTCATTTAAAATTGCTATGCTGAACATGAAAATGGACTACGTTTACTGGGACGACCTTAACGAGCTGGTCAATCGGCTAAGATTACTAGTGGCAGAAAAATCAGCCGGTAATCCTAGTCACACTAATGAAATGAATTTAATTGTTGAGGAGCTTCGTGAAGCTAATATTATATATTAAGCATCTTTATCAATTCTACTTCAGTGTCAAAATGAGCATCGACGTGTTCGGACGTGGATCAGCTAAGTCGAAAAGTGGTAGTCGAGGTCCTCGAGGAATTAGATATAATCTCACCACGGATGGTCAATTTGACTTAGAAAATATAAGGTTGTGCAATGTTGCACCAGCTATTCAACCTCACGATGCTGTAAATCTCACTACTTTACAGAAAGAAAAAAGTTTCATTTTGGATGAACAAGTGAAAATAAATCTACTATTGAGCAATTTAAGTGATGTATTCTCAGAAACAATACTAAATTTGCAGTGTGAAATAAATACAGTTAAGGAGATTGTAGCACATATATCTAGTATAACTCGAGAAGACAGTTAAGAGAGATGAAAGCAGTGGTGGAAGAGTTTCATAAACCTGCGAGACGCAACTATCTTTGCCGAAAGTTTGATATTCGAGGCTTGGATGAAACATGGCAAGCTGATCTTGTGGAGATGATACCTTATGCTCATGAAAATAAAGGTTATAGATATTTGCTTACAGTTATAGATGTATTCTCCAAGTATGCATGGGCTGTGCCTGTAAAGAATAAAACTGGTAAAGATGTGACTGCAGCTATGAAGTCGATATTAACAGAGGGAAGAGTTCCAACTAATTTGCAAACAGATTATGGCAAAGAGTTTTACAATGTGAATTTTCAAAGTCTCATGCAAAAGAACAAAATTAACTTGTACTGACTTATAGTAACCTTAAAGCGTCTATATGTGAGCGATTCAATTGTACACTAAAGCATAATATGTGGAAAAATTTCATCTTGCGTGGCAGATATAAGTGGATTGATAGATATCTTACCTAAGTTACTGACGGCCTATAATAATCGGAAACATTGGACAATAGATATGAAACCAAAGGATGTGTCAGCTGCTACTGAAAATGAAATTTTGAAAAAAATTTAATCAAGAACAATGGGGATGAGAAAACAACCGAAATTTAAAGTGGAAGATAAAGTGCGAATAAGTAATGCTAAGCAAGTATTTGAAAAAAGACACACAGCTAACTGGTCGACTGAGGTATTTGCTATAGTACGAGTAGCTCTAACCAATCCATTAACTTACCATTTGAAAAATTACCAAAATCAGCCAATTTCTGGAGGCTTCTACGAGCAGGAACTGCAGAAAACCAAGTATCCTGATACTTATCTTGTTGAAAAAATTCTTCGTCGACGAGGAAATCAAATATTCGTCAAGTGGTATGGCTTTGACAATACCCATAACAGTTGGATTCATAATAACAAAGAATTAAAGTGATATGTACTTTAAAAATTATTAAAATTCAGAAGTTGTGAAAAAACTTGCATAAAACTTGTAGTGGTCTTTCAATCTTATTAATTATGTGTGCAAATAAAATTTTTTTACCATACATGCTAATGTTATATCTTACATAAAATTCATTGAGATAAGTAAAAACTCTAAACATGTCATAGATTGTGTCGTTTTTTTCCCACGTTAAACTAGTTTCACAAAAATAACTTTCTTTTTCTTGTATTTGTATAATTAAACATTTATGCGTTAAAAAATTCAACACCATCACCATTATAGCGAACTGACAGCTTCTTTCTATCAATAGATTCCAACAAACTATTAAATGATAGTTCGTTACTCACAAGATACTCAGATACTTGATTAGGTAAAAATATTTGGAAGTGGTCGTCTAGTTCAGCGTTTGCTTTCGTGCCAAATTTGGTGTTAGCTTTTCTCAGCTTCCACACTACATGACTTTGCCCCTTGACCATTTCGTTGATCTTCTTTGTTAGAAGGAATCTTTCACAGGCCAGTCGATTAAGTGCTGCTAAATCAGCCATCTGAAATATAAGAAAATTATATGAGTTTTATAAATAGTAAAAAAAATATACATATGAATAAGAAAACACGTTACAAACCTCTATTTCTGAGCTTTGCTGTTCCAAACAGATCTGCTTATCTCTGTAGAAATTTTTCAACTCCAAACCTGTTCTTTTGAGAGCTTGTTGTTGACCTGAGCTGCTTGCGTTGGATGATGAAGCAGTTGATACTTTTATCTGCTCACTACAGCTCTGACTGAGCTCTGCTGGTTGCTGCTGCCGATGATATAGGGACTCTCCCACTACTGGAGAAATCTTCCCCTCTACGTTGGCTGCTTTTTCATTGGCTGCTGGTCTGCTATGATTTTCTACACACTCTCCAGCTCTTTGTTCTTCTATTATTTTAATCCTTTAATGGCCCCAAGGCAGCGTATCTGTAGTGTTTGATAAAATATATCGTTTATCATCTCGGGAACTAAGAGCAATTTTATTTTGCCCCTCAGTGAAGAGCTTATCGTGACGTGATCTTATATTAATTTGCTCTTGATTAATGTTTATAATTTGGTCACGTAGGCACTCAGTATAGTCGTTGAAATCGATAGTTGCTTTTACGACGTTACTCTTAACACCCTTTGCTTTTCTAATCACATTTTTATTTTCAAGAAGAATACTATACATCTTACTTCTGAGCCCAACAAATTTCAATATAATATTTTCATTGCACTCATCTTTTATGAGGCCAACAATTTTTTTATTTTTTAACGGCACATAAATTTATTATTTTCTGGATAATTTGATGTGTCAAATTCATTAATATCCAATTTCATCATTTTATAAATATCATGGTTTGTTACCTAATATATCAGACTGTCTGTATCAGTGTATAAGAGTTTACAATTATTTTTGAGTTTGGAAAGCATGTAATCGTAGTGAAAACGATACACAAGTGTCTTAGATAAATCTTTTTCCTCTCAATGCTATTGAGATCAATATATTTTTTAAGCCATGCACTTTGTCAGAATTTTAAGGCTCGATACATTTTTGTCAGTCGTAATCCATGATTTTTGGCTTGCTTGAGGGCTTCATAATGAAGTACATATTAATGCTTGTTACTTAATGTTGTCATCAATTTAGGCTGCTTCGAACCTGGTGTTGAAATGTATTGGAACTAAATGGCAAATCTTTATGAGAATCGTGGAGCTCCTCTGGATACTCCAAATCCACTTCTAAATTATATCCGTAAGCACTTTCATTTCCAATATTATAAAAATCATGAGGCTGTTGCTTAACATTTTCGAGCCACTGAAATCCACCACAAGGAAGTTTTTTAGTCATTGCCCAACCATACAAATTATTTACGTCAAAATATGCTATATGTCTTTCAGTTTCATCTTTTTTATAATTTTCCATATAGTGATTATTAGCTCCTGCATATCTGTTACAGCACTGGCTTATTCTACCTCGTATGAATTTTTCAATGAACATAAACATATTTATATCAGTAATGAGTTCTAATGAAATCTGAAAAAAATTTTCAATTAATAACTAAAGCACACTTGACATTATATTCTTATACATAATACTTACTTTCGTTTTTTTCAACATGGCATCCCAAGTGAAGCCTGGAGTAGTGAAATAGTGAGCAGGATCTTATTTATAAACCTTGAGGCAATTATTTCTAAGGTTTTTAAATACTTCTGTTAACAGAAGTACATCAGTTTTGAGGTAAAGATCTGAATACTGTCCAAGAGTTATAAAATCAAAAGTTTTCCATACTGTTTCAGCATGTATATAATCTTCACTACTTATATGTGCATTATATAATTTACTATAAAAATCATCTTTAGATAGGAGCCCGATTTCTTCAAGTTTTTCGAATGATGCTACATAATACACCCTTCCTCTTCAGCATATTGATTTGCTTGAAAGAGTATTTATCATCTTGACTGAATACCTTTTCTAGAGTATCATACTGCTCTAAGTTAGATCCCAACTTATCAACCGACGACGGCAAAAATCTATACGAGTCAATGAAGCGTAAGTTTATGCGTGTCCCTTGAACGTACTTCGTAAAAGAAATGTATTTTTCTTTAGTTTGAGGGATAACTTGTACTCTTCCGGGAAAGCAAGTTCTTGTATAAATAAGTGGTCATCATAATTGCTGAGATTATGGAAAACTATTGGTACTGCTCGCGAGTCCTGATACTTGAGGTTACATACATTGTGAGCTGGGCCTCGATATCTGAGTAAAAAAAAGCGAATTTTAGTTTAAAGGAAAAAATTTTCTCAATTACCTCATAAATATAATACTTACTCTCCAGTAAAATGGCAATGATCGTAAACTTTTTCATCATTTTTAACAGACTTCTCACACATGTGACATATATCAGAATTGAAAAAATCAAAGTCCTCTTCTTCAGTTAATGATCTCATTGGCACTGGATTGTTGTACGTTCTATGTAAATCTAAGGCAAGATCTTGCATTTCTTTCACAAACCAGGTAGCTGTATTTTCACTGCTTTCAGTTTTTTTTTCTGTAGAAAATATATCGTGATTTTGCGTCATCAAAACTGCACTTTACATAATATCCAACACTTAATGCTTCATGGTGTTGTATTGCTCGCTCACTATTATGCACAGGTTTTAATAAACACTCAAAGTCTGCGTATAATATAAATGGTACACGATTTTTATTTATGTGTTTTGAAAATTTTAAAATTTTATCATCATACCTCGGCAAGCTTATTTTACACTTATTCACTTTAACGCACTCCACCATATGTGTTTTTAACATTTCATCAGTTGTAAAGTAATGAAGACAGCGGTCGCGAATATATATTTTATGTTGATGTTTTGTTAAAGAACTTCTAACCAACCTAGATAAGTCTTTAATATATACGTAGTGGTATTTTATATCATTATCAGCACTATTATAACCATCTTAAATTTCTTCTAAATATTCTTCTCTATCTTCTTCTACCTTATCTTCGTCCATTGCCTCAGCATTAAAAAAAACCTTCTCTATCTTCTTCTACCTCATCTTCATCTATTGCCTCAGCATTAACGAAATCATCACGTTCTCCGTCAATATTTTTTTGTTTTTTTGATTTCCCCTCACTATATGTATCAATATAATAATTTTGTATAAGCAGAAAACTAATATGTTTATCCTTTTTTTCTGCTGTCAAGTGAAGGGGTAAAGTTTTATAACTATTTTCACTTTTCTCCAAAAAATACACGTTAATAGATACATCATTCTGTTTTTCAAATTTTGTAACTTGCTTAGGCTGCACTGGAAAGGTGATCTCCTCGAAACTATAACTGTTTTCGTATTAAGTATAATTTGACACTCGTTGTGCATTTTTATTCACTGGATGTAAAGCTGACAAAATGGCCCATTTGAAGCATTGCTGATCTACGTTCTGTACATTCACGCAAGCTTTTTTTTTCTCGACAGTAGTAGGGAGTTCTATGTAAGAACTACCACTCATTGCATTGTACTTATTTACATTTACTATTAAATTTAAAATTGAGCGTAAAGTCCATCCAGAATCGCGCTCCTGAAACTCTTCTATATCTGTAGAAATAGGCTTCTGGACATTCGTTTTAAACCATTCATGTAGGTCTGTCGTATCAAAAATGGAATCAAATTTAGTATTAAAATATTTAACTTCAACAGTCTCTGTATCATTTTTCACTGTCAAAAACTCTGCTGCTAACACTGTATTAATTTTTAAAGCATTTTGCTCGTCGAGAATTTCTCGCACTTTTAAAATGAATACTTTTTCCGCAGACTTAAGAAATTTTATTATATCTAAATGCCCACTATTTGTTATTACAGCCGTTCTTATGCGGTTTTTAAAAGCACTATTAAGATCTTTCCATATCACAAAATTATAATCATCTTGATTGTCTAATTTTCATCGAGCCCTGACCCTTGCACTTCTAGAATTTTATAAAATACTGCTAAAAACGTTGATAAAAGACACTCAATATTCAACAACTTATTTTCCACTGGCGATGAAAATTTTACAGACAGCTTATAGTCAGAAATACTTTTAAGCACTATTTCACTATTATCAATAAAATCTCGTATCTCGGTCATATTATCACTATGCAGCAAGCGTTGATATTTTATTCGCGCTATTTCACAGAAAATCACGTAACGCTCCACGGCGTTGGCGTTAGCAAAATTCTCGCGGAGTTGCTCCATTATACTTACAGCTCGCGTTAACGTACTGAAATGAATGACAAGCTGCTTGAACTTTTCTTTTATACTGATTTGCCTCTGCAAAAGCGATACGAGTGATAACTAGCGGTGACTAGCAGTTGTATATAAAGAGATGATACATCGATAGAGGGGTTAGTTAACTAATAGTCGTCACAACGTTAAGATGACAAAGTACGTGGTTGATGTTCAAGGCTTTAAAACCATGCACAACGAATTTATTTTTTAAGAGGTTGCTATTATACTTCTACAAGAAAATGCTACACCGTCAGTTTTTGTCTTTAAGCCCCCATATTCTTGGGCACAGCTCTTACCTAAGAACAAATGTGAAAATCGATGGTTGGAGTTTAATTACCACGATTTTCGTTGGAGCTCGGGAGAAGTTCCCTACGAGGATCTAGCTACAACCTTTCGAGCCATTTTTAAAGAAGATGATGTTATTTACGTAAAAGGTCTTGAAAAAATCGAATGGTTGCGCCGTGTGCTATTTAATAGGTACATTACTCATAGTATGATTATACGCTTTACTAAATATTTGCACAATATAACTATTTTTATAGATATGTTTATGATATTAAGCAATGTCCAGCTTTAAAAAAAATTAGTACGGATGATATCGAATGCTTGAATCACCAATTTAATTCAGCTCATTGTGCTGTGAAGAATGCTACAGCTTTAAAAAAATAAATTTTAAAAGAGCAGCAACTACAAAACGATATTTTTTAATCAATGTCCACCTGATAAACAATACTTATGCAATAAATTAAGTTTTCATGAATCTATGTCTATTTTTTTCATTCACGCCTCCTTATTACTGCGCCGATTAAAATTACTTTATCGTATTAACTGACTCTATTCGTTGGCGAGGTACTGCGGTGAAGAGGAGTAAGCCAAGCAATGTTGGGATACGCTTTCGGTTATGAAATGGTATACATGTTCTCTCTGGCAACTCGTATCACTCGATACGCCCGCTCTTGCTAAAAAAATATTACGCTGGTGTATTATATGCCTAAGTGAGAAGCGATGAATCATCGGCCACGGCTAACACATCCGTATAGATAAGAAATAACAGCTCCATTACTTGGCAAGGTACTGCGTTGAGAAAGCTTACGTTGGTCGCAGCTAAACGGGATACGCAATCCGCTACATCCACTGATAAGAAATACACGTTCATGCTTGATCATCTTCCTCTCGCGCTGTACGTTGGGCTTGTCACCTACACCTTTCGGACCCATCCTGATGACGTTGGAGATCGATTCGCGGTCGGAAAGGAAGGGAGCCGTCAGTACCTATAGCAGTCATAGCTATAGCTAGACCCTCTCCCCCCACCACCACCTCAGGGGGGGAGCTGGGGGGTGCCAGAACCGTCATGGTTAACCTACTTACAACTTCGTTGTCTCTGAACGACAGCAAGAGAAAAATCACATTAAAGACATTTATGACGGAAAAATGTATCGTAATTTTGTTAAAAAGCTAGCAGAAATTGATAAGAATGCTTTTGATACTACTGTATTTAACACTAATGGAGCCTCTGTATTTCAGTCTTCCCATTTTTATATTTGGCCGACATATCTAATTGTATATTCCAGTTCAAGATAGATTTAAGACCCCGTAGTATGTGGATCATGGTTTGGCCCACATAAATCAGACATGAGTGTGTGTTTATATGTATTTGTAAGCAACATGAATAAACTATCTGTAACAGGTATACCATGCACAATACAGGGAAAAACCCGCAATATAAAATTTTTTCCTTTAGTAGCCTGTGTGGACACGATTGCACGGGCTTCCATGAATGGCACAAGTCAATTTCATGCGAAATTTAATCAATAGAGTAGCCAGAAAACGCCCCGGATTATTGGGTGATAGGAGCTTGTATTATGAGTTAAAATTTTATTACTTTATAATGCGGCCACTAAGCGCCCCGGGTCATTAGGTGATAGGGGCTTTTGTTATTATTTAACATTTTATTAATTCTTAGAGAGGCCATGCAGTAAGCGCCCCGGATCATTAGGTGATAGGAGCTTATATTATGAGTTAACATTTTATTATTTTATAATGCGGCCAGTAAGCGCCCCAGGTCATTAGGTGATAGGGGCTTTTGTAATTATTTAACATTTTATTAATTCTTAGAGTGGCCAGTAAGCGCCCTGGGTCATTGGATGATAAAAGCTTGTGTTGTGTGTTAAGTTTTTTTTATGTTATAATGTGGCCAGTAAGCGCCCCGGGTCCCGAGTCATCGAGATCGGGTAATAAGCGCTGGTGTATATACATCATTATGTATACATCAACAATATAGTTAACAGCTCAGCCGGCGGTGGCGCTGATAAAGAAGCGCTCTGAAGGTTGCAGTTGGCAGCAAACTTTTGACCATCGCGGCCAACGCTGTAGGTCGCCATCCCCATAACTATAACTATAGCTATAAGTAATTGACTGAGGCCGGCCAAAATTTGTTAAAGATAGCCAAATGTTGGAAAATTTCTTTTATCTGCATTTGCTAAATTTTGTTAGGTCTGCTCTCATTGCATAGTCAAGCTATGTCCTTGTCCTGGTTACTAGTACAAGACCATTTATTTTTATTGTAACTGCTATAGTATCGTTTTGTATTTTAATGCAAAACGTCATTGAAAAAAAATTTGCTTGCATTATGTAAAATCAAACATCAAAAGTGATATATCTATTTTATACAACGGTGTTATACATATTATTTTAAACTGTATTTATAATAATTATCAAATGTTATGTAAAAGATTTTAAAAAGCGTTTATTTATGAAAGATAGTGTGTTTGGTCGCTAAACAACATACATGTCATGTGCACAATTCAATTGGTTATAATCAAGTGTTAAGTTAATAATATACTAAAAATGTAAGTTTCTATGAATCATTCATTCTCCAGATGTTTTGTCAATATGATTGATTGTGCACTCTTTATTAATAAACAGATTTCAAATAAAAAGATTAATTAATGATACAAAGCATCATGCAATTTTTAATTCAAACGAAAAAAAAAAGAATTGTTGAGACATTTATCGTCGTTTCACTTACGATATGCCAGCTCACATCCGACAAATTGCCTCCTGTATCATCTAATGCAAGTTTATATCCATCTAAAGCATCACGTGTGTCTTTCTGTGAATATTAATTGCATTCTGTGAATAATTTGCATTTTGAAACATCTAGGAAGATATAAGATATTTATTAAAGATAGTCTTTCAGGTGAGACATTCATTTAATGTATACTGAAACTCGATGATACGTACAATTTGCAATTTGTCATCTGTTTGGCTAGAGCATGCCTCATAACTGTCACTGTAATTCTTTCTGTTCTCTAGCGGTGCCGTTACAGAATTCTAAAATAAATAAAAATATTTTTATATGTGCTTGTGTCGAAAAAATTTGACTTTTTAATTTGTGTATTAAAAATGTAAGAAAATTGTAATTCACAATTAATATAACAGTAAGGAGTTCATCATCTTACTCACAAAACACTGCAATTTTGTAATAAAATAAAGTATAGCACTTAAAATTAACAAACAATACAGTATACTGTGCACTTACCACGTCTGAAAGTACAAATTTTCTATACTTCGTTACAGCATATTTGGTCAACGGTTCTTTACCCTCAAGATAATTTCTTTTTCGGTTTTCCATAGTAAAATAGAAAAATATTCAACTGTTTATCGGTTTTATTAACAGTATAAGTCAAAGATTTTTTGTGTTTGTACATGTTTACACAATACATGTAGTATAAATGTACAAGAGTAGAGTACGTTTTTTTTGTGATCGGTTGGTCTGCCCGATTCTCTGGAATGTATGTCTATACACATAGTGAACATAAATATACTTTCTTGAGGAATGGGACTGACCCATCAAATAACCAAATGTCAAAAAAAACGTACCCAATGATATGCTTTCTTGAGAAATGGGGCAGACCGACCGATTTACCGACCAACTACAAAAAACGTACCCCTAACGTACCCCTAACGTAAGTACCTAGATCAGATCACTTGGACCACTAAAAGTGCGCATTCAGATCAGATTACTCCAACTTCTATAAGTGATTGAACCTATCCTACCCACTGATAGTACGGACACTACTGACACTACTGACCCCCTTAGTTTATGGCATTGTATTCCCAAGCATGTGCTTTAGTTATTCTTTTTGTCACAATAAGTAATAAACATTCTATATGGTTTTTTTTACATACCATGCAAACTCGTGCCTTATAGTGTTTTAGTACAACGTGGAAAAAAAAAATTAAAATGTCTGTTATTGTTAAACCATAATTTGCGTGTGTGAGATTTAAAAATGATGAAAAGCTTAAGATTGTCGACGTGCATACAATTTCATGAAAAGATTCTTCTACTGATACAATGAAGTCATTTGAACCAGAAAATTATTTTGATTATTTTTCTCGAACAACATGGTATTACTACACAGTTAGATGTCCTAGATTTTGAGATGTCGTGCACAGTCACAAACAAATTGAAAAAACTAATATACTATACCTAGGTGGTATGTATTCATTCATTTTGTCAGTTAATAATTTTTTACGTTTTTGTTTTTTTGATACATTGAATTTTTTTTTCAAATCCCTTATTTTTTTAAATGATTTCACATAGTCTCGTAACACTACATGTATGAAATTTTCATGTTATAGCATCTGAAGAAAATGTTGGAAGCAAAATGAAAAGTAAGCGTTTAAAATTTCCGTCTCAAGCTTATTTGGAGTCTTCCAGTTTAGAATCAGAATTAGACAATCGTCCAAAAATGAATCTTATCAAAAAAATGTGAGTTAAGTATTGATTAATTAAAACCAACGTGCATGCAAAATAACTTTATTAAGGTCAACGTAACTTTTTTTTTTCAAATGATCTACTTGTTTTGTTGGCGTGGCAAGGAAAGTATTAGCACGATGTTCTGAATAGATTACATTTGTCAAATGATTATGGTATAGTAATATAGGGTTTTATGCCGGTACTGAGCAAGATTTTAGCAATAACTATATTTATAAACTTTTTTTAGTAATTTTTTGACCGTAAATTACGACTAAGATTTTTATCTGCTTGGAAAGTATTAAAGAAGGTTGAACATATACACAAGAAGTCAAGCAGAAAATTTGATAGCATCAAGATATGATTTAATTAGCTCAGAACGTTATCTGTACCTAAGAGCGACCTTCAACTAAAATCATTAATTCTACTAAATATTTGTTGTTTTTCAATTAAAGACTTTAATTTTTAATTCAAACAGAAAACCAGGTGTTCAATATTTTTTTACTGTTAATTTTAATTTTGTCAAAATCTATTTGTCAACTCTAAGAATTTCATCGTTAAGTGTCAAACGTACTTCACACATGAATTTTAATTTATATAATAGCCAATCCACAACATAATATAATCGATGTATAAACGTTTATCATTAATTTTTTTCAATTTACAAAATTTAGTTGTAAAATCTGCTTGTTTATTGTCAACTAGTTTGATCTCCTTAAGTTGTATTTTATCAGTGAAGTGGAATATGTCTAAATCATAGGCTATTATGGCACTTTTATCGTTGGATTATTAATAATTAAAAATAATCTACTAATAGAAAGAAAATTTTTTCCATTTATTTTTTTCTCCAATTCATAATTGGTATGTTGTATAATTAAAAAATCACACTACTTGAAGTACAAGATAATAGATAATAATATAAATGATAGAAATATTGTTTCCTTAATTAGAAAAAAATATTCCTTTTGTGTGTATGCTAAAAAAAACTCACCATATTATTAATATTTGCGTAAGCAAAATTGGTTTTAATGAAAAATAAGTAAAGAAACGCAAAAGTTTTATGTGTATCATAGACTTAAGAACATTATTTATAAAATTAAGACAATACTATTTTAATTCCCATAACTAATGTAAATGTTTAAGTGTTTGTGACTTAGAATATACTAATTGATTACGAAAGTTGTTGAAAGTATTGTGAGGGTCATGATTATATGGAGATGTTTTTAATGTAAATTGAATCAATATTACTTTCTAGTTCTTGCATGTAATGTCATATATTCATGTGTGTTAGTATTTATGGATTCACCTTTAAAAGGGAAGGGAAGCAATGAGGACCCGTAGGTACGAAGTTGGATTCGTATTGCCCCCAATTCGTGTTACGAGATACCTCAGAGGGAGTGTGTAGGGACGTAATCAGGTTCGTAATGCCCCTGACTCATGGTATACAACGCCCCGTGGTATTCCGATATTACTTAATAAGAGTTTATTGACTCTCTTTTGCTCCTGTTGGGTGCGGTAAGTCGCTGATGCCCCGGGGTCTCTTCAGTTCGTATTGCCCTGAAGATTTGCATGTACATCAACTCCTTTACCTAGAGGATAGCTGCGGTCCGTACTGCCCCGGAGATCCACTCCTTACCCGAGGAACACAAGATAGGATTCACTGGTGTACGAGGAAAACTTGGAGACTGTAATAGCCTCTTCGTCGCCCGTGTAGCCAGAGAAATATTCAAAGTGAATAATATAATATACGAAGAAGTAGACAAATATTTAAATATATATCAATTCGCTATTTATTGCGATATATGAAATTACAACAGTGCTTTAAAGAACAGAGCTCCCTAGTCAAAGCACAGGACTCGTTGCTAATGGCAAAAGTGATTAACATGGTCTTGCATTGGCCTTTTATACCCTCAGAAAAGCAGCGGCGTCGGCGGCTTTGATTAGGTGGCTCGAATGATTCGCATATTTCGCCGCAATTCGCAACTATTGTGTGTTTCGGTATTCACATAAGTATTACTTACCGTCGTGTTATAGGCACTATTACATTTCTTTTATGTATTCACCTTCTAGTAAATCGGATAGACGGTGTTAAGGGGTATCAGATTGAATTCAAATTGGCGATAGATACTTGTACGTATATCTAGTCCCTCACATATTTCCCCCAGCCAATTTGCACTCAAGCTGTGGTGGTGTGGTGGAGTTCGTTTACAAACAAAAATTATAAAACTAGATCACTACGCTTAGTCACTCACAACATCTTAAACTATAAAAACAATTTTCGGTATCTTATTACCCAGTATTTACATTTTATACATTTTATGATCTCCCCCAGCAAATTTGTTTTTAAGCTGTGGTGGAGTTTGTTTTAAGAAAAAAATAATTCTGGCTACGCTTAGCCTAACAATATCTTAAAATAATTTTGTGTTTCTTATTACCATAATTTATATTAAAAAAAAAAAAAAAAAAAAAAAAAAAAAAAAAAAAAAAAAAAAAAAAAAAAAAAAAAAAAAAAAAGAGAAAATAGAAAAAAAATAAATAAAAAAAACGCAAAGTTACTTATATAATATCTTCACCACTGATGGGCTTCATGGCCATTGGTTTGATTTTATGCATCACCTCAATAATCTGGGCCACTTCGTCATTTTCGAACAACTGAACCTTTCCAGTCGTCGATAGTTTTGTAAATAATGGTTCCTCAAGATCATACTTCGTTGAAGGACTATTTAGCATCATTTTTAATTCTTGAGCCCTCTTTCTAATGTTTAGCGGTTCAATAGGTGCTCCTTTTGGTGTTTGCGTCCTTTGGAATTTTTTTTCAGGTGGAGTAGTCTGGGTTGTGGCGCCTCGATTATATAGCTGTTGACCTTGGCTTGGTTGGCTACTGATATCCCTTGATCGCGCAATCAAGATCTTTTGGCATTAGCCCTGTACCTTGCTCTAATGCATGTCGAGTGTTGATCCTTATAACAATACCTCATTTACTATCGTGGAAGCATGACACCTACCCAGGTAATTTTCGGCTTGTACTTCCTGGTCGCACATCTTAACTGTTCTACGTTATTGAAGCAACTAAGCGTTTAAGTGCCCTTTTTTTCCCCTTTTTTCAATTCTTTGTGCGATTTTGGACAATAATAAGAATTTTCAATATTTTATCTACCGTTGTTCAAATAGAAAACAGAAATAGCCATTGATATTATATTTGTTTTGTATTTATGTGAATGTACGAGCTGCCAACTCTGACCACTCTCACATATTATGTAAATTGTTATATTTTTGTTATGTGTGAATGTACGAGCTGTCAACTCTGACTACATTCACACATTTTTTTTTTTTTTTTTTAAGTGAAAACTTCTTATGGCGCGTTGGGCACTTTTGTGGGTGAGCATTTTCAGCCGTTCTCGCGACAGATGAGATTTTACGCAGATATACTCCGCGTGTATTCCTATAATATATGTATACTATACGCGCTCTTTGCATGGGTATTCGTTCGTGCTCTCGCGACAGACGAGATTACATACCTATACGTATACTCAGAGTGTATAGGTATGTGAGAGCGCTGCATGCTATACGCAGCAGCGTTGGTCTGATCATTATTCCACGCTCACAGTTCATGCTTGATTGCACATAGCGCCGCTGCCTGGATCTCACCGCGAACTACTTGGCGCGAGAATTCAAATTCAAAATCGTATGATTTTTTTAGCAGACAGTAGGCGCGGAAATTCAAATTCGAAAGAATTCTTGGTATACTATTTATGTATGTAATCATACAACATTATCCAATATTTTTAGGCATTAATTAGCCAATACATACAAAGATTTCTTTTGATTTATTTATTTAAATATTTCATTTGACTTGTGTTGCTGCTATGGTATTGTGTTAAAAAAAACAAATCTGAAGTGTTAATAGAATTAATAAGAACATTGTTGTAGTGCTTTCGTATACTATAGTGTTACTATATTTTGTAAACATTATTACAACTGCTGCTCGTCATCACGTAAGTAAATTATTATTTTATTTGGTAAATTTTGTTACGTGCATGATACGTACATAAACAAATGCAACACGTTATTAAATAAAATTATCTAAAAAATGAGAAACACGTGGGGTACATATATGTTTACAAAAGTGAACAATACTATTAGTATACGCATAGGTATATATCAGCTGTCTCTTTCTTCGGCTACGGAGACAACTTCCTGTTTTACCAACAGTTACAGGAATTTTGTATTTACTATCTACTAATATTTACTCATTTAAATAAAACCACTTCCTTCGAATATAGTTTCTATATTATTATACTTCATGTCCATTCAAAAAGTGCCCACATTGCTTTGATAAACTTGATTTTTTATGTACTTTTTTTCATGTATGCTACCTGTGTGTTTTCTACGTGAAAAACGGCTTTAGGTTTAATGTATGAAACTTTCCTCGTTCTCGATTATTGTCTTCATTGCACAGTAAGTAAGTGTCTGTTCCAAGTATTTCTTTAACTTTAAAAGGCTCTTCGTATATTTCAAAAAACTTGGCAATCTGTTTATTTTGATTGTTTGATACATTTAAAGCTGTTATTAAAACTAGATCATTTATATTGGAGGTTTTGTGTCTTGTGTTTATGTTTTTATTGTTCATGCGTTTTCTTGGTTTTCCATGCATAAGATTTCTAGCCAAGTGTATTTTCGTGTTTATGTCAATATTGTTATTTTTTTTAATTTTAAAATATTTTTCCCACATCCGAGTAGATTTTTTATTTAAGTGTAGCTCTATTGGTTTAAACATAGTGGTGTCATGGTATGATTCATTCATGATATTCTGAATGATTTCTACAAAAGAAACTCATTTAGTGTGTTTACATTGTTGTAAGAACGTTCTAAAAAATCGACCTAGTTCTCTATGAATTCTTCCTACTGGATTGGATTGTGGATGTCTTATTGAAGAAAATACTGGTATTATGTTGTTTTCTTTTAGATTTTTTATCCATTTATTGTTTGTAAATTGACTACCATGGTCTGTAATGATTTTTGTAGGTTTTCCATAATTTTCAAAGTAATCTTTAAAAAGCTTATTTATCACTACATTTGTATTGGCTTTTTTTATTAAATACATAATAGTAAATTTTGGAAATACGTCCATAGTTGTGAGCAAGTAACGAACTCCACCTATAGATTTAGGCAATGGTCCATAAAAATCAATAGCGAGAATTTCATTCGGTTTGTCAGCTAAAATTGCTTGCCCTTTTTCTTCCAATTTATATGTCATATATTTGGTTTTTTGACATACCGTACATTCATGTAATAATTCGTAAGCGTGTAATTTTAATTTAGGTATGTAAAAATTTTTTTTAAACATTTTGATTATTCTTTTGGGTCCTATATGAACATATATTATATGTGTTTCTCTTGTGAGCATACTTATAATATTTTCAGGTATTATTATTTTTTCATTTCCATCATGAATTTTACACAACAATCAACTTAAATATTTTCCCAAATCTTTTATGAGTTTTTAAACTTTCAATGTATTTGTCTTGTTTTTGTAATTCATTTAATTTTTGAGAGATGTTATTAATTCTTTACTAGGTTTGTCTGCTAGACACAAGAGAAGCAACAATAACTTCAGTTGGAGATTTATCATATGAATGTATATACCTGCTTAAATAGTCAGCTACTGAATTTTGATTACCTGGAAGGTATTCTGGATGTAGGTTTTATTCTTGTAATACCCATCTGTGTAATCTAGAGTTTTTAAATTTACAGGTTTTTAAAAATAAAAGAGCTTGGTGATCTGTTTTCACAATAATTTTGGAGGCCCCTTTTAAATATAGGTTTAATCTTTGTATGGACCAAACTATAGCTAGCACTTCTTTTTCAGTTGTACTATAGTTTAATTCACTACCTTTAAGTGTTCTACTGACACAAGTCATTATATCTTCTTCGTCATTATCGTTTAATTGAGAAAGAACCGCTGCTATGGCAAAATCACTTGCGTCCGTAGTTAGTATATATGGTTCATGTATGTGTGGGAATTTTAGAACAATTTCAGTATTAAATATCTCCTTGATTTTATTAAATGCTTTTTGATGACTTTCTTCCCTTATGAAGGGTACTTTCTTTTTTCTAGTCCCTCATAGTACATACCATGAAAGCTTGTAATTTAAAATTTTAGGTAAAAAAAATTTCTGATGCCAAAAAAGTTGTTCATCTTAATAAGAGCAAAGCAGTTTTAAAACAACTCAAAGATTCATACCAGCCAGAAATATTTGGAGATTCTGATGACGATAAAAGTGAGCATGAGGTTACTTGCAACAAAAATAAGGATCCAAGCTCAACTAATGAAATAGCTATGTTGTCTATTGACAAAATTCCACGTTTACCTATTGTACTGTGTTAAAAGAAGGGATCGAGTGATATTACTAACAATGGTTGGTTCATTTTACGTTTCTAGCTCGTATATATTTCTAGCAAACTGTGAATATCAATAGTTATCTCAATATGACATAACGCTATATATGGGGCATCAAAGGTCAACTCGAACGAAAAAAAAGGATGATAACATCTTATATTGATAACTAAACTATAATATTCTACCTAAGTACATAAGTTAAAAATTATTTTGATAAGTAAAATTATTGCCTTAAAATCTAGAAAAGAAAATTTCTTACCTCATGCAGTGAAAATAATTTATTTTTTTTTGAATGCTTTAAAAAGTAGCTTACTTTTTTTCGACTGACGATATCTCCGATAAAAAGTATTAAATATTTATATCATGCATGAGATACAAAATTAAATGTACATATATTAGTTAAGAATTATTTTAACACAACTTAACCTTGAAAAAACAGAAGAAAGCAGTATATCTTGTAATTTTTTTTGTCCTATTTTCAAAAAATGTGATTAAAAAAACTGTCCATAAAAGTTTATGGCAAGTTTAAAAAATAGATACAGACGTGCATGAATTATATCTGGTTGTTAATTACGCCTACTGACATTCTTCTGCAATTACAAAGTTAAACAGAAAATAATTTACCATTAATTAAGACTTTATAAAATACATTCATTCAATAAAGAACTGTATTTATGAGGAAAGTTACAACAGTCTGCAACATAATAACTCTCAGATTATACAAAAAGGAGTGATAAATTTAGGCGATATACTTTCTAATTTTACCTCAGTCCATCAACTACTTCATTGTTGTATTTTATCCTCCAGATTTTGTTCTATCGAGCGCTCAAATTAAGGATAAAGGTAGTCAGTCATTACCTAATAGAAAGGGAGAATCAAATAATGAAATATCAAAAGAACCCGCAAACAGTGGTTTAGATATCATGGAACAGTTTAATAACTTATTTGAAACTGACGCAGTCAGAAAACAACTTATTGGTCGCACCACGCAATTGTAATAATCTACAAAATAGAAAACAAGTAACTTTCAATCCAGCTGCTGCTAGTGCCTCTTCCCCTACAACTGAATATTCCAATGGTTCTAATAATGAAAATCATAATCACGGGAACAGCAAAGGTATATACTGTAGATTTTTGTCACTAATTTTAAAATTTGACAATGGTTTTTTGTTGTAATAAAAGCTATAAGTTAAAGTATTCTTCTTACTTGTAGACGACTCCAGGATAACAATTTCAAGAATTGAGTTTATTCTTCAATGTATAAAGTTTTATTAAGCAGAAGATGGTTACGATTTTGAAGGAAAAACCAAGCGTTACACTATGATTAACAATATGGTAAATGTTACAAATTTTCTTACTTTGAAAGACAGTCGTACCGCTTATACAACGACTTATAGTAAAAATATTTTACAAATACTAAGCCTAATTGTTCGAAATCGAACTCAGTAAGTTAGTGGACTGTATATTTATTTTTTATCGCACGCCGGATTTGGAAGAGCGTGAAAAAGGATGTAATTAAAGGACACTGTAATAATGCACAACACACTTTTAAACACTTTAGCCGTTTATTATAAAAAACAATCTCTCTATTTAATTCTACCTTAACAAGTCAAAATACTTGCTTACATGCAAGATAAAAAAAGGCAGACTAATATTTTAGGTCAAACTGAGTAATTACGTGTCAATCTAAATTGTGAATCGTTTTCGTTACAATATCTTACATAAAACGATACACGTGAAAATTATAACACGAGCGCAAAGCGACTTACCGAAAAGGGCGTTTGAGGCTGACTAACGATAACCATAGCAGCAACAAGCTGCTGGACAAAGGTAAGTATAAAACAGAGTCTATTGGTGAATTAATAGACGCGCGCACGCTTATGATTGGCCCTTATAGGTAAGAGAATATCCTAAAGCGCGAGATTTCAAATCTCGTAAACTAAATCTTCTATTGACATCAGTACAATGTTACTGATGTTGCACACTAATATTTTTTATTATGAATTAACTAAATTTTTAACATCGTACTCTAAAGTGTTTGTCACGCTTAATAAATGAATTCAAGTCTTAACGATACACACAGCTAAAATATTATTAAAAGATATATTCATACGATATTTCTAAAAATCTTGACAGTATTGTTAATAATTAAAGCTTATGTAATATAAGAGATCCGTAAAGTATGGATACTCCATGTATTATAAGGCATGAAAGTAATCTTTGTTTTTTTTTGGTTCGTAGGTGTATCTGGGTGAGGATATCTTGATCAACAGCTTCAAATGGGAATTAATTCAGAAACACAAACACCCATCTTTTCTCTTTTTTATAATACAATTGGCAGTGAATGTTTGGAGTAAAGACTTGTGTAATCGGGATTTTGATCTATCTAGAGATATTGAAAATATATGAGATAGAAGTCCAGTAAAGCTGATATAGCCAAGCAAGCTTTGTTTATTAGTCAGTATGTGTATTTATTATGATTTAAATATAAGTATGAGTTAAATATTAGCGTAAATATGCAAACTAGTTGTTCTAGTGGAAAAAAAGTGTAATACAATTTGTGTTACAGTTTTTCGAAAGTCAAAATTGCAAAAAAAGTAATCCTAATTTAAAAAACGTTTTATATTGTTTGTGTCATTGTGTGTACAAATATTTTGGCTATTTTTAACATCATAAGTACTTACTACATTATTTATGTGTATTTCAGGTTTATACTATGATTATATCATAAAAAAGTCAATTCATCTTCTTTACAAAAAGCTGAATATATGATACAGGTGATCGATGTTATTTGAAACAAAATCCGTACATTACGAGGAATAGAAAAAGCAAAATTTAAAACGGCACCAAATCCACGCCGAAAACTGCGATATAACCCAAAACAAAAGTATATTTTAATAGTCAAAATTTATTTTTCTACGACTAAGCATATTTTTTTTTATTCATCAAACAATGAGAAAGAACTCGTAATTTACTACTTTACTACATTCTATTGTTATTAATAAGCTGCAGTATGTTTTATTATGAATAGGTGTTGGTGTCTATCATATCAAAAAATAAATTTATTTATTATATTAGGTTTATTTATTTTGAAACCTAGAATGTACGTTAAAAATAAGAAGTTTATAATGTTATGTGTTCCACCAATAAAATTGGTAGTACTAGCATATTTATCTTTTTGCAAGGTAAATAATTTAATTTTAAAAATATTATCATTATTGTTATCATCATTATAACTATTATAATTATCACAATTATCTTACGTCGATCATAGTCATTATCATATTTATCTTAATAATTGAATGATCCTGGTTTCGAACGGTACTTTTCGAATGCCCCCACATATTCATTACTTATCATTGTAACCACGGTAAGCTGTATGGAAGCTATGTTTTTTAAATTTTAAATCTGTATACTCAAGAACAAATAATTAGAGGCACTGCTGATTCTTACTGCTTTGACGGTACTTAAGTATTACACTGCCAAGTCAAGCACTGTTTCCTTTACTCTTAGAAGGCTTATGGTAAGCATTACACCATACTAATCAAGAGCTAACCACAGTGGTAGGGACGTATAGTAGAAACGGCACAAGTACCTGCAAAAGAGGGACAAAGCGTGGTCTCGAAACCAAGAAGGCAAGTACTCTATCACTTAAGCTGCTTGGATCTCCACTTTATCATCATTGTGACTATCATAGCCATAATTATCACTTAATTTTTATAGTCATCATTATCTTTACAATACCGTTATAATCGTAACAACAAGTGCAATCATGCTTACCTTAGTCATAATAATCGTTATCATAACTTTCACAATCGTAATAGTAGTCAATACAATATGATATTTTTTTACGTAAAAATAATGAAAATCACGTGATTCATCACGCGATTTTTTGCGTGATAAGTTGCGTGACTTTAAGCTTGAAAATATCATGCGACAAATTGTGTGATTAATCAAAGTATAAATCACGTTTTTTTGTGTGACAATTAATGTGATTTTTATAAGTGGGGTAGCTATTCACTCTATTAAATGAATGAATAATTATTTATAAATAAAATAAGCAGCTATCACTCAATCACCCAGGGCGCTTACTGGTCACTAAATTAAAAGAATAATTATTGAAAATACAAGTGCCTATCACCCGATAACACAGGGTGCTTACTGGCCACTCTGTTGGATAAATAACTACTAACAACATAAGTGCTTATCACTTAAAACCCTGGTGCGCTTACTGGAAACTCTGTTAAATAAATAATTATAAATAAATAATACAAGCTCCTATTACTTGATAACATAGGGCGCCTACTGGTAACTCTTTTAAAAAAATAACTATTTATCTATTAGATAATTATTTTGCTTACTGTGGTGCTTACTGGCCACTCTGTTGAATAAATAATTATTAATAATACAACTACCTATACCCGATAACACAAGGGGCTTACAGGCCACTTTGTTCAATAAATAATTAACCATAACACAAGCGCCTTTTACCCAATGACCCTTGGCGCTTACTAGTAACTCTGTTAAATAAGTAAATATAAGTAACTCAAGCGCCATCACCTAATGACTTGTGGCGCTTACTGGCTCCTCTACAAATAAATAGATATTAATAAATAAAACAAGGGACTATCACCTGATGACCAAGGATGCTTACTGATCACTTTTTCTGACCCGGAGCGCTTACTGGCTCCTCTACAAATAAATAGATATTAATAAATAAAACAAATGCGCAAACTCATATCGCAGGCCCCTATTACCCAATCACCTAGAGCACTTATTAGCCACTCTATCAAATAATAAATTATCACCGGCACACAAAAAAAAGTGGACTGTATTTTTGACCAGACCCACTTATCTTTCTGTGTTTTGATGCACTGAATCCGAATCCGAGATCTGTTTGACGCGTACACCCTTAAAATTTCGAGTAATAGGCGAAAAACAGTAAAAAATATCCCGAAAATCGTAAAAAATCACATTTTCAGCTCGTTAAACATTCAAAAAAAGTTTCGTACACATGTGACAAGGTGGATTTAAATTTATTTTAATGCGTTAAATCCGAATCTAAGGTTAGTTTGATCCGTACACCCTTAAAATTTTGAGTAAATCGCAAAAAACTACAGAAAATAGCCGAAAATCGTAAGAAATCATATTTTTAACTCTTAAAACATTCGAAAACATTTTCGTAAACATGTGTTGAGGTTTATTCTTATATATTTTGACGTGCTAAATCTGAATTCGACGTTTGCTTGGCCCGTACACTCTTAATATTTTAATAGATTTGCAAAAAACAGCAGAAAAACCGCAAAAAATAGCAGAAAATCACAGTAAATCGTAATAAATCGAATTTCTATGCTCAAAATTCGTCGAAAAATGATGTGAAAAAACGGCCAATATAAGGAGTAACAAATGTCGAGTATGAATATTGTGGATATAAAATAAAGCAAAATAGGTCTACACATGTGAATCTTGTTTTCGTTTATATTGCTCTCACACTTTCTTTCTCTTGTAGCGAACTTTTTTCTCTTCGAACGACCTATGAAGCGGGTTTCTCTTATTCCTCACTTGAGTTGTTTCTCTCTTCAATGTCCGACAGAAATCAGCCATCATGTTGATAGCCCATCTTCTTTGATATGGATTTTCCATTTCACTTATATCTTAATGGCATTTTTCTCCTTGCTTTTCGCTGTAATCTCCAAAGTTTTCTGGGAAATAGTCAAGGTAAGAATGTAAAAAATGTAATTTGAGACTCATCAAACAACCAAATTGTTTGAAATTGTCTAACAACTCTTCAACTATATTCTGGTAGTTCTCAGAAAGAGGCCTCTGGTATTTGGAAACTTTAAATTTAAGTCACGTACGGACTCATTGCTTGTGCCTGTAACCAGAGCACCTCCACGTGGTGATGGTGGGCAATGGTTCCGTGCGGCAGAGTTCCTGGGTTATTGGCGTTCCTGCCGTCATGGCAGGTACAAGCAGTGAGTGCTTTACAATTCAGGGATTCGGAAATCCAGTATCGGCTGGACAGGGTGAGAAAGCGGGCCCGCAGACGTCGTCATCATGCAACCCTAGTTCTACATTGGTGGATGACTTGGCCTCTGTAGATTTTAATGCCGCAAGAAATGTCTCACACGTGTGTGACAAGAGCTTTGATGTTTTCTGCTACGTATGTGGCAAGTTTGAAGTTTCCAAATACCGGATCCCTATTTTTGATAAATTGAAGTTGCTCTACAAAGAGTATTACGATTTGGAAATTTCTAATCAGAATGAGAACGATGTGACACGATGGGGTAAGACTAGAAAAAAAGAGATTTTGAGATTCACGAAGCCAATGTTGTTGTCTGCCCCATCATACTGTGAAAACTGTTATTCCTGTATGACAAATACTACAGGTTTTACCACAGCTACGAAGACTAAAGTTTCGTTCGCTAATGTTTCTTCAGTTGTGAGATTTGATAAAATAGTAGCCTCAAACAAAACAACAGCTTCAGAAGCCATGGATGTTGTCCAATTTTGCGAAGAGGAAGCAATGGAAACTGATGAGTTTTTCGAAAAAAACGTGAGGAAGATGACGAGGAAGACGATTACTCACCAGTC